>NC_069073.1:45182092-45496322 GCF_025698485.1 Gossypium arboreum
CAAGGGTATTTGGTAATTCTACCCTACGTGGGTATTTGGTTATTCTACCTTACGAGGGTATTTGGTAATTCTACCCTACGGGTATTTCAAGAATTCTACCCTACAAGGGTATTTGGTAATTCTACCCTACGGGTATTTCAAGAATTCTACCATACAAGGGTATTTGGTAATTCTACCTACTGTGGGTATTTTGGTATTTCTACCCTACAAGGGTATTTCGGTCATTCTACCCTACAGGGGTATTTCGGTAATTCTACCCTACAAAGGTATTTCGGTAATTACACAAAGTAGGGGTATTTCGGTATTTCTACCCTACAAGGGTATTTCGGTCATTCTACCCTACAGGGGTATTTCGGTAATTCTACCCTACAAAGGTATTTCGCTAGTTACACAAAGTAGGGGTATTTTGGTAATTTTACAAACCAATGGTATTTTGGTAATTTTATTGATCGAGGGTATTTTGGTAATTTTGTAAACCAAGGGTATTTTAGTAATTTTTTACATTGAGGGTAAAATGGTAATTCTATAAATCGAGGGTAAGACGGTAATTCTGTAAATCGAGGGTAAAATAGTAATTCTATAAATCGAGGGTAAAACGATAATTCTGTAAATCGAGGGTAAAATGGTAATTCTATCTTACAGGAGTATTTCAGTAATTTTACAAATCGAGGGTATTTCAGTAATTTTGCAAACTGAGGGTATTTCTGTAATTTTACAAATCGAGGATATTTGGGTAATTTTATAAATCGGGGGTACTTTGGTAATTTTACAAGTTGAGGGTATTTCAGTAATTTTGTAAACTAAAGTATTCTAAACAGGGATAACAATACGAATGGGCCTAAAGCCCTTCTCGGCCCAAATGGGCCCACACGCTCGTGTGGCCCTTTTTAGCCCAAATCTAGCCACAGATATGAGATTCACCTAGCCTAGTCCAATATTTACTACACAATCAAACAACTTATCCAATTGGGCCCGTAGGCCCATTGGGCCCACATGGCCCATTTCGGTCCATCGCGGCCCGAAGTAGCCATCCAACAACAAGAGTAGTGATAAATACACACCTGATAGGAGACTGGAGTTAATCCGCGCTCCGAGCACTCTTAGCCGACACCCAACCCAAACGAGCACGCCATACAGCGAAAGGGATCAGCCAAGAAAGGTACATTACTCTTCTCCTGGTTCTCTCTATTTAAAGCCAGCTTCACATCCACTCTTATGTTAGCTTCCCGATGTGGGATCCCTCCATTATCAGAGTTTAAATTCAACACCAACTCTTGCCACCCCTTGTTAGCAAAATAAATGCTCTTTGCTTGCCATGAGTTTCGAACCCTGGACCTCCTTGCCACCTCTATAACGCAACCTTCCTGCCTCTTATGTGGCGCTACTTTGCCACTAGACCACAAAGCTTTTTGTGTCACAATTTCTCCAACAATATTCTTAAGGCCTACCTACTACACCCAGGGTTTGATTCACCTTAAACTAATTTTTTTTTTTGCTAGAGTCCAGGTTTAAACCCAGGACTTCTCCAACACTTCTCAACACACTTAACCACTAAAACAAGCCTTCATTAGCGAAATTTACACGCACAACAAAATATTTTAAGCTGTCTTCAACCGCTCCAATGCTCAAGGCCCAAAACTTCTAGGCCCAAATTCAGGGTGTTACATGAGTAATATGAGAAAGTTATGATATGAAATGATCTGAACTCAATAAGAACTACTATGAAATTATACTTGAAATAGTAATGGGATGAATTATGCATGTTGAATAAATACATGTTGTGGAAAGCATATGTGCTTGGAAACTTGATTGTTGTTGAGCCCATATATGTTTTGATGTTAATATGGAATATATGACTAACAAGGGCAATGAGAAGGTGTATAGGGCTTGAGATCAAACTGATTGATTATGCCTTACATAGTTACCTCAAAATAGAATGAATGGTAAGTTAAGTACCATGTTATAAGATCTTACTAAACATTTTATGCTTACTTTGTTTTATTTCATTATTTTAGAGTAAATCGAAAGCTCGTTGGATTGGAAGCTCCGCGGAGATCACTCACACTATCCATCGGCTCATGTCGGTACAATATGGTAAATCAATTATGGTTGCAATGGCATGTATAGGATATCTTGGCCATATTGGCATGTAAATGTAAATGATGCTTGTAATCTAGCCATTGGAATGGCTAGTAATGGTTTGTTTAAATATACTTGTAATGAAAAACTATGGTAGCTACATATATGTTAAGTAGTTGATCAAATCATGTTTAATACATGGATTGAACTAAGGTAAGATTGTAGACACATATGCATGTAATGGTATGCCATGATGAATGATAGAATTGTTTAATTTGAATGTTTGGAATGATTGGTATTGGATGTGTGTTTCAAGTGCTGGTCTTGGGTGAAATTTTGGGTGAGAAATGAAGCTAGATATGGCTTCATTTTGTCTACATGGGCAGACACACGGACGTGTGTGACACACGGCCTGGTAACATGGGTATGTGGCTAGGCTGTGTGTCCTCTGCACCTTAATTTTGAGAAATAGAATACTCAGAATTAAGCACACTGGTAGAGACATGGGCGTGTGTCTTAGACATGTATGCTACACTGCCTAGAACATGGGTGTGTGTCTTAGCAGTGTGAAGCCTGCACCTAATTTCGAAATGAATAAATTAACCACATGGCCTAGCACCCGCACGTGTGGTATGGCTGTGTGCACAAGTCAGAGAGTTACACGGATTAGCCAAAAATTCTTCCAAATTTATTCATGAGTAATCCACTTATCCAGATATGATATTTATAGAACAGACTAGCCTAAAATTCTTCTGAATTGACTCTTTCAGTCAAATAAATAATGTAAGGTTATTGATGACTTTATTAGTCAATGGATTAGTGATGAGATTGTAAAGATATTTGAATGCAGCTATTATCATTGAGTGTATTACAACAATCTCTTCTGGGTACTTTATAAGTTCTGCTATTTTCAGAGGCATACGAAATTGTGCATGTTCAGATGCAATATTTATTTTATTGAAAGGCTGGTTAATTATAATAGATGGAATTACTGAAAGTCTGGTAGATTCATGAGCAGTATTGCTCTATTTTTCTTGGGTTTTCTAATGTATCATGATTGATATAATATTTGATGATAAGCTTCATTGATATCATTTTTTACTTCTACTGATTGAAGCCCTGAATTGCGAATATGCAAGTTATATGTCTTTATCAAAGTTGTTTCTACTGAGTATGCATGATATTACTCTACTGAATTTTCTCTAAGATATCATTAATCTCTTTATTATGTAAACATGGGTTATTTGTAAAAGATATTTTTGATAGGAGGTAATTACATTTATTACCGTTATAAATATTGACTTGATCATGAGGTATGGTGATAGAGATCACATATTATAGAAACTGTATTACTACATTGGTCATTATTAGGGCCACTTTCGGTTTCCCTCTTTTAAGTGCACTATTGATGTTGAAGTGTTGTTTTATCTATACAGCTAAAATGTCATATTATTGCACAATGGTTTTAAAATCTATCTGATGGTTGTGGCTTTGGAAAAACACAAAGCTTCAACATTAATAATTGAAATAGCTACATTAACGACATAGTTATTATAGAAAGATGTAAGATTTGAATGGACTGAGAAATGTTAGTAAAGTTTTGACTAGTTGGAAGCTATGTTGATCAAAGTATTGATTCTGGTTCAGCCTAAATCGGGTAAAGAATTTGTTATTACGGTGATGTATTATTGAATGGGATTAGATTATGTTTTGATACAGTAAGGCAAGGTAATAGCCTGTAATTTCAAATAGTTAAAGACCACATGAAAAGAATTACTCGATACATGACCTAGAATTGACAACCATTGTTTCTGTATTGAAATATGATAACATTACTTGTTTGGTATAAAATGTCATATATTCACCGATTATAAAAGTTTGAAGTATCTGATGGCTAAAAGATCTGAATCTGAGATAGCGTATATGGTTTGAAATGTTGAAAGATTATGATTTGATAATTGAATATCATTTGGAAATAACAAATTTAGTTGCAAATATTCTAAGTAGTAAATTTATTTTTGGTTTGCAAGTCATGGGTACCGATTGCTATTGTATGATGAAAGATTAATTTTAGCTGAGCATAGAGCTAAATCGATGATTCTATAACAGAACAGTGAAACTCAGAAAAGTGATAATAAGTTGTAAGTTAAACGGGTATAGAATGAAATAATTATTGAATCAGGATAGCAAATTTGAATTTGATGATTGTCTGTCATTCCGAGATAGAACATGTGTACTGAAGAATTTGTAACCTTTACAGAAAATTTTACATGAATGATCACAGTGGTACTATGTCTGTTTATTTGGGAAATGATAAGATGCACCACGATTTGAGAAAGATGTACTGGTAGAAAAGGAAGAAAGATGGTATCTCTGAATCTATATTTAAATGTTGGATGTATCAAAAAATAGAGATGATACTTTCAAGATGTTTATAGTTAGTGAAAAATACCGAAATGGAAATGAGAAAAAGTTACTATGAACTTTATATCGAGATCATCCTTGTCTATGAAAAGAAAGATCCTATTTGAGTAATTTAATTGTTTGATGAAGCCTGTACATTTTATTCTGGCATGAATGGGTTTCTCACTTGATAGATTGCCCAAATTATCTGTTTTTGAGAATGTCAGATTATATAAGGTGCTAATTTCTATTATTTCTGATAGAGATCTATAGTTTAAATTTCAATTCTAAAACAAGTTACAAGAAACTCTGGGTATACAGTTACATTTTAGTACCGTATTCTATTTTCAGATGGATGGTCAATCCAAACATATGATTCAGAATTTAGAAGGTGTGCTTCAATGTTGTGTACTTGAATTTGAAGGTAACTGGGAAAAGTATTTGCTTTTGGTTGAATTTTCTTATTATAATAGTTGACAGTCAAGTACAAAATTTTTACTGTACAAGTCTTTATATGGTCACAAATATAAAACTTCGATGTTTTGGACGGAGTTCAGTGAGAAAAGATACATGTAGTAGATTTAAATTCCTTGAACCTGAAGAAGAATGAAAATGATATGAGACAGTTTAAAAAAAAAGCATTATTTAATAGTAAAAAATCCGGTGTGAATCAAAAAGGAAAAGAAATAGAGTTTCAGATTGGAAACTAAATATTTTTGAAAGTTTTGCCATGGAAGAAAGTTCCCCGATTTGGTAGTAAAGGCAAACTAATTCTATGGTTTCAGGGGTCATATGAGATCATTGAAAAGAATTAGACCTATTACATATTGATTGGTATTATTATCAGAGTTCTATAGAAGTTATAATGTATTATGTGTATATGTTTTACAATAGTATCGATCAGACCTGTAATCTGTTATTTCTCTGATAGAGATTGAAAATTCAGCTTGGCATGACTTACAGTGAATGACTGGTTGAAATTCTGGCATGTGAAGTGAAAGAAATGAAAAATATAAACGTAGCTTTAGTAAAAGTTCTTTGATAATGATACAATATAGAGAAAGCTATCTGGGAACCGGATGAAAACATGAGAAAATAATGTCTGAATCTCTTGATTGGTAAAATTTTCGAGGACGAAAATTTGTTAAGGGGGAGAGTTGTAACAGTCCAATTTCGATGAAATCAGAACAGTGGTCTCAAGACTACAAATTCGAACCGAAATATAAAATTTATTTTTATTTTAGTATATGGTTTGTATTATGATAGACATGTCATGTGCAAATTTTGATAAGAAAATATTATCGATTAAGTGTTTAATTATAGGAAGGACCAAATCGCATAAAATGAAAAAGTAATATTCTAGTAGCTAGAAGGATCAAATAGCTATGGAATTCAAAACTTAAGGTCCTTATATGGTAATTAGACCATTAAAGAAAGTATGTAGATATTTTGGTATGACTCATCCGTGGAAAAGTAAAAAAAGGCAAAGGACTAAATTGGAAAGATGAAAAGTTAATAAATGACAATTTAATTAAATGAAAAACAAAACAATTTCATACCATCTTCCCCAAATATTTCTATGGGAACCCTAGGAGAGAAGAAGAAGACTTATCAAGCTTATTTGGGTAAGTAATCAAGCCCCGTTTTTAGTAACTTTTATATTTCTGAAATCGGGATAGTCTAATCTATCTATTTGGGGGATTAATTTGAAAAGTTATCAAAGTATGAAATTTGGGTCATGGATGAATATGCTGGAAATATTAAATTTATGGTAGAAAATGAAAGGTTGTTGATAGATAAACAACTTTTACAAAGTAATTTTTTATGAAAACTTGATTTAGGGACTAAAATGAAAAAGTGATAAAACCCATGAAAAATTCTAAAATTTTTGAAATGTATATGTTGTAAATATAGTATATAAATTTGGTTAGGCTTGGAATAGGGAGTAAATTGTATAAATTTCATTTTCCAAGCCTAGGGACGAAATGGGAATTTTTGGAAAAGTTCAGGGCAAAATGATAATTTTGCCTAGGATAAAATTGAGTCCTCTTGAATATAAAATATGATAAATTGATGTCAAATTTACTCGTATAGATCCGGATAGACCAAATTCAGAGCTAGAATGAGGAAAAGAGGAAAAAGTTAGATTAGTAGATTTTTCGTAGGCGAACAATTATCGAGGTAAGTTCCTGTAACTAAATTGTATATGTTTTTTTATGCTTCAATTTAATGTTGTGTTTGTGAATTGTATAAATGCCATAAATATGTGAAATGATCACATACTCGTTATAGCCCGATAAATGAAAGTGTCCAAACAATAATAATGCTCGATAAATGGTAAATGATAAAATGTTACTTATATGCTTGAAATGAGTGTGGAATGTATCTAATTGAATTATATGTAAGATTTAGATGCAGGAAATAATCACATGCTTGTTAATGCTTGCAAAATGTTAAATATCATTTGAATAAATGGAAATTCGATGGATATGTGATTTCCTGAAATGAATGAGGTCCTGCATTTGTTGCTAACGGGATTTAGTTTGGACGGGTAATCCTATTGACCTCATTATAGAAAGGATTTAACCCGGATGTGTAATTCTAATATAAGTCCTCTTGAGTATATGTTATGCATTGGATTTAGCCCGGACGGGTAATCCAAATCAAGTTCCTTAGAGCATATGTCATAAAAAGGATTTAGCCTGGACTAGTAATCAAGTCGTATACATGTGTGCCTCAAGAGTGTACTCTCTAATATAGTACCCTATGGGTACTATTGGACATGAATTGATGGATCTTGATTCGTACACCTCGAGTGTACTACTTGTGTAACCATCAGAATATTAGATAAGTTCAACGGGTAAATATCTTGATATGAAAAGATACAAATAAGAAATGAGTTATTACACATATCTGGCAGAAATAAAAGTAAATGATGATACATGACATATGATATATGAAAAAATGAGATGATGGTATTTGTACATGGACTTTACTTGATAAATATATGTTCATTCTTGATTATAGACTTGTACACCTCGAGTGTACTAATCGCGACCTTGATATTCTGAGTAATACGAGTACAGTTCTGATATGAAATGATCTGAACTCGAAAAGAACTATTATGAAATTATACCTGAAATAATAATGGGATGAATTATGCATGTTGAATGAATACATGTTGTGGAAAGCATCTGTGCTTGGAAACTTTATTGTTGTTGAGCCCATATATGTTTTGATGTTAATATGGAATATATGACTAACAAGGGCAATGAGAATGTGTGTAGGGCTTGATATCAAACTGATTGATTATGCCTTACATAGTTACCTCAAAATAGAATGAATGGGAAGTTAAGTACCACGTTCACTATAAGAAAACAGACTTTTAGTAGCTTTTGGACAAAAAATGCCGCAAAAGTTAAATATTAGTGGCACTTTAAAGAAAACGCCACTAAAGGTCAGAGATATAGTGGCACTTTTTAAAAAAAAAGCCGTAAAAGATCACTATTAGCGACGCTTATGTAACAAACACCGTAAATAATCAAGCATTAGCAGCGTTTTCTGAAAAACACCACAAAAGTGTTGAGAGAAATAACGCCATATGTTAATGAGCTATAGAGGCATTAGTGGCATTTTACTTAAAACGCTGCAATATATCAGAATTAGCGGGGCTTCTTTAAAAATGCCGTAAAAGTCTTGAGAGAAACGACGACGTAGCTACAGAGGCATTAGTGGCGTTTTACTAAAAACGCCGCAATATATAAGAATTATCGGCTCTTCTATAAAAAATCTACAAAAGTGACTATAGAGGCATTAGTGGCGTTTTATGTAAAACTCCGTAATATATCAGAATTAGTGGTGTTTGTTTCAAAGTGCCGTAAAATTGTTGAAGAAAACGGCGGCGTCTTTTGTTGAGCTATATAGAGGCATTAGTGGCGTTTTATGTAAAATGCCGTAATATGTTAGAATTAGCGGCGTTTGTTGTAAAACACCGCAAAATGTTAATAATTAGCATTTAGAGATATAAATTTTAGGTTTAATGTCTAGGTTAATTTAGTGTAACTCCCCAAATATATGGGGTCTGTAATTTTGCCTGTTTTGGCATATAGTCCATGTTTGCTTGAATGGTTAGTTGATATAAGTGTGTTTGGAGGTGTCTGAGTAGCTCTGGGTTCAAGTTTCAGCTTTTGCAGCATTTTTGTTTTTGCTCTTAAAAGAACCTGAACGCTGGCACTTAGGCTTTATAAATATTCATGGTTGATTGGTGACACAGAAGGCCTTGTGGCTTAGTGGTAAGTATCGTGTTGTGCATTCATATGGCCATGGGTTCGAGTCCCAGGTAACGCAAGGGGGGCTTTATTTTATGTTTTGGTGGCGCAAGAGGTGGACTTTGACTTAAACTTTGCAGAAGTGGTTGGAGACTTGGTAAAAGGGGATTTGGTTTGAATTTGAATGGGAGGTTGGTGAGATTGTGGAGGGATAGGGGGAGAGAATTGGGGACAAAATCAAGGGATATGGTGTTGGTTGGAGGTTGTGGCCGAATGGAGCACTAAGGTTCCCTTGGTTTCAGTTTGGGGAAGGTTGGGACGTTTTTGTATGGTGTGGAAGTGGCCGAATTCTCCTATACTCAATTTTGGTTGTCTACTGTCTCGAGATTCTTTAATTTGCATATTTTCTTTCTTCTTCTATTCTCTCGGTTGTTATCTTTTTGTGTTAGTCAAGCGAGCATTCTCTCTTTCGATCTTATTCTGGTTGGTGAAGCACTACTTCCCTTGTTGTCCTGCGTTAGCCGATTCTCTCATCTCTCTCAATTCTTTTCTTATACGCATTTACCTTTAGTCAACTTGATCTTCTCCCTCTCATCATTTTCTCTTTTCGGTTTTCTTTAGCCGGATCACTCTTAATCTCTTCTCTGTTCTTCTTCTTCTTCTTCTTCTTCTTGTTTTCCCTCATTGGCCGATTATTGCACCTTTTGTTTCTGTGCACTTGCTTCTTTTGAGCATCAAGTTCCGACAAGCATCCATTGTGCCAGCATCTTTTCTGCCTATCGTTTTGTCTTGGGGTAAGTGTTCTTTCTTGTGCCTATTATTCTTTCGTTTCCTTGTCAAGTGGAATGTTCGGTTAGGGATGCTAATTCTCTACTCCTTTTGCATGTTTGGGATCTGTAGATTCTAACTCTCGAAGAGATAAAGGAAAGCCTTCAGTGTTCAAAGGTGTACAAATTCCTTTTTGGCATTCGATCTAATCACTGGGGTAAGAAGACTAAGTTGTCAGTTACGGTTGGATATCAAATCTTTCTAACTCTAGTTTGGGGTTTATTTGGACTATAGGTATCAAGCTTTAGAATTTATACTTATTGCTAATAAAATCTGCTGTTAATGCAGTAGATCGGTAGGAGTTGTTCGATCATTTTCAATCGGTGGTCTAAGGGTTGTAGATCGTATTTCTTGAGACAAAGTTGGATAGTTGAGAAACTTGGGCGGTTTCGTTAACAGGTGTGTAACCGCACCCTTGTCAGTATCAATCAAAAGCCAAAACTACAGAATGAGAGGTTCCTCGAGTATGCTAATGCTCTTGGGTAAACCCATCCATACACTATAGGTACGACCGAAGGGGTCACAATGACAAACTCATGGGCTTGCACCACATTTGGGCCTCGTAGGGCCGAGATGAGCCGTGTGGGCCGATGGGCTTACGGGCCCACACGGACAAATTTGTGCGGTAGCTGCCTGACTGTGGTTTGGGTTGTGAAATCGTATTGTCGCGACCGAAAAGGGACTAGATAGGCCACACGAGCGTGTAGACCCACTTGGGTCGAGGAATGGGCCTCGGGCCCATTGGCACTGTTTTGGCCATATGGATTATTTGAGTTATTTCTAATAACCAAAGACCCTCCAAGAGGTCGTTAATAGTATCGAGACCCTATAATGGTTAAATGGCTGAAATACCCCTGAAGGTAAAAATTTACGATTTTACCCCTGGCTGGCGAAATGATTATTATGTCCTAGCAATAGGTTAACTGATGTGTGTTGATATTATGAAACTGGTTGTGATTATAGCGTGCTGCATACACTTAATAATTATGATATGACATACTGCATGAGGATGGGTATATGATTTGGAGGGAGTACAGTACTGGTGACTATGTCACGATGATTATTACTAGTGGTTTACCACGCATACTGTTACTGGCAGCTATGCTGCGTATTATTATTACTGGCAGCTTTGCTGCGATATTGGTGTACTGGTTGGGTGGGTCGACTGTTATCCCCACAGGTGTGTTGGTTGGTACGGGTGGCGTGCTGGCTGGTATGGGATGGGTTGCATTACGCATTTATACTGATATTGTATTGGGCTTATGCCCACAACGCTACTGTATAGGGCGAAGGCCAGACTGTACTGTTACTGAATAGGGCTTTGGCCTAGACTGTACTGATACTGTGTTATTTACTGTATGTTTGTTATTGGGATTACACACTGAGTTTTCGTAAACTCACTCTGTTTCTAACTGTGCAGGAAATCCCTAAGCTTAGATGGTTTGGAGCTGCGAGGGACTCGGGGATAGCCACACTACTGTTTCTTCTTCTTTAAATTGCTAATAGATTTTCGTTTTGGGTTTTAATTTATGTAAAAAGGCCGTTGGTGGGTTTTAAGTTTTAATTTGGATTGAGGTTTCTTATATTAAACTGCTAGTCTAGGAAAACACGAGTTTTCAAAATAGCATGATTTTTTAAGGAACACGAGGTTCCAACAACAAAGTTTTCAAAATGCTTCCGCAGTTTTAACTGAAATAACATACCAAAGGCAATCATAATGGTACATGTTTTGACGTGAATTTTAATTAAATAATAATAAATGGGTTTTTATTCAGTAACGGATTTTTATCGGAAAGATCAACTTTGTGACACATCAGTTTCGGCCATAACGTCTAGGCCGGGTTTGGGGTGTTACATTTAGTGGTATCAGAGCCAGTTTGCAAAACTCGACTGTGCATTGGGTTTCAAAATTTTGGTAAATAATAAGGCTGTTTTCAAATTATGTAAGGTGTTTGAAATATGGTTCAGGAAAATGTGGCACACCGAGTCTCCGGCACCAAATCTGTAAGTTCTCTGCTAGTATCTATTGTTGTAAGTGTGATGCTAGAAAACTATTATAGTTGGTAGCATTAAATCTTTGGTTAGAGCAAACTGAGACTGTAGAAGATCGACATTGGTAGCGAAGTTTCGATCTGCGACAACAAAGCTCTGAATAGTTTTTTATCATAAAATATCTTCTAATAATAAACTAGAATTATGAACTGATGGCATAAAACTTTAAAATCCAGATAAAGCGCGTATCGATATGAGCTTTAGAGGTACTCGTGGAAGGGGTACGCGAGGCCGTGGTAGAGGCCGAGGGAGTGCTAGGGCTGGGTCTCAGCTTCGGGTCACATGCCTGCTAGGGAGACACCAGCTTCACTGGTAACTAAGACTGGGTCTCATATCGAGCAATTGGAGATGATGCCCTATCTCAGGCAATGCTGCGGGTTCTCGAAAAGTTTGCTAGAGTGAGTACAGGGTCAGTGGCCCGGGGGTCAATTTCTAAGCGACTCCGATCCAATGATGCGGAGATCTTTAGGGGTGTTTCTAGAGTAGCCCCGAATGTGGCAAAATATTGGTTAGAGGCTATTGAGAGGATTATGGATGATCTTGACTGTACTGTGGAACAGAAACTGAAAGGGGCAGTGTCGTTACTGCAAGACGAGGCTTATCAATGATGGCTCATTGTGAGGGAAGGTACGCAAGCTAATCGTCTGACATGGGATTTCTTCAAAGCATCCTTCCAAGGGAAGTATGTGGGTGCAAGTTATGTGGACCCCCGAAAGAAGGAATTTCTGAACCTGACCCAAGGGAACAGGACTGTGGCCGCTTATGAGGGGGAGTTTTTGCGGTTGAGTCGTTATGCTCGTGCACACTGTGTGTGGTTCGAAGATGGACTTCACAATGAATTGAGAATTCTGATAGCTCAACAGAGGGAGCGAGACTTTACTGCCCTTGTCGAGAAAGCGAAGATTGCTGAAGACGTGCAGCGCTCTGAGCGCCAGAACCGAGAGAAAGATAGGAGCAGAGTTAAGATGGAATTTGGATTATCAAGTTCTGGAGGTAGGCCTTTTAAGAGGGCCAAGTTGGATGGGCCAGTTCGAGCTAGAGGTCCTGTTGCTGCTATAAGACCGCAACCCTATGCTGATTGTGGAAGATCTCATTTGGGTGAGTGTTGGAAAAAGATTGGAGCGTGTTTCAGATGTGGATCCATAGAGCATGAAGTTAGGAATTGTCCTCAAAGGCCTACTCAGATGCAAGTCACAGTACAGGGTCATGTTCAACCTGGGAGGGGTGGTCAACCTTTGGGCCACAGGCTAGAGGTGGAAAGGGGTTGGACGAGGACGTGGCGCACTGGGCAGGGGCACAGGTAATACTGAGGCAACACAACCAGTCTTGGTTTATGCTGCTCGTCGCTGAGAGGATGGTGACGCCCCTGACGTCAAAACCAGTATGTTCCTGATTTATAACTTGCATTATGTTGCCTTAATTGATATTGGATCCACGTATTCGTATGTTGCATGCACTGTGTCTGGAATGTTGGGTATTCAATCTGAGAGCACTGCTAGTGAAATGACGGTGTTGAGTCAGCTAGGACAATCAGTCAGAGTGGATAAGTTGTTCAAGGGTGTGCCCTTAGAAGTTCAAGGGGACGTATTTAATGCAAATTTGATCGAACTGCCATTCGGGGAATCTGATATTATTTTAGGCATGGATTGGCTAGTGAAGCATCGTACGAAGTTGGATTGTGCTGCTAAGCGATTGATGTTGAGGACTTTAGAGGATGAGGAGGTGGTTGTAATAGAGGAGCTAATGGATTATTTGTGTAATGTAATATCAGCGTTAAGGGCCGAAAAACTGGTCCGCAAGGTTTGTTAGACCTAGGGTTCATTCGAGTTACTGTGTCTCCGTGGGGAGCACCAATTTTGTTTGTGAAGAAGGAGGATGGGTCCATGCGCATGTGCATCGACTATCGTCAACTGAATAAGCTGACCATCAAGAATAAGTACCTTTTGCCGAGGATTGATGATCTATTTGATCAGTTACGGGGAGCTGCTGTGTTATCCAAAATAGATCTTCGATCTGGGTATCATCAGCTAAAGGTTAAGGAAGCTGATGTGTATAAAATAGCGTTTAGGACTCGTTATGGTCATTACTAGTTTCTAGTGATGCCATTTGGGTTAACGAATGCACCAGCTGCTTTTATGGACATGATGAACCGAGTATTTCAACCTTATCTAGATCTATTCGTAGTAGTGTTCATAGATGATATTTTAGTGTATTCGAAAATCGAGGAGGAGCATGATGAACATTTGCGGATTGCTCTTCAAATTCTGAGACAGAAGCAGCTGTACGCAAAATTCAGTAAGTGTGGGTTGTAGTTTCAAGAGGTGACATTTCTGGGTCACGTGGTGTCTACCGAGGGGATTAGGGTCGACCCTTGAAAAATTATAGCCGTGTTAGGATGGAAGCCACAAAGGACAGTATCTGAGATTCAAAGGTTTTTGGGTTTAGCGGGGTATTAGAGACGTTTTGTGGAAGGATTTTTAGTAATAGCCGCATCGTTGACTAAATTATTGCGGAAATGGGTGACGTTTGTTTGGTCTGATAAACAACAAGAGAGTTTTAATAAATTGAAGAAAGTTCTGACCGAGGCCCCTATTTTGATTCGGCCAGAGGCTGGAAAGGAATTTACTATTTATAGTGATGAGTCGCACATTAGATTAGGTTGTGTGTTAATGCAGGAAGGAAGGGTGGTTGCTTATGCATTGCGACAGCTTAAACCTCATTAGTCAAATTATCCCACTCATGATCTGGAATTGGCGGTGGTGGTGTTTGCGCTAAAAATTTGGAGGCATTATTTATATGGGGAAAGAACGATTATTTATACGGACCATAAAATCCTCAAATACCTCCTTACTCAGAAGGAGTTGAATCTTAAGCAACGAAGATGGATTGAGTTGCTTAAGGATTATGATTGTTCAATTGAGTATCATCTAGGCAAAGCTAATGTGGTAGCTGACGCGCTAAGCCGTAGAGTTGTCTCTAATTTAGGAACAATGTTTGCTCGTCTTAGCCTGTACGATGATGGTAGCGTGTTAGCTGAACTGCAAGTAAAACCAACTTGGACTGATCAAATGAAGGAGAAATAATTACTGGATGAGTCACTAGTTCCTCGTTTTCAGCAAGTGGAAAAGGGTGAAACTTCAGAATTTAGACTGAGCAAGGAATGAGTGTTTCCGAGGAAGAATGTGTATACCAAATGATTTTGAGTTGAAGCAGCCTATTCTGCGGGAGGCGCGTGGTAGCCCTTATGCCATGCATTCTGGTAGGAATAAGCTGTACCGAGATCTTCGTGAGATGTATTGGTGGCCTGGGTTGAAACGCGAAGTTACCGATTATGTGAGTAAGTGCTTGACGTGCCAGCAGGTTAAGGCTGAGCACTAATTACCTTCTGGGTTACTACAGCAAGTTAAGATTCCACTTTAGAAGTGGGAGAGGGTAACTATGGATTTTGTGAGTGGTTTACCTTTGACGCCTTCTAAGAAGGATTCAGTTTGGGTGAATGTAGACCGACTGACTAAGTCAGCTCATTTTATACCGGTTCGCACTAACTATTCATTACAGAAGTTGGCCAAGTTATATGTGGCTGAGATTGTAAGACTGCATGGGGTACCAGTGTCTATCATATCGGACAGAGATCCTAGGTCCACATCTCATTTTTGGAAAAGGTTACACGAAGCTTTGGGTACACGGCTAGATTTCAGTACTGCGTTTCATGTGCAGACTGATGGACAGTCTGAGAGAGTAATACAGATATTAGAAGACATGTTGAGAAGCTGTGTTTTGGATTTCAGGGGCAGTTGGGAGGATTATTTTCCATTGGCAGAATTTGGGTATAACAACAACTATCAATCCAGTATTCGAATGGCACTGTACGAAGCTTTATATGGTCGTAGGTGTCGTACCCCTACTTGTTGGACTGAGCTGAGTGAGCGGCAAATTTTAGGGCCGGAGTTAGTTGCTGATACAGAAAGAAAGGTAAAGCAGATTCGAGAGTGGTTGAAAGAGGCATTTAATAGGCAAAAGTCCTATGCAGACTTAAAGCGTAAATGGATCGATTACTCTGTGGGGGATTATGTCTTCCTTAAGGTGTCTCCGTGGAAGAAAATTATGAGGTTTGGAAGGAAGGGCAAGCTGAGCCCTAGATTTATTGGGCCTTACCGGATACTTAAGCTAGTAGGACTGGTTGCGTATCAGCTTGAGTTACCCCCGGAGTTGGAGAAAATTCATGACGTGTTCCATGTTTCCATGCTTAGGCGATATTGTTCTGATCCCTCGTACGTCGTACCTGTCGAGGAAATTGAAGTTAAGCCTGACCTAACCATTGAAGAAGAACCAGTGCAGATATTGGAGCGTGATGTTAAGGTAGCGTCATGTTAAGGTATTGAGGAAGAAGTCTGTTCCTCTAGTAAAAGTACTATGGCGCAATCAGGGCACAGAAGAGGCCACTTGGGAACCAGAAGACTCGATGCGGCATCAATACCGTCATTTATTTTGACCAGGTAAATTTCGAGGTCAAAATTTCCTTTAGGGGGTAGAATTGTAACGCCCCAAAAATACAGGGTCTGTAATTTTGCCTATTTTGGCATATAGTCCATGTTTGCTTGAATTGTTAGTTGATTTAAGTGTGTTTGGGGGTGTCTGAGTAGTTCTGGGTTCAAGTTTCGGCTTTTGCAGCATTTTTGTTTTTGCTCTTAAAAGAACCTGAACGCTGGCACTTAGGCTTTATAAATATTCATGGTTGATTGGTGACACAGAAGGCCTTGTGGCTTAGTGGTAAGTAGCGTGTTGTGCATTATTATTGGCATGGGTTCGAATCCCAGGTAACGCAAGGGGGGCTTTATTTTATGTTTTGGTGGCGCAAGAGGTGGAGTTTGACTCAAACTCTGCAGAAGTGGTTGGAGACTTGGTAAAAGGGTATTTGGTTTGAATTTGAATGGGAGGTTGGTGAGATTGTGGAGGGATAGGGGGAGAGAATTGGGGTGAAAATCAGGGGATGTGGTGTTGGTTGGAGGTTGTGGCCAAATGGAGCACTAAGGTTCTCTTGGTTTCGGTTCGGGGAAGGTTGAGACGTTTTTGTGTGGTGTGGAAGTGGTTGAATTCTCCTATACTCAATTTTGGTACTCTACTATCTCAAGACTCATTCGTTTGCATATTTTCTTCCATCTTCTATTCTCTCGGTTGTTATCTTTTTGTGTTAGTCAAGCGAGCATTCTCTCTTTCGGTCTTATTCTGGTTGGTGAAGAACTACTTCCCTTGTTGTCCTGCATTAGCCGATTCTCTCATCTCCCTCAATTCTTTTCTCATACTCCTTTACCATTAGTCAACTTGATCTTTTCCCTCTCATCATTTTCTATTTTCGATTTTCTTTAGCCGAACCACTCTTGCTCTCTTCTCTGTTCTTCTTCATCTTCTTGTTTTCCCTCCTTGGTCGATTATTGTGCCTCTTGTTCCTGTGCACTCGCTTCTTTTGAGCATGAAGTTCCGACAAGCATCCATTGTGCCAGCATCTTTTCTACCTATCATTTGGTCTTGGGGTAAGTGTTCTTTCTTATGCCTATTATTCTTTCGTTTCCTTCTCAAGTGGAATGTTCGTTAGGGATGCTAATTATCTACTCCTTTTACATGTTTGGGATCTCTGGATTCTAACTCTCGAAGAGATAAAGGGGAGCATTCAGCGGTCAAAGGTGTACAAATTCCTTTTTGGCGTTCGATCTAATCACTGGGGTAAGAAGACTAAGTTGTCAGTTGTGGTTGGAAATCAAATCTTTCTAACATTAGTTTGGGATTTATTTGGACTATAGGTATCAAGCTTTGGAATTTATACTTATTGCTAATAAAATCTACTGTTAATGTGGTAGATCAGCAGGAGTTGTTCGATCATTTTCAATCGGTGGTCTAAGGGTTCTAGATCGCATTTCTTGAGACAAGGTTGGATAGTTGAGAAATTTGGGCGGTTTCGTTAACATGTGTGTAACCGCACCCTTATCAGTATCGATCAAAAGCAGAAACTATGGCATGAGTGGTTCCTCGAGTATACGAATACTCTTGGGTAAACCCAGCCATACACTATAGGTGATGACCCAAGGGGTCACCGCGACAAACTCGTGGGCTTGCACTACTTTTGGGCCTCGTAGGGCCGAGATGAGACATGTGGGCCGATAGGTTTAGGTGCCCACACTGAAAAATTTGTGCGGTAGGTGCCAGACTATGGTTTGGGTTGTGTAATCGCATAGTCGCGATCGAAAAGGGACTAGATAGGCTACACGAGCCTGTGGACCCACTTGGGCCGAGGAATGGGCCTAAGGCCCATTGGTACTGTTTTGCCCATATGGATTATTTGAGTTATTTGTAATGACCAAAGACCCTCCAAGAGGTCGTTAATTGTATCAGGATCCTATAATGGTTAAATGACTGAAATACCCTGAGGGGTAAAAATTTACGATTGTACCCCTGGCTGGCGAAATGATTATTATGTCCTAGCAATAGGTTAACTGATGTGTGTTGATATTATGAAACCGGTTGTGATTACATCTTGCTGCATACACTTAATAATTATGATATGAAATACTTCATGGGGATGGGTATATGATTTGGAGGGAGTACTGTACTGGTGACTATGTCACGATGATTATTACTAGTGGTTTACCATGCTTACTGTTACATGCAGCTATGCTGCGTTATTATTATTACTGGAAGTTTTGCTGTGATATTGGTGTGCTAGTTAGGTGGGTCGACTGATATCCCCACAGGTGTGTTGGTTGGTACGGGTGGTGTGCTGGCTGGTATGGGATGGGTTGCATTACGCTTTTTTGCTGATACTGTATTGGGCTTATGTCCACAATGCTACTGTATAGGGCTAAGGCCGATCTTTATTCTTGAATAGGGCTTTGGCCTGCATCGTCTTGATCATGTGTTGTTTACTGTATATTTGTTATTGGGATTACACATTGAGTTTTTGTAAACTCACTCTATTTCTAACTGTGCAGGTAATCCCTAAGCTTAGATGGTTTGGAGCTGTAAAGGACTCAGGGATGGCCACACTACTCTTTCTGCTTCTTTAAATTGCTAATAGATTTTCGTTTTTGGTTTTAAGTTATGTAGTAAGGTCGTTGGTGGGTTTTAAGTTTTAATTTGGATTGAGGCTTCTTATATTAAACTGCTAGCCTAGAAAAATATGAGTTTTCAAAATAGAATGATTTTCTAAGGAACATGAGGTTCCAACAACAAAGTTTCCAAAATGCTTCTGCGGTTTTAACTAAAGCAACATACCAAAGGCAATCGTAATGGTACATGTTTTGACGTGAATTTTAATTAAACAATAATAAATGGGTTTAGATTTAGTAACGGATTTTTACCGGAAAGATCAACTTTGAAAAATGATTTGATGTGAGAGGCCAGTTTCGGCCATAACGTCTATGCCGGGTTTAGGGTGTTACATTTAATGGTATCAGAGCCAGGTTGCAAAACTCGGCTGTAGATTGGGTTTCAAAATTTTTGTAAATAATAAGGTTGTTTTCAAATTCTGTAAGGTGTTTGAAATATAGTTCAGGAAAGTGTGGCACACCGAGTCTCCGGCACCAAAATTGTAAGTTCTCTGCTAGTATCTATTGTTGTAAGTGTGATGCTGGAAAATTGTTATAGTTGGTAGCATTAAATCTTTGGTTTGAGCAAACTGAGACTGTAGAAGACCGATATTGGTAGCAAATTTTCGATCTGTGAGAACAAAACTCTGAATATTGTTTATCATAAAATATGTTCTAATAATAAACTGGAATTATGAACTGATGGCATAAAACTTTAAAATCCAGATAAAGCGCGTATCGATATGAGCTCTAGAGGTACTCGTCGAAGGGGTACGCGAGGTCGTGGTAGAGGCCGAGGGAGTGCTAGGGCTGGGTCTTCAGCTTCGGGTCACATGCCTGCTAGGGAGACACCAGCTTCACCGGTAACTAAGACCGGGTCTTATATTGAGCAATTGGAGATGATGCCCTATCTCAGGCAATGCTGCGGGTTCTCGAAAAGGTTGCTAGAGTGAGTACAGGGTCAGTGGCCCGGGGGTCAATTTCTAAGCGACTCCGATCCAATGGGTCGGAGATCTTTAGGGGTGTTTATAGAGTAGCCCCGAATGTGGCAAAATATTGGTTAGAGGCTACGGAGAGGATTATGGATGATCTTGACTGTACTGTGGAACAGAAACTGAGAGGGGCAGTGTCGTTACTGCGAGACGAGGCTTATCAATGGTGGCTCACTGTGAGGGAAGGTACGCAAGCTAATCGCCTGACATGGGATTTCTTCAAAGCAACCTTCCAAGGGAAGTATGTGGGTGCAAGTTATGTGGACGCCCGGAAGAAGGAATTTCTGAACCTGACCCAAGGGAACAGGACTGTGGCGGCTTATGAGGCGGAGTTTTTGCGGTTGAGTCGTTATGCTCGTGCACACTGTGTGTGGTTCGAAGATGGACTTTGCAATGTATTGAGAATTCTGATAGCTCTACAGAGGGAGCGAGACTTTATTGCCCTTGTCGAGAAAGCGAAGATTGCTGAAGACGTGAAGCGCTCTGAGCGCCAGAACCGAGAGAAAGATAGGGGCAGAGTTAAGATGGAATTTGGATTATCATGTTCTGGAGGTAGGCCTTTTAAGAGGGCCAAGTTGGATGGGCCAGATCGAGCTAGAGGTCCTGTTGCTGCTATAAGACCGCAACCCTATGCTGATTGTGGAAGATCTCATTTGGGTGAGTGTTGGAAAAAGATTGGAGCGAGTTTCAGATGTGGATCCATAGAGCATCAAGTTAGGAATTGTCCTCAGAGGCCTACTCAGATGCAAGTCACAGTACAGGGTCATGTTCAACCTGGGAGGGGTGGTCAGCCTTTGGGAGGTCATGGACAGGCTAGAGGTGGAAATGGGTTTGGACGAGGACGTGGCGCACTGGGCAGGGGCACAGGTAATACTGAGGCAACACAACCAGCCTTGGTTTATGCTGCTCGTCGCTGAGAGGATGGTGACGCCCCTGACGTCAAAACCGGTACGTTCTTGATTTATAACTTGCCTTATGTTGCCTTAATTAATATTGGATCCACGTATTCGTATGTTGCGTGCACTGTGTCTGGAATGTTGGGTATTCAATCTGAAAGCACTGCTATTGAAATGAAGGTGTTGAGTCAGCTAGGACAATCGGTCAGAGTGGATAAGTTGTTCAAGGGTGTGCCCTTAGAAGTTCAAGGGGACGTATTTAATGCAAATTTGATGGAACTGCCATTCGGGGAATTTGATATTATTTTAGGCATGGATTGGCTAGTGAAGCATCGTACGAAGTTGGATTGTGCTGCTAAGCGGTTGATGTTGAGGACTTTAGAGGATGAGGAGGTGGTTGTAATAGAGGAGCGAATGGATTATTTGTGTAATGTAATATCAGCGTTAAGGGCCGAGAAGCTGGTTCGCAAGGGTTGTGAGGCTTTCCTCACGTATGTTAGCAATTCTAAGACTAAAAGTCTTACTGTTGGAAATGCTAGAACTGTTAAGGAGTTTATAGATGTTTTTCCAAAAGAGCTGTCAGGCTTGCCTCTAGACTGAGAGGTCGAATTCAGAATTGAGCTTCTACCAGGGACAGCTCCAGTGTCCATCGCCCCATATAGAATGAAACCAAAGGAGCTAGTGGAGTTAAAGGCTCAAATTCAAGAGCTGTTACATCTAGGGTTCATTCGACCGAGTGTGTCTCCATAGGGAGCACCAATTTTGTTTGTGAAGAAGGAGAATAGGTCCATGCGCATGTGCATCGACTATCGTCAACTGAATAAGCTGACCATCAAGAACAAGTACCTTTTGCCGAGGATTGATGATCTATTTGATCAGTTACGGGGAGCTGCTGTGTTATCCAAAATAGATCTTCGATCTGGGTATCATCAGCTAAAGGTTAAGGAAACTGATGTGTATAAAATAGTGTTTAGGACTCGGTATGGTCAATACTAGTTTCTAGTGATGCCATTTGGGTTAACGAATGCACCAGCTGCTTTTATGGACATGATGAACCGAGTATTTCAACCTTATCTGGACCGGCTCGTAGTAGTGTTCATAGATGATATTTTAGTGTATTCGAAAATCGAGGAGGAGCATGATGAACATTTGCGGATTGCTCTTCAAATTCTGAGACAGAAGCAGCTGTACGCAAAATTCAGTAAGTGTGGGTTGTAGTTTTAAGAGGTGACATTTCTGGGTCACGTGGTGTCTACCGAGGGGATTAGGGTCGACCCTTGAAAAATTATAGCCGTGTTAGGATGGAAACCACCAAGGACAGTATCTGAGATTCAAATTTTTTTGGGTTTAGCGGGGTATTAGAGACGTTTTTTGGAAGGATTTTCAGTAATAGCCCCACCGTTGACTAAATTATTGCAGAAATGGGTGACGTTTGTTTGGTCTGATAAACAACAAGAGAGTTTTAATAAATTGAAGAAAGTTATGACTGAGGCCCCTATTTTGATTCAGCGAGAGGCTGGAAAGGAATTTACTATTTATAGTGATGCGTCGCACATTAGATTAGGTTGTGTGTTAATGCAGGAAGGAAGGGTGGTTGCTTATGCATCGCGACAGCTTAAACCTCATGAGTCAAACTATCCCACTCATGATCTGGAATTGGCGGCGGTGGTGTTTGCGCTAAAAATTTGGAGGCATTATTTATATGGGGAAAGAACGATTATTTATACGGACCATAAAATCCTCAAATACCTCCTTACTCAGAAGGAGTTGAATCTTAAGCAACGAAGATGGATTGAGTTGCTTAAGGATTATGATTGTTCAATTGAGTATCATCTAGGCAAAGCTAATGTGGTAGCTGACGCGCTAAGTTGTAGAGTTGTCTCTAATTTAGGAACAATGTTTGCTCGTCTTAGCCTGTACGATGATGGTAGCGTGTTAGCTAAACTGCAAGTAAAACCAACTGGGACTGATCAAATGAAGGAGAAATAGTTATTGGATGAGTGACTAGTTCCTCGTTTTCAGCAAGTGGAAAAGGGTGAAACTTCAGAATTTGGACTGAGCAGGGAATGAGTGTTTCCGAGGAAGAATGTGTATACCAAATGATTTTGAGTTGAAGCAGCCTATTCTGTGGGAGGCACGTGGTAGCCCTTATGCCATGCATTCTGGTAGGAATAAGCTGTACCGAGATCTTCGTGAGATGTATTGGTGGCCTGGGTTGAAACGCAAAGTTACCGATTATGTGAGTAAGTGCTTGACGTGCCAGCAGGTTAAGGCTGAGCACTAATTACCTTCTGGGTTACTACAGCAAGTTAAGATTCCACATTAGAAGTGGGAGAGGGTAACTATGGATTTTGTGAGTGGTTTACCTTTGACGCCTTCTAAGAAGGATTCAGTTTGGGTGATTGTAGACCGACTGACTAAGTCAGCTCATTTTATATCGGTCCGCACTGACTATTCATTACAGAAGTTGGCCAAGTTATATGTGGCTGAGATTGTAAGACTGCATGGGGTACCAGTGTCTATCATATCGGACAAAGATCCTAGGTTCACATCTCGGTTTTGGAAAAGGTTACATGAAGCTTTAGTGACATGACTAGATTTCACTGCGTTTCATGTGCAGACTGATGGACAGTCTGAGAGAGTAATACAGATATTAGAAGACATGTTGAGAAGCTGTGTTTTGGATTTCAGGGGCAGTTGGGAGCATTATTTGCCATTGGCAGAATTTGTGTATAACAACAACTATCAATCCAGTATTCGGATGGCACCGTACGAAGCTTTATACGGTCGTAGGTGTCGTACCCCTACTTGTTGGACTGAGCTGGGTGAGCGGCACATTTTAGGGCCAGAGTTAGTTGCTGATACAGAAAGAAATGTAAAGCAGATTCGAGAGTGGTTGAAAGAGGCATTTAATAGGCAAAAGTCCTATGCAGACTTAAAGCGTAAAGGGATCGATTACTCCATGGGGGATTATGTCTTCCTTAAGGTGTCTCCGTGAAAGAAAATTATGAGGTTTGGAAGGAAGGCCAAGCTGAACCCTAGATTTATTGGGCCTTACCGGATACTTAAGCGAGTAGGACTGGTTGCGTATCAGCTTGAGTTACCCCCGGAGTTGGAGAAAATTCATGACGTGTTCCATGTTTCCATGCTTAGGCGATATTGTTCTGATCCCTCGTACGTCGTACCTGTCGAGGAAATTGAAGTTAGGCCTGACCTAACCATTGAAGAAGAACTGGTGCAGATATTAGAGTGTGATGTTAAGGTAGCGTCATGTTAAGGTATTGAGGAAGAAGTCTGTTCCTCTAGTAAAAGTACTATGGAGCAATCACGGAACAGAAGAGGCCACTTGGGAACCAGAAGAGTCAATGCAGCATCAATACCCTCATTTATTTTGACCAGGTAAATTTCGAGGTCAAAATTTCCTTTAAGGGGTAGAATTGTAATGCCTAAAAATACGGGGTCTGTAATTTTGCTTGTTTTGGCATATAGTCCATGTTTGCTTGAATTGTTAGTTGATTTAAGTGTGTTTGGGGGTGTCTGAGTAGTTCTGGGTTCAAGTTTCGACTTTTGCAGCATTTTTGTTTTTGCTCTTAAAAGAACCGGAACGCTGGCACTTAGGCTTTATAAATATTCATGGTTGGTTGGTGACACAGAAGGCCTTGTGGCTTAGTGGTGAGTAGCGTGTTGTGCATTATTATGGGCGTGGGTTCGAATCCTAGGTAACGCAAGGGGGGCTTTATTTTATGTTTTGGTGGCGCAAGAGGTGGAGTTTGACTCAAACTCTGCAGAAGTGGTTGGAGACTTGGTACAAGGGAATTTGGTTTGAATTTGAATGGGAGGTTGGTGAGATTGTGGAGGTATAGGGGGAGAGAATTGGGGAGAAAATCAGGGGATGTGGTGTTGGTTGGAGGTTGTGGCCGAATGGAGCACTAAGGTTCCCCTGGTTTCGGTTTGGGGAAGGTTGGGACGTTTTTGTATGGTGTGGAAGTGGCCAAATTCTCCTATACTCAATTTTGGTTCTCTACTATCTCAAGATTCATTTGTTTGCATATTTTCTTCCATCTTCTATTCTCTCGATTGTTATCTTTTTGTGTTAGTCAAGCGAGCATTCTCTCTTTCGGTCTTATTCTGGTTGGTGAAGAACTACTTCCCTTGTTGTCCTGCATTAGCCGATTCTCTCATCTCCCTCAATTCTTTTCTTATACTCCTTTACCATTAGTCAACTTGATCTTTTCCCTCTCATCATTTTCTATTTTCGATTTTCTTTAGCCGAACCACTCTTGCTCTCTTCTCTGTTCTTCTTCATCTTCTTGTTTTCCCTCCTTGGTCGATTATTGTGTCTCTTGTTCCTGTGCACTCGCTTCTTTTGAGCATCAAGTTCCGACAAGCATCCATTGTGCCAGCATCTTTTCTACCTATCGTTTGGTCTTGGGGTAAGTGTTCTTTCTTATGCCTATTATTCTTTCGTTTCCTTCTCAAGTGGAATGTTCGTTAGGGATGCTAATTATCTACTCCTTTTGCATGTTTGGGATCTCTGGATTCTAACTCTCGAAGAGATAAAGGGGAGCATTCAGTGGTCAAAGGTGTACAAATTCCTTTTTGGCGTTCGATCTAATCACTTGGGTAAGAAGACTAAGTTGTCAGTTGCGGTTGGAAATCAAATCTTTCTAACATTAGTTTGGGATTTATTTAGACTATAGGTATCAAGCTTTGGAATTTATACTTATTGCTAATAAAATCTACTGTTAATGTGGTAGATCAACAGGAGTTGTTCGATCATTTTCAATCGGTGGTGTAAGGGTTCTAGATCGTATTTCTTGAGACAAGGTTGGATAGTTGAGAAACTTGGGCGGTTTTGTTAACATGTGTGTAACCGCACCCTTATCAGTATCGATCAAAAGCAGAAACTATGGCATGAGAGGTTCCTCGAGTATGCGAATGCTCTTGGGTAAACCCATCCATACACTATAGGTGACGACCAATGGGGTCACCGCGACAAACTCATGGGCTTGCACTACTTTTGGGCCTCGTAGGGCCGAGATGAGCAATGTGGGCTAATGGGCTTAGGGGCCTACACGGAAAAATTTGTGCGGTAGGTGCCAGACTATGGTTTGGGTTGTGAAATCGTATAGTCGCGATCGAAAAAGGACTAGATAGGCCATACGAGCCTGTGGACCCACTTGGGCCGAGGATGGGCCTAAGGCCCATTGGCACTGTTTTGGCCATATGGATTATTTGAGTTATTTGTAATGACCAAAGACCCTCCAAGAGGTCGTTAATGGTATCAGGATCCTATAATGGTTAAATGACCGAAATACCCTGAGGGGTAAAAATTTACGATTTTACCCCTGGCTGGCGAAATGATTATTATGTCCTAGCAATAGGTTAACTGATGTGTGTTGATATTATGAAACCGGTTGTGATTACAACATGCTGCATACACTTAATAATTATGATATGAAATACTGCATGGGGATGGGTATATGATTTGGAGGGAGTACTGTACTGGTGACTATATCACGATGATTATTACTAGTGGTTTACCACGCTTATTATTACATCTTGACTATTTGCGTTATTATTATTCTTGGTAGCTTTCTCTGCGATATTGGTGTACTGGTTAGGTGGGTCGACTGATATCCCCACAGGTGTGTTGGTTGGTACGGGTGGTGTGCTGGCTGGTATGGGATGGGTTGCATTACGCTTTTTTGCTGATACTGTATTGGGCTTATGTCCACAATGCTACTGTATAGGGCTAAGGCGGATAATATCATTCTTGAATAGGGCTTTGGCCTGATCTGCATCTTGATCTTGTGTTGTTTACTATATGTTTGTTATTGGGATTACACATTGAGTTTTTGTAAACTCACTCTATTTCTAACTGTACAGGTAATCCCTAAGCTTAGATGGTTTGGAGCTGCAAG
Source organism: Gossypium arboreum (assembly GCF_025698485.1). Classification (NCBI taxonomy): domain Eukaryota; kingdom Viridiplantae; phylum Streptophyta; class Magnoliopsida; order Malvales; family Malvaceae; genus Gossypium; species Gossypium arboreum. Next base: position 45,208,614 of record NC_069073.1, read on the forward strand.
GGACTCAAGGATGGCCACACTACTCTTTCTCCTTCTTTAAATTGCTAATAGATTTTCGTTTTGGGTTTTAATTTATGTAGTAAGGTCGTTGGTGGGTTTTAAGTTTTAATTTGGATTGAGGCTTCTTATATTAAACTGCTAGCCTAGGAAAACGCGAGTTTTCAAAATAGCATGATTTTCTAAGGAACATGAGGTTCCAACAAGAAAGTTTCCAAAATGCTTCTGCGATTTTAACTAAAGTAACATACATGTTTTGACGTGAATTTTAATTAAACAATAATAAATGGGTTTAGATTTAGTAACGGATTTTTACCGGAAAGATCAACTTTGAAAAATGATTTGATGTGACACACCAGTTTCGGCCATAACGTCTATGCCGGGTTTAGGGTGTTACATTTAGTGGTATCAGAGCCAGGTTGCGAAACTCGGCTGTGGATTGGGTTTCAAAATTTTGGTAAATAATAAGGTTGTTTTCAAATTCTGTAAGGTGTTTGAAATATAGTTCAGGAAAGTATGGCACACCGAGTCTCCGGCACCAAAATTGTAAGTTCTCTGCTAGTATCTATTGTTGTAAGTGTAATGCTGGAAAACTGTTATAGTTGGTAGCATTAAATCTTTGGTTTGAGCAAACTGAGACTGTAGAAGACCGATATTGGTAGCAAAATTTCGATCTGTGAGAATAAAACTCTGAATATTGTTTATCATAAAATATGTTCTAATAATAAACTGGAATTATGAACTGATGGCATAAAACTTTACAATCCAGATAAAGCGCGTATCGATATGAGCTCTAGAGGTACTTGTGGAAGGGGTACGCAAGGCCGTGGTAGAGGCCGAGGGAGTGCTAGGGCTGGGTCTTCAGCTTCGGGTCACATGCCTGCTAGGGAGACACCAGCTTCACCGGTAACTAAGACCGGGTCTCATATCGAGCAATTAGAGATGATGCCCTATCTCAGGCAATACTGCGGGTTCTCGAAAAGGTTGCTAGAGTGAGTACAGGGTCAATGGCCCGAGGGTCAATTTCTAAGCGACTCCGATCCAATGGGGCGGAGATCTTTAGAGGTGTCTCTAGAGTAGCCTCGAATGTGGCAAAATATTGGTTAGAGGCTACGGAGAGGATTATGGATGATCTTGACTGTACTGTGGAACAGAAACTGAAAGGGGCAGTGTCGTTACTGCAAGACGAGGCTTATCAATGGTGGCTCACTGTGAGGGAAGGTACACAAGCTAATCGTCTGACATGGGATTTCTTCAAAGCATCCTTCCAAGGGAAGTATGTGGGTGCAAGTTATGTGGACGCCCGAAAGAAGGAATTTCTGAACCTGACCCAAGGGAACAGGACTGTGACGGCTTATGAGGCGAAGTTTTTGCGGTTGAGTCGTTATGCTTGTGCACACTGTGTGTGGTTCGAAGATGGACTTTGCAATGAATTGGGAATTCTGATAGCTCTACAGAGGGAGCGAGACTTTACTACCCTTGTCGAGAAAGCAAAGATTGCTGAAGACGTGAAGCGCTCTGAGTGCCAGAACCGAGAGAACGATAGGGGCAGAGTTAAGATAGAATTTGGATCATCAAGTTCTGGAGGTAGGCCTTTTAAGAGGGCCAAGTTGGATGGGCCAGTTCAAGCTAGAGGTCCTGTTGCTGCTATAAGACCGCAACCCTATGCTGATTGTGGAAGATCTCATTTGGGTGAGTGTTGGAAAAAGATTGGAGCGAGTTTCAAATGTGGATCCATAGAGCATCAAGTTAGGAATTGTCCTCAGAGGCCTACTCAGATGCAAGTCATAGTACAGGGTCATGTTGAACCTGGAAGGGGTGGTCAGCCTTTGAGAGGTCGTGGACTGGCTAGAGGTGGAAATGGGTTTGGACTAGGACGTGGCGCACTGGGCAGGGGCACAGGTAATACTGAGGCAACACAACCAGCCTTGGTTTATGCTGCTCGTCGCTGAGAGGATGGTGACACCCCTTATGTCAAAACCGGTACGTTCTTGATTTATAACTTGCCTTATGTTGCCTTAATTGATATTGGATCCACGTATTCGTATGTTGCGTGCACTATGTCTGGAATGTTGGGTATTCAATCTGAGAGCACTGCTAGTGAAATGACGGTGTTGAGTCAGCTAGGACAATCAGTCAGAGTGGATAAGTTGTTCAAGGGTGTGCCTTTAGAAGTTCAAGGGGACGTATTTAATACAAATTTGATGGAACTGCCATTCAGGGAATTTGATATTATTTTAGGCATGGATTGGCTAGTGAAGCATCGTACGAAGTTGGATTGTGCTGCTACGCGATTGATGTTGAGGACTTTAGAGGATGAGGAGGTGGTTGTAATAGAGGAGTGAATGGATTATTTGTGTAATGTAATATCAACGTTAAGGGCCGAGAAGCTGGTCCGCAAGGGTTGTGAGGCTTTCCTCGCGTATGTTAGCAATTCTGAGACTAAAAGTCTTACTGTTGGAAATGTTAGAACTGTTAAGGAGTTTACAGATGTTTTTCCAAAAGAGCTGCCGGGCTTGCCTCCAGACCGAGAGTTCAAATTCGGAATTGAGCTTCTACCAGGGTCAGCTCCTGTGTCCATCGCCCCATATAGTATGAAACCAAAGGAGCTAGTGGAGTTAAAGGCTCAAATTCAAGAGCTGTTAGACCTAGGGTTCATTCGACCTAGTGTGTCTCCGTGGGGAGCACCAATTTTGTTTGTGAAGAAGGAGGATGGGTCCATGCACATGTGCATCGACTATCGTCAACTGAATAAGCTGACTATCAAGAACAAGTACCCTTTGCCGAGGATTGATGATCTATTTGATCAGTTACGGGGAGCTGCTGTGTTATCCAAAATAGATCTTCGATCTTGGTATCATCAGCTAAAGGTTAAGGAAGCTGATGTGTATAAAATAGAGTTTAGGACTCGTTATGGTCATTACGAGTTCCTAGTGATGCTGTAACACCCCATACCCGAGACCATTGCCGGAGTCAGACACGAGGGGTTAACGGGCTTAATCCACTTACTTGCAGTTCATTTTAAAATTTCAGACGGTAGGCTAAGCGTGTCTTTGTCACCTTAAAAATCATATCTTGAGTTCCACAACTCAAAAATCAGTTTCGTGATTTTTCCCTGAAACTAGACTCATGTATGCATTTTTTTCTAGAATTTTTGGTCAGGCCAATTAGTACAGTGTATTAGTTAATTTTCCCCATGTTACGGGGATTGACTACACTGACCTTTGCGCATTACGACTTGGATATCTCCCTTTACAGGGCTTCAGTACTGATGTCGTTTGTTTCTACAGAAACTAGACTAGAAAAGGAATCTGTAAATATATGGCATGGCTTCTAATTATCTCTGGTCAATTTATAATGAATTTCCAAAGTCGGAACAGGGACTCTAGAAACTGTTCTGGCCCTGTCTCACGAAAACTTAAATATCTCTTAACATACTATTCATATGATTGTTTCGTTATTTTCCTATGAAAATATACTCGTCAAGGTTCGTTTACATAATTTATTCACTATTTAATTCCATTCCTACTATTTTTAGTAATTTTTCACATCCACGTCCTTTGCAAATTGTCAAAGATCTGTCTTTAAGGTAGGCTTTACCTATTTCATAGTTTTCATGATTCAACTAGCCCTTTAACATAAATAGCACAAAATATGATCATGATTAACCATCCCAATGGCTAATCGTTTCCAAACATTTCCATACCTCTTAATGAACAACATACAATGATTATAATACCATGCGAAAGTATACTTAAGCCATTTTCGCATGGCTATCCAAACTTACAGTAACCGAAAGGTACATGACCTACAACAAAAGGGTAGTCCTATACATGCCATTTCAAAGTTCAACCAAAAATATACCAAAAGGAGCTTTGATAGTGTGGGCGACTTCGACTTCAAAAATCCCAGTCCAATAGTGAAGAACCAAAATCTATAAAGCAGAGAATCAAAGAAACAGAGTAAGCATTTAATGCTTAGTAAGTTTGAGTCATGAATTTAGACACAACCAAAGTATAGTATTTATGTAGCTAAACAGATAATTTCATATGCACAATTTCTCAATATCATACTTACTTCACATTACCAACCCTTATATTCATACACAAAGATCAACTTAGCCAAAGGCCGGTAGCTCATTTATCAACTGAGCGAATACTTAGGCCGAATAGAAGAAACAAAGGAGGGGAAGAATTTCGGTCACTTGAATCCTTAGGAAGGTTAGTATATTGTGTTGAAATTGTGAAATAATTACTTGTTTTAGGTAAATTATCATGGTTCTTGCTTAGCCCATGCAAAAATTTCCACTATTGATGGGTGAATAGAGCCTTCGGCTATGTTATAAGGGAAGGAATTTTGATTGTTTTACTTGAATCTTGATGATGAATGTATTGAGGAAAGAACTTGGTCTTTCTAAAAATATGAGTGGTTAAAGCTCATACTAGTAATAGCCGAATTAAAGAATGCTTGATGTCAAGAGTAAATGTTGTTCATGTTATTTGGATGAGAAAGGGTAGTTAGGTGAAGTAGAGTGTAGCAAATGAGCACATATGTGCACTAGTTGCTAAATGAAGAAAAATCGGCTAACAAGGGTGTACTAAGGCCGAATATGATTTTGAACATTATTGAGTAATGTATGTGTTTTGAATCGATGGAATGGAGAGGATGCTTTAATTGTGTTATGAACAATTATATGTTAAATTAAGGTTTGCTAAGCTAGCTATTAAGGTGAAGTGCAAATGTTAGTATGTGATTACTAGTGTATATATGGTATTAGCCGAGTTTTGAACTTGAAACAAAATGGTATTTAGTCAATACAAGTAACCATATTTGTAGAATGTATTAAGTATATAATTGGCCTCAACATAGACATGCATATTCGGCCACATGAGATAGATTGGTGTTGCATGTATTCGGTTAGAGGCAAGCATATTGATGCTTTTATCTTGGCTTAGATAATCGGCTAAAAGAGAGTGTGGGCTAATATGTTGAGTTTGATTCATGATTTCATATATATGTGACTCTAATGTCTAATGTATTTATGGGCTAAGTACCTTGAGTTTCTCTTTTTGATGTTCAAATGATTAAATCAATTTATTTGTTAAATTAAGCTCAAGAGCAAAGGGGAACTAAATCCGATAAAGGGAAGGAAAAAGTGATCGAGTAGCCGTCAAAATCGTTCGACAACATCCGAGGTAAGTTTTCGAGTAATGGAACTTAGATTATGATTCGATTAGATCATGTTATAAGCAAATCACAATCATGCTCTTGTATGTGGCTATTGAGCCGAAAATGGTAATGCTTGATAAGTGACTTATGTTTGAATTCTAATTATGAAAATGAAATATAGATGTGTCATGATTTATGGATATGTGCATGAATATTCGGATGATAACCGGGCTAAGTCCCGAAGGCATTTGAGCGAGTAGCTATGTCCGGCTAAATTCCGAAGGTACTTGGTTTGGGAATGAGTGATCTTGCTGTAATAATTTCAATTAATACGCTCGTAAAATCCCAATGATGAGGTATGTTTTGTATATGCATTGGAATTGTTGATTCCTTTTAAATATTATTCGCTCAGTCGATTAATAAGCTTCCGGCCTTTGGTTAAGTTGATCCCTTATGTCTGAATATAAGGGTTGGAAATGTGAAGTAGGAATGATTTTGAGAATATGTGTATATGAATTATCCGTTTAGTCATATGAATGCTATACTTCAATTGTGCCTAATTTCATTGCTCAAAACTTACTAAGCATTAAATGCTTATTCCGTTCTATAAATCTGCATTTTATAGATTTTGGTTCGTCACCACTATCGGACTCGGGAGTGTCAAAGTCGAAGTCGCCCAAACTATCAAAGCCCTTTTGGTACACTTTTGGTCGAACTCGAAAATGGCATGTATAGGACTACCCTTTTGTTGTTGGTCATGTACCCTTTGGTTTTGTATAAATTTGGATAGCCATGCGAAAATGGCTTATATATACTTTGAGCATAGCATTATAATCGTTTTGTATGTTGTTCATTGAGAGGTATGGAAATGTTTGGTAACGATTAGCCATAGGAATGGTTAATCATGACCATTTTGGTGCTTTGAATGACAAATTCTAGTTGATTCATGGAAAACCATGAAATAGGTAAAGTTTACCCTTAAAAGCAGAATCTTGACAAAGCGGTGGTGTGGATTTGAAAAATCACTAAAAATAGTAGGAATGGAATTAAATAGTGAATAAATTATGTAATCGAACCTTGATGAATCTATTTTCATATGAAAGTAACGAAACGATCATATGAGCTGTATTTTATGAGATGTTTAAGTTTTCGTGAAACAGGGGCGAGCGATTTCTAGATCCCTATTCGACTTTGGAAATTCACTATAAATTAACCGAGATAATTAGAAGTATTGAAGCCCTGCGGGGAGATATCTAAGTCGTAATGCATGAAGGTCGAGTAGTGAACCACAAGCAGGGAGACTTTAACTAATAAACTGTACTAATTGGCTCGACCAAAAATTCTAGAAAAAAATTTGTAGATGGATATATGAGTCTAGTTTTAGGAAAAATTTACGAAACTGGTTTTCAAGTTTTGGAACTCAAGATATGATTCTTAAGTTGACAGTGATGCAGTTAGCCAACTTGTCCGGAAATTTTTAAAATGGACTGTGAAAATAAATGAATTAAGTCTGTTAGCACCTCGTGTTCGACCCCGGCAACGGTCTCGGGTACGGGGTGTTACACCTTTACTAACGAAACCCTTTTGTTTCACAACTCTTTCACTTCACGGGCTAGGATACAAATCGGTTCTTCTTCATAACTCATATCGGCTTGAATTTTGACCTCGGAGGGATTTATTACGTGTGGAGGATCAGATCTGTAACGTCGAAGCATCGAAACATGAAAAACGTTGTGAATCTTTTCGAGATCAGGGGGTAAAATCAATCTATATGCCACTGGACCAACTCATTTGGATATTTCATACGGCCCTACGAACCTCGGACTTAGTTTGCCCTTACGGCCAAATCTGAGTATCTTTTTCCAGGGTGAAACTTTAAGAAACACTTTGTCTCCCACTTGTTACTCAATATCTCTTCGTTTTAAATCCGCGTACGACTTCTGACGATCTAATGCTGCCTTCAGACTTTCACAAATTATTTACTTTCTGCTCAGCATCTTAAATCACATCAACTCCGAAAATTTTACTTTCACCGAGCTCGGTCCAAAACAATGGTGTACTGCATTTACGGCCGTACAAAGCCTCGTAAGGTGCCATCTTAATACTTGATTGAAAACTATTGTTGTAAGTGAATTCAATCAAAGGTAAATACAGCTCCCATGAACCATTAAACTCAAGGATGCAACATCTCAACATATCCTCGAGTATTTGAATTATCCGCTCGGATTGACCATCAGTCTGTGGATGAAAAGCGGTGCTAAAATGCAACTTAGTACCCAAAGCTTCTTGCAATTTCTTCCAAAATCGCGAGGTGAATCTCGGATCTCTATCCGACACAATAGAAATAGGTACCCCGTGTAATCTCACAATCTGAGAAACATACAATTCAGCTAGTTTATCCAGTGAATAATCCGTACGTACAGGAATAAAATGTGTCGACTTAGTCAGTCTATCAACAACAACCCAAATCGCATCTTTCTTACTTACCGAAAATGGAAACCCAGATACAAAATCCATCGTGATTCGTTCCCATTTCCATTCAGGTATCATGATCGGCTGAAGTAAACCTGTAGGCACTTGATGTTCCGCTTTCACTTGTTGACATATTAAACACTTCGAAACAAAATCGGAAATGTCTCGTTTCATACCATGCCACCAAAATTGACATCTCAGATCGTTGTACATTTTCGTACTCCCCGGGTGAATTGACATTCGGCTACAGTGAGCTTTGTTCAGAATCATCGAAATAAGTTCTGAATTTCTTGGGACACACAAACGACTTCTGAACCTCAAACAATCGTCATCGTCAATTTGAAACTCTGATTCTACGTTCGAAACACATTCAGCCCGTTTTGCAACCAATTCATCATCGACTTTCTGAGCTTCACGAATTTGATGAATCAACAAGGGTTTGGCCTTTAATTCAGCTACTAACACATTGTCGGATAGAACAAACAAGTGTACATTCATCGCTCGTAAAGCAAACAGTGATTTACTACTTAAAGCATCCGCAACCACATTAGCCTTTCCCGGGTGACAGTCAATGACAAGCTCATAATCTTTTAATAACTCAAGCCAACGTCTTTGTCGTAGATTCAAGTCTCTTTGAGTCATCAAATATTTGAGACTTTTGTGATCCGAATATACATGGCACTTCTCACCAAATAAGTAATGTCGCCATGTTTTCAAAGCGAATACGATGGCAGCTAGTTCGAGATCATGGGTTGGATAATTTTTCTCATGTGGCTTCAATTGTCTCGACGCATAAGCTACAACTCGAACTTCTTGCATCAATACACAACCCAACCCAAGTAAGGATGCATCATCATGAATCGACAAACTCCTTGCACGATTCGAATTTGCACTAGTCTTCGAGCTTGATCAAATAAGTTTTCGATTGATCGAAACTTTCGACACTTTTCTCGTCCATTCAAACTTAACATTTTTCTGAAGTAGTTTCGTTATTGGTGTGGCTATCATCGAGAAACCCTTTACAAAGCGTCTGTAGTAACCGGCAAGTCCCAAAAAGCTCTGAACTTCAATAATATTTCTCAGAGGCTTCTAGTTAAGTATGGCTGAAATTTTGCTTGGATCAACTCGAATACCCGATGCAGATACCACATGACCCAAGAAGCTAACCTCTCTTAACCGAACTCACACTTCTTGAACTTAGCATATAAGCGCTTATCCGTAAAACCCGCAACACTAATCCTGTGTGTTCAAACATGATCGGTTTCATTTCTCGAATAGACCAAGATATCATCGATAAACATGACTACAAATCGATCCAAATACGGTCTGAAGATCCGATTCATCAAATCCATAAATACTGCCGGAGCATTAGTGAGCCCAAACGGCATCACTAAAAGCTCGTAGTGACCGTATCTCGTTTTGAAAGCAGTTTTGGGTATATCTGAGTCTCGAACTCGCAACTGATAATAACCCAATCTCAAATCTATCTTTGAAAACACTGAGGCTCCCTTTAGTTGATCAAACAAATCATCAATACACGGTAACGGATATTTATTCTTTATTGTCACTTTATTCACCGACGATAGTCGATGCACAACCTCATGGTTCCGTCCTTCTTTTCACAAACAATCTTGGTGCACCCCAAGGTGAGAAACTCGGTCGGCGAAACCTCTATCCATCAACTCTTGCAAGCGAGCTTTCAATTCCTTTAATTCCGTTGGTGCCATACGATACGGAGCTATCGAAATCGGTGTAGTCCTGTACAAGTTCGATGCCAAACTCTACTTCTGAGCAATGTGGTAACCCGGTAATTCTTTGGGAAAAACATCCGGATATTCATAAACCATCGTACCGATTCAAGTTTCTTTTTCGACTCTTTATTATCAATGCGTATGCAAGGTATGCTTCATACCCCTTTCTCACATATTTTTGAGCTAATATCGAGGATATTATTGTTGGCAAGTGGATTATCCCATTATTTGCACACCTCAAATCAATAGTCTTACTTTTGCAATTTACAATTGCATCATGTACGGTCAACCAATCCAAACCGAGAATAACATCAAATTCATCAAACGGTAAAAGCATCAAATCGGCCGGAAAGCAGGAACCTCTGATTACTAGGGGGCATTTCTTACACACCTTATCGACAAGCACATAATGACCCAAGGGATTCAACACTCGAATTACGAACTCAGTAGACTCAACAGGTAAAGTCTTACTAGATGCTAAGGTCTCACATACATATGAATGAGTAGAACCAGGGTCAATCAAAGCAATCACATTAGTATCAAAGAGAGTGAAAGTACCGATAATAACATCTGGCGAGGAAGCATCCTCGCGTGCGCGTATAGCATAAGCTCTAGCAGGAGCACGAGCCTCAGATCTGGTTGTAGCATCTCTAGATCCTCTCTAACCACCACTAGCATTCCTGTATTTCTAGATGGTCTACCCGAGCGATAGTAGCACTTTGGTTTCCCACTCGATTTACATTTTGTTGAGACGGTCTCGGGCAATCCTTAATAAAGTGGTCACTGATCCGCACTTATAACAGAGCGGTCATGGAATCTACAACTCCCGAATGCCATTTACCACAAATCGGCACTCTGTTCTATCTCGATGATCATTTCCAACACTGGCAACCGAAGTGACTCGTGTACTCACAGGGGGTCGATCACGATCTCGTCTAGAAAAGCCTGAAGTGTCTTTAGATCGGCCTAAATCATCTCTAAATTTGTTCGATGACTGTTGAAAGGGCTTTCCCGAAGATCTCTTACAAAACTCCTTTGCTCCCACATCAGCCTTTCTTTTCTCCTTACTGAGCTCTTCGGCTTTGCAAGCTCGCTCGACAAGTACCACAAATTCTTTGATTTCTAAAATGCCAACATACAGCTTTATATCATCGTTCAGTCCATCTTCGAAATGTTTGCACATCACAGCTTCTGAAGAAATGCATTCTCGCGCGTACCGGCTAAGCCTTACAAACTTTCGCTCATAGTCAGTAACCGACATGGAACCTTGTTTAAGTTCAAGAAATTCTTTCCGTTTTTGATCAATGAATCTCTGGGTGATATACTTTTTTCGAAACTCGGTTTGGAAAAACTCCCAAGTTACTTGCTCTCTGGGCACAACAGAAATCAACGTATTCCACCAATAGTAGGCGGAATCACGTAGCAAGGAGATCGTACACTTTAGGCATTCATCGGGTGTGCAAGATAGTTCATCAAGTACCCGAATAGTGTTGTCCAACCAAAATTCAGCTTGCTTGGCATCGTCGCTATCTGTAGCTTTAAATTTAGTAGCCCTGTGTTTTTGGATTCTGTCAACTAGGGGCTTATTTAACCTTATCTGGTCAGTTACCGGAGGTATTGCAGGTGTGGGGGCTGTATTAGTCGGGAATGGAGGTTGTGGAACAGCCGTATTAGTTCGAATATACTGATTGAACCAACCATTCATCACTCTATAAAAAGCCTGTCTAGCTTTATCATTCTAATTACTAGCAATAGGTTGAGAGTCCCCCATTTGTCCCTTGTCTTGAGCAAAGCGCTACACTCTCAAGATCATCACTACCGCTTCGGTTGGGATCGGGATCCATTACTATAAATAAACACATTTTTAACTGTCAGAAATCTCCACACTATCAAATAAACACATAATGGCATGTATAGATAGACCCGGACGTATTACGGTAGTCCTAGAATCGACTAAACCGTAGCTCTAATACCAATAAAATTGTAACACTCCGTACCCGAGACCGTTGCCGGAGTCGAACACGAGGTGTTAACAGACTTAATTCCTTTATTTACACAGTTCATTTTAAAATTTCCAAACAAGCTGGTTAACTGCATCACAGTCACTTTAAAAATCATATCTCGAGTTCCAAAACTCAAAAACTGATTCCATAAATTTTCCTTGAAACTAGACTCATATATCCATCTACAAATGTTTTTCTAGAATTTTTGGTCGGGCCAGGGTTCGACTACTCTGACCTTCATGCATTACGACTTAGATATCTCCCTGTACAGGGCTTCAATACTTATGACGTTTGTTTCTAATGAAACTAGACTCAAAAAGGAATCTGTACATATAAAGCATGACTTCTAATTATCTCTGGTTAATTTATGGTGAATTTCCAAAGTCAGAACAGGGGATCCAGAAATCGCTCTGGCCCTGTTTCACGAAAACTTAAACATCTCATAAAATACAGCTCATATGGTCGTTTCGTTTCTTTCACATGAAAATAGACTCATCAAGATTCGATTACATAATTTATTCATTATTTAATTACATTTCTACTATTTTTAGTGATTTTTCAAACTCACATCACTGCTGCTGTCAGCATCTACTTTAAGGTAAATCTCACCTATTTCATAGTTTCCATGATTCAACTAGCCACTTGACATACATAGCACCAAATATGATCATGATTAACCATTCCAATGGCTACACATTACCAAGCATTTCCATACCACTCAATAACCATATATACAAAATGATTATAATGCTATGCTCAAAATATATAAGCCATTTTCGCATGGCTATCCGAATGTATACATTACCAAAAGGTACTTAATTAACAACAAAGGTCAGTTCTATACATGCCACTATCGAAGTTCAACTAAAAGAGTACCAAAAGGGCTTAGATAGTGTGGACGACTTCGACTTTGACAATCCCGAGTCCGATAGGTGACGAACAAAATCTATAAAAGCAGAGAATTAAAAAAGCAGAATAAGCATTTAATGCTTAGTAAGTTTTGAGTAATGAAATTATTTACGACTAAAGTATAGCGTTCATATGACCAAATGAATAATTGCATATATGCATATTCTCAAAATCATACTTACTTCACACTTCAACCAGTATACTCATACACAGGGGATCAAACCGAACTAAAGGCCGGAAGTTGTTAATCAATAGAGCGAATATTATCTAAAAAGGAATTAACTTTTCCGACGCATAAACGAAACATACCTTATTTTTTGGATTTTATGAGCGTATTAATTGAAATTATTACTGCAAGATCGCTCAATTCCAAACCCAAGTACCTTCGGGATTTAGCCGGATGTAGCAACTCGCACAAATGCCTTCGGGTCTTAGCCCGGATATAGTCAATAGCACAAAAGCCTTTGGGACTTAGCCCGGATATAGTCACTAGCACAAATGCCTTCGAGACTTAGCCTGTAACACCCCGTACCCGAATCCGTTACCGGTGTCGAATACAAGGTGCACACAGACTTAACTTAATTGTTTTCACAGTCCATAAAAAAAAATTTCCAGACAAGCTGGTTACTGCATCACTGTCTCCTTAAAAATCATATCTGGAGTTCCAAAACTCGAAAATCAGTTTCGTAATTTTTCCCTGAAACTAGACTCATGTGTCCATCTACAGATTTTTTTCTAGAATTTTTGGTCAAGCCAATTAGTACAGTTTATTAGTTAAAGTCTCCCATGTTACAGGGGTCGACTACACTGACCTTCGTGCGTTACAACTTGAATATCTCCCTGTGCAGGGCTTCAATACTGATGTCGTTTGTTTCTATAGAAACTAGACTCAAAGAGGAATCTATACATATATGGTATGACTCCTAATTATCCCTGGTTAATTTATAATTAATTTCCAAAGTCGGAACAGGGAATCCAGAAACCGTTCTGGCCCTGTTTCACGAATACCTAAATATCTCTTAGGATACAACTCATTTGACCGTTTCGTTTCTTCCATATGAAAGTAGATTCATCAAGGCTCATTTAAATAATTTATTCACTATTAATTCCATTCCTGCTATTTTTAGTGATTTTTCACATCCACACCACTGCTGCTGTCAGCATCTGTTACTAAAACAAACTATGCCTATTTCATGACTTTTCCTTGATTTAACTAATAATTCATCATGCATGTCCCAAATTATAACCATGACTTGTGTCCAAACATCACAAAACCAATTCCAACTGAACATTTATGCCATTTTTGCATGGCTAAAAGTTTACATACTAATTTCAACAAAGCATAATAGCCTATACATGCCGAAATGTACTCCTAGACCAACTACGAAGAAAATACCAAAAGTTGTTAGCCGGTGTGATGACTTCGATGACGGTCCCGAATACGAAAAAAGTCGAGTCCAAGAAACCTAAAATTGGTGACAAGCAAACACCGAATGAGTATATAACTCAGTAAGTCATAAGCAATGCACTACCAACCATTAATAACATTATCACAAGAGGAAACAAAATGGAGCGAGGCTAATTACTCCATTCAAACCGAACTATACCATAGTTCCTTAGACCTTCGATTCAATCTCATACCAAGTTACACATTCACATTCCATATACTAATCAATAGGATATTTGAGGCATTTTATACACCATTTTGTTTTCGTTACAATCATACATCTACATGACCTTTCACTTATTCCACGATAATTCTTATGTACGTGACTTCAATTTGAATTGTCGCATAGGTTCAAAACTTACCAAGCTCAACTCCAAATATAAACATAGCGCCTATTAGCCATGAACTCAAGGTACTTACCCGATCCGCTGTCCGTGATCAACTCAATAATGTCACACACTCAGTGTCAATAGTGATTCAAAAGCATATAGTGAGTCCGCACACTTAGTGCTATATAATCAACTCGCACACTTAGTGTTATATGATCAAACTCGCACACTTAGTGCTGTACAAATTTTAAACCCGCACACTTAGTGCCATTCTCATGATCACAAATGTTTATACCCGCACACTTAGTGTCGAAATCAACAACTCGATGCATCTCACCTCTTTTCTTTTCATTCAATACTTTCATCACCACATACATACATGTATATAAATTTATCATTCCTTTCGGCATAACTACATAGACATTATGTCTATTTAAATCAATACAAAATATATGCTTAGTGACCTACCTTGTGTGGTGTAAAATAATTCCAAGTCGGCTACTCGATGACCTTCGATTTCCCCTTGTTGGACGCCTCTCCTTTAGGATCTTGAGCTTAAACAAATAAATTAACTCATTCAACCGCTTTGCTACACATATTGATATTCACATTTTAATGATTTTATGACATACGGAACGGCATGGTAAAATTTTATCTTGCTACCTCATGCTCTTAGCTATTCGGCTCATAACCATATGCTATAGCCCTACTATCAATAATCCAATCACACATGCATGTATATATATATATGGCGAATGTACAAAGCATAGACTCATCATCACCTATGCTCTTAATTTGATGGCTGAATATGCATACATGTATATACACTATTAATCAATCACTAACATTGCACTTCACCTTAATAGCTAGCTTAGCAAACCTCGATTTAACACATAGTTGTTCATAACACAACTTAAGCATACTCTCCATTCCATCAATTCCAAAACTTAATGTCTTACTCAAAAATGCTAAAAAGAAAATCCAAGAGTCATCAATCCACCATCACATGTATCCTTAACAAGCTTCACATTTAGCATGCAATGGCATTAACACAAAATCTACCTTGGCCGAATATCATCCCCATGATATAGCAAAGTTTTGAACCATGGACTAATTAGAACTCAAGCTAGCAACTAAGAACATGCATAAATCTCATGGCACAACCTCAAACATACCTTAATCTAGATGCAAGTATGGCCAAATCTCCTCCTAATCCTCTTCCAAACCAAACATGAAGCAAAAACTCCTTCCTCCTTCCTTAGAGAATTTCAGCCAAAAGAGATGAAAAAAGGATGAACATTTTTTTTCTTTGTTTTCATCATAATCCCTTTTTTCTTCATCTTTTTCTTTTTTTTTTCCATTTCATTATTACCCATACTCCTTATTTTATTTTTTTCCTCCCATGATGCACCAACAAAACATGTCTATGACATGTTTTGCCCATATTTCTTTGTCATGGCCGGCCACTAGGCTTGGATTTAGGGAAATTTGACATGCAAGCCCTCCTTTTTGATTACATGCACTATTAGATCCTTATAGATTAGCCTATCACATTTCAAAAGTGTCACACAAGTCCTATTGACTAAATTCACATGAAATTTACTAAATCGAAACTTAAAACTTTCACACATTCATAATCACATATTTTAGACAATAAATACTACGTTCAAACATTTCGGTGACTTCGGTTTAGCGGTCCCGAAACCACTTCCGACTAGGGTCAATTTTTGGTGTCACAACTCTCCCCACTTAGGAAATTTTCGTCCCCAAAAATCTTACCGGTAAATAGGTTTGGGTATCGCTCTTTTATACAATTCTCGGGTTCCCAAGTAGCTTCTTCCATCCCGTGTTTGAGCCATAACACTTTTACTAACGGAACCCTTTTGTTTTATAACTCCTTCACTTCACGGGCTAGGATACGAATCGGTTCTTCTTCATAACTCATATCGGCTTGAATTTCAACCTCGATGGACTAATTATGTGCGACGGATCGGATCTATAACGTCAAGCATCGAAACATGAAAGACGTCGTGAATCTTTTCAAGTTCGGGGCAAAATCAATCGATCATAATCTGGACCGACTCGTTCGGATACTTCATATGGTCCAATGAACCTCAGACTCAATTTGCCTTTACTACCAAATCGAGTATCTTTTTCCAAAGCGAAACTTTAAGAAACACTTTATCCCCACGAAACTCAATGTCTTTTCGTTTGAGATCTGCGTCTGATTTCGACGATCTGCGGTACGCTTTTAGACTTTCACAGATGACTTTTACTTTACATTCAAAGCATCTTTAATCAAGTCCACTCAAAATTTTACTTTCACCGAGTTCGGTCCAAAACAATGGCGACGGCATTTTCGACCGCATAAAGCCTCGTAAGGTGCCATCTTAATACTTGATTGGAAACTATTATTGTATGCAAATTCAATCAAAGGTAAATACCGCTCCCATGAACCACTAAACTCGAGGATGCAACATCTCAACATATCCTCAAGTATCTGAATTATCCGCTTCGGATTGGCCGTCGGTTTGTGGATGAAAAGCGGTGCTAAAATGCAACTTGGTACCCAAAGCTTCTTGCAATTTCTTC
This sequence comes from Gossypium arboreum, assembly GCF_025698485.1. Taxonomy (NCBI): domain Eukaryota; kingdom Viridiplantae; phylum Streptophyta; class Magnoliopsida; order Malvales; family Malvaceae; genus Gossypium; species Gossypium arboreum. Next base: position 45,225,283 of record NC_069073.1, read on the forward strand.
CAAAATCGTGAGGTGAATCTCAGATCTCTATCTGACACAATAGAAATCGGTACCCGTGTAATCTCACAACTCGAGAAACATACAATTCAGCTAGTTTATCCAATGAAAAATCCGTGCGCACGGGGATAAAGTGAGCCGACTTAGTCAGTCTATCAACAACAACCCAAATCGCATCCTTCTTGCTTGCTGACAATGGCAGTCCAGACACAAAGTCCATTGTGACTCGATTCCATTTCCACTCGGGTATCGTGATCGACTGAAGTAACCCTGAAGGCACTTGATGTTCCGCTTTCACTTGTTAACATATTAAACATCTCGAAACAAAGTCGAAGATGTCTCGTTTCATACCATGCCACCAAAACCGACATTTCAAATCGTTGTACATCTTCGTACTCCCCGGGTGAATTGACATTCGGCTACAATGAGCTTCGTTCAGAATCATCGAAATGAGTTCTGAATTTCTTGGAACACACAAACGATTTTTGAACCTCAAACAATTGTCATCATCAACTTGAAACTCTGATTCCACATTCGGAACACATTCAGCCCGTTTTGCAACCAATTCATCATCGACTTTCTGAGCTTCACGAATTTGACGAATCAACAAGGGTTTGGCCTTTAATTCCGCCACTAGTACATTGTCGGATAGAACAGACAAGTGTACATTCATCGCTCGCAAGGCAAACAGTGATTTACGAGTTAAGACATCTGCAACCACATTAGCCTTTCCCGGGTGATAGTCAATGACAACCTCATAATCTTTCAACAACTCGAGCCAACGTCTTTGTCGCAGATTCAAGTCTCTTTGAGTCATCAAATATTTGAGACTTTTGTGATTCGAATATATATGGCACTTCTCACCAAATAAGTAATGTCGCCATATTTTCAAACCGAACACGATGGCAGCTAGTTCAAGATCATGGGTCGGATAATTTTTCTCATGTGGCTTCAGTTGTCTCGACGCATAAGCTACAACTCGACCCTCTTGCATCAATCGCAACCCAATCCAAGTAGGGATGCATCACTATAAATGACAAACTCTTTGCACGATTAATTTGCACTAAAATTGAGCTTAGTCAAATAAGTTTTCGAGTTGATCAAAACTTTTTCGACATTTTCCGTCCATTCGAACTTAACATCTTTTTGAAGTAGCCGTCATGGGTGTGGCTATCATCGAGAAACCTTTCACAAACTGCTTCGGTAGTAACCGCAAGTCCCAACAAGCTCGAACCTCGATAATATTTCTCGGAGGCTTCCGGTTGAGTATGGCTGAAATTTTGCTCGGTCGACTCGAATACCCGATGCGAGATACCACATGACCCAAGAAGCTAACCTCCCTTAACCGAACTCACACTTCTTGAACTTAGCATATAACTGCTTATCCCGTAAAATTTGCAACACTAATCTCAGGTGCTCAGCATGTTCGGTCTCATCTCTTGAATAGACCAAGATGTCATCAATGAACACAACTACGAACCGGTCTAAATACTGTCTGAAGATCCGATTCATCAAATCCATAAATACCGCAGGGGCATTAGTGAGCCCAAACGGTATCACTAAGAACTCGTAGTGGCCGTATCTCATTCTAAAAGTAGTTTTGGGTATATCCGAATCTCGAATCCGCAACTGATAATAACCCGATATCAAATCTATCTTTGAAAACACCGAGGCTCCCTTTAGTTGATCAAACAAATCATCAATACGCGGTAACGGATATTTATTCTTTATTGTCACCTTATTCGGTGACGATAGTCAATGCACAACCTCATGGTTCCATCCTTCTTTTCACAAACAATCTTGGTGCACCCCAAGGTGAGAAACTTGGTCGGCGAAACCTCTATCCGTCAATTCTTGCAACCGAAGCTTTCAACTCTTTTAACTCGGTTGGTGCCATACGATGCGAGCTATCGAAATCGGCGTAGTCCTAGGTACAAGCTCAATACCAAACTCTACCTCCGAACAGTGGTAAACCCGGTAATTCTTCGGGAAAAACGTCCGGGTATTCACAAACCACCGGTACAGATTTGGGTTTCTTTTCTAACTCTTTGTCATCAGTACATACGCAAGGTATGCTTCGCACCCTTTCTTACATATTTACGAGCCAACATTGATGATATTATAGGCGGCAACCCTTTAAGTCCGTAGACTCAACTCGGATTATCTCGTTATTTGCGCACCTTAAATCAATGGTTTTTCTTTTGCAACTCACCATCTGCGTCATATACGGTCAACCAGTCCATACCAAGAATAACATCAAATTCATCAAATGGTAAAAGCATCAAATCGGCGTAAAACAGATTCTCGGATCATTAGAGGGCATCTCTTACACATTTTGTCAACAAGCGCATATTGACCCAAGGGATTTGACACTCGAATTACGAACTCGAGACTCAACGGTAGAGTCTTCTTTGGATGCTAAGGTTTCACATACATATGAATGAGTAGAGCCGAGGTCGATCAACGCAATCACACTAGTATCAAAGAGAGTGAAAGTACCGGTGATAACATCAGGAGGATGCCTCTCTCGTATGCGAATGGCATATGCTCTAGCAGAGTACTGGTCTCAGGACAGAACAGTAGTGTCGAGGCCTCTCTCGACTACCACCCCTACCTCCTGAAATTCTCGGTGGTCTACCTCTAGTTGTCATTCCACTAGGTCTTGCACCTTGCATCCTATTCTTCTCATCAAGCTCAGTGCAATCTCTAATGAAGTGGTCCTTGAACCGCATCCATAACAGGCCTGTTGGTAGACTTACCCCAACATTCACCTATGTGTCTTCTCCCACATTGGGGCATTCAGTTTCTCTTGACGGTTATTGCCCACACTAGCTACCAAGTAGCTCGGGAGTCCGTCGATGGTCGTGCTCTAATGGAAATTCCCATGATCGTCTTCGATTTATTAGTGTCCTCCCCGAACTTCTTTACAGCCGAGAACGGAGCTTTACCCATCGATCTTTTGCGATAGTCTCTAGCTTCAAATTCAGCCTTCTTCTTCTCCTTTCCAAGTTCCCCTGCCTTACAGGCTCGTTCAACTAGTGTTACGAATTCTTTTATCTCCAAAATACCCACTAGTAGCTTTAAATCTTCATTCAATCCTTCTTCAAATCTCTTGCACATAGCAACCTCATCAGCCACACACTCCGGGCATCTTGATCGAGTCTTACGAACTCATGTTCAGATTCAGAGATCTTGTCGTCGGCCTTGCTTGAGTTCCAAGAATTCCTTACGCTTTTGATCGATGAACTGTTGACTAATATATTTCTTTCAAAATTCTATTTGAAAGAAATCCCAAATAACTCGTTCGTTTGGGACTATGGAAATCAAAGTCCTCCACCAATAGTAAGCTAAGTCTCGCAACAAGGATATAGCACACTTTAGACATTCATCGGTGTGCATGATATTCATCAAACACCGAATGGTGTTATCAAGCGAACTTCGGCCCTTTCGGCATCATCGGTAACTATGGCCTTGAACTCCTCAGCCCGCGCTTCCTAATCAAGTTTGGTGGCTTACTCGGCCTCACGGGATCGAATCGATGGCATTACGGGCTCTTGGGGTGGATTATTAAAATTCGGAATTGTTGGACGGTAGGATTGGTTGGGCATATTGCGCGACCCATTCATTCATCATGGTAAAGAAGGCTTGTTTAGCCCTCACCTTGATTATTCGCAGATGGTGAGATTCAACAGTGGCGTCCCTTGCGCAGAGCAGCCGCTACACTTTCAACGTCATCCGCCAAGGTTCTCTACACAGGATCCATTTACAAATCAAAACAAAAATTTTAACCGTCGAGAAGTCATTACACATTTAAACATTAACATTAAGGCATGTATAGCTAGACTCATACGTGCTATGGTAGTCCTAGAACCGAATAAACCATAGCTCGATACCAATAAAATTGTAACACTGCATCGAATCCGTTCACGAGTCGAATACAAGGTGCACACAGACTTAACTTAATTGTTTTCACAAATCCATAAAAAATTTCCAGACAAGCTGGTTACTGCATCACTGTCGCCTTAAAAATCATATCTGGAGTTTCAAAACTCGAAAATCAGTTTCGTAATTTTTCCCTGAAACTAGACTCATGTGTCCATCTACAGATTTGTTTCTAGAATTTTTGGTCAAGCCAATTAGTACAGTTTATTAGTTAAAGTCTCCCATGTTACAGGGGTCGACTACACTGACCTTCATGCGTTACAACTTGAATATCTCCCTGTGCAGGGCTTCAATACTGATGTCGTTTGTTTCTATAGAAACTAGACTCAAAGAGGAATCTATATATATATGGTATGACTCCTAATTATCTCTGGTTAATTTATAATGAATTTCCAAAGTCGGAACAGGGAATCCAGAAACCGTTCTGGCCCTGTTTCACGAATACCTAAATATCTCTTAGGATACAACTCATTTGACCGTTTCGTTTCTTCCATATGAAAGTAGATTCATCAAGGCTCATTTAAATAATTTATTCACTATTTAATTCCATTCCTGATATTTTTAGTGATTTTTCACATCCACACCACTGCTGCTGTCAGCATCTGTTACTAAAACAAACTATGCCTATTTCATGACTTTTCCTTGATTTAACTAATACTTCATCATGCATGTCCCAAATTATAACCATGACTTGTGTCCAAACATCACAAAACCAATTCCAACCGAACATTTACGCCATTTTCGCATGGCTAAAAGTTTACATACCAATTTCAACAAAGCATAATAGCCTATACATGCGAAATGTACTCCTAGACCAACTACGAAGAAAATACCAAAAGTTGTTAGCCGGTGTGATGACTTTGATGACGGTCCCGAATACACAACAAGTCGAGTCCAAGAAACCTAAAATAGGTGACAAGCAAACACCGAATGAGTATATAACTCAAGAAGTCATAAGCAATGCACTACCAACCATTAATAACATTATCACAAGAGGAAACAAAATGGAACGAGGCTAATTACTCCATTCAAACCGAACTATACCATAGTTCCTTAGACCTTTCGATTCAATCTCATACCAAGTTACACATTCACATTCCATATACTAATCAATAGGATATTTGAGGCATTTTTATACACCATTTTGTTTTCGTTACAATCATACATCTACATGACCTTTCACTTATTCCACGATAATTCTTATGTACGTGACTTCAATTTGAATTGTCGCATAGGTTCAAAACTTACCAAGCTCAACTCCAAATATAAACATAGCGCCTATTAGCCATGAACTCAAGGTACTTACTCGATCCGCTGTCCGTGATCAACTCAATAATGTCGCACACTCAGTGTCAATAATGATTCAAAAGCATATAGTGAGTCCGCACACTTAGTGCTATATAATCAACTCGCACACTTAGTGTTATATGATCAAACTCGCACACTTAGTGCTGTACAAATTTTAAACCCGCACACTTAGTGCCATTCTCATGATCACAAATGTTTATACCGCACACTTAGTGCCGAAATCAACAACTCGATGCATCTCACCTCTTTTCTTTTCATTCAATACTTTCATCACCACATACATACATGTATATAAATTTATCATTCCTTCGGCATAATTACATAGACATTATGTCTATTTAAATCAATACAAAATATATGCTTAGTGACCTACCTTGTGTGGTGTAAAATAATTCCAATTCGGCTACTCGATGACCTTGATTTCCCTTGTTGGGCGCTCTCCTCTAGGATCTTGAGCTTAAACAAATAAATTAACTCATTCAACCGCTTTGCTACACATATTGATATTCACATTTTAATGATTTTATGACATACGGAACGGCATGGTAAAATTTTTATCTTGCTACCTCATGCTCTTAGCTATTCGGCTCATAACCATATGCTATAGCCCTACTATCAATAATCCAATCACACATGCATGTATATATATATATGGCCGAATGTACAAAGCATAGACTCATCATCACCTATGCTCTTAATTTGATGGCTGAATATGCATACATGTATATACACTATTAATCAATCACTAACATTGCACTTCACCTTAATAGCTAGCTTAGCAAACCTCGATTTAACACATAGTTGTTCATAACACAACTTAAGCATACTCTCCATTCCATCAATTCCAAAACTTAATGTCTTACTCAAAAATGCTAAAAAGAAAATCCAAGAGTCATCAATCCACCATCACATGTATCCTTAACAAGCTTCATATTTAGCATGCAATGGCATTAACACAAAATCTACCTTGGCGAATATCATCCCCATGATATAGCAAAGTTTTGAACCATGGACTAATTAGAACTCAAGCTAGCAACTAAGAACATGCATGAATCTCATGGCACAACCTCAAACATACCTTAATCTAGATGCAAGTATGGCCAAATCTCCTCCTAATCCTCTTCCAAACCAAACATGAAGCAAAACTCCTTCCTCCTTCTTTATAGAATTTGGCCAAAAGAGATGAAAAAGGATGAACATTTTTTTTCTTTGTTTTCATCATAATCCTTTTTCTTCTTCTTTTTTTTTTTTTTCCATTTCATTATTACCCATACTCCTTATTTTATTTTTTTCCTCCCATGATGCACCAACAAAACATAAAAAAAATTTTTTTTTTCCACCAAAAAAAGTTTAAACCCCTTTTTTTTTTAAAAATTTAAAATAGGCTTGGAATTTTAAAATTTAAAAAACCCCCTCCTTTTAATTAAACCCCCAAAAAAAAAAATTTTTCCTTTTTTAAAAACCAACCAATTGGAAAAAAAAAATTTTTTTTAAAAACCCCCAATTTTTTTCCCTTAATTTTAAAATTTTAAATTTTCCCTAAAAAATTTTTTTAAAAAACCTTTCCCAAAAACCCCCGGGGAATTTTTTGGTCTAATTTGGGAAAAAAATTTTTAAAGCCCTTTAACCCAAAAAAATTTTTAAAAAGGGAAATTTTTTTCCCAAATTTCCAAAAATCCAAAAAATTTTAAATTTTTAATTAAACCAAAAAAAAAAAATTTTTTCCCCTTTTTTTAAAGGGCCAAATTTTTTTTAAAAATTTCCTTTTTTTCCCAAAAAATTAAACCAAAAAAAAATTAAAAAAAAATTTTTTTAAAGTTTTTTAAAAAAAAAAACCCAACCCCAAAATTTTTTTTTAAAATTTAAAAAAAATTATTTTTTTTTTTTCCTTTAATTTTTTTAAACAAAATTTTAAAATAAAATTTTTTTTAAAAAAAAAAAAAAGGTTTAAAACCCTTTTAAAAAATTTTTTTTAAAAAAACCCAAACCCAAAAATTTTTTTCCCCCAAATTTTAAAATTTTTAAAAAAAATTTTTTTAAAAATAAAATTTAAAAATTTTTTCCTTATTTTGGGGCCCCATAAAATTTTGTTTTTCCCATTTAAAAAAAAAAAAAATTCCCAAATTTTTTTTTTTTTTTTTTCCCTTTAAATTTTTTTTTTCCCAAAAAAAAATTTAAAATTTAAAAAAAATTTTTTTGCCCCAAAACTTTGGTTTTAAACCCCTTTTTTTAAATTCCCAAACCCCCTTTAATTTTCCCTTTCCCCCTTTTTAACAAAAAAACCCCCCCAACCAAAAGGAAAAATTTTTCCCCCCCTAAAATTTTAAAAATTTAAAATTGGGGGAAAATTTTAAATTTAAACCCAAAAAATTTTAATTTTTTTAAATAAATTTAAACCCTTCCCCTTTTAAACCCTTTGGGGTTTTTTTTTCCCCCCCAAAAAAACTTAAAAATTGGGCCCCCTCAATTTTGTTTTTAAATTTTTTAATTTTTAAAAATAAAAATTTTTGGGAAAAAAAAAAAAAAATTTAATGGGGTTTTTTCCAAGATTTGTTTAATTTGGTTGGAAAAATTTTTTTTAATTTGGATTATTAAAAATTTTTAATTAAAAAACCCCTTTAAAATTTAAATAAGGGAAAAATTTTAAATTAAAAAAAAAAATTTCCCATTTAAAACCCTTTTTAAAAAAAATTTTTTAAAAACCCCCCGGGGAAATTTTTTTTTAAAAAAAAAAGGGTAAAAAAAAAAAAAAAGGGGAAAATTTTTCCCCCCAAAGCCAATTAAATTAAAGGTTTTTTCCAAAAATTTTTTTTAAACCCCCCAAAATTTTTTAAATTTTAAAATTTTAAAAGGTAATTTTTTTGGGTTTTCCCCAAAATAAATTTGATAAAAAAAAATTTTGGGTTTGGGAAACCTTGGAAATTTTTTTTAAAAAGGGAACAAAAATTTTTTTAAAATTAAAATTTTAAAGGGTTTTTTTTTCCCAATTTTTAAAAAGGATTTTTAAATTTGGAAATTTTAAAAATTTTTTGGGGAAGGTTTTTTGGTTTAAAAACCTTAAACCCCTTTTTTTCCCCATAATTTTGGCCTTTTTAAAAAAATTTTTCTTTTTTTAAAAAATTAAAATTTTTTTTTTAATTGGCCCCCCCAAATTAATTTTTTATTAAAATTATTTTTTTAGGAAAAAAACCTTTTTAATTTTAAAAAGGGGTTTTGGGGAAAAATTTTAAAAAAAAACCTTTTTGGCTTTAAAATTTAAAGGGGGTTTTTTAAAAAACCCTTGTAAATTTCCAAAAAAGGTTTTGGGGAAAAAAATTTTTTTTAATTTTAAAAAATTTTTAAAATTTTTTTAAAAACTTTTAAAAATTTTAAAAAGGGGCCTTTTTTTTTCCTTTCCTTTTCCCAAAAAATTTTTAAAAATTTTAAAATTTTTTTAAATTGGGAAAGGTTTCCCCGGTTGGATAAAAAGGGAAAAAATTAAAAAAATTTTTGGGGCCCAAAAAGGGTAAAAAATTTTTTTATTTTGAAAATTTTTTTTTTGGGGGGAAAATTTTGGGGGAAATTTAAAATTTAAATTTAATTTCCTTTTGGGGGTTATTAAACGGGAAAGGTTTGGGAAAATTTTTTTTAAAAGGGGGAAAAAAATTTTTGGGGTAAAAATTTTTTTTTAAAGGGTTTTAAAAAGGGGTGGGAAAAGGCATTTAAATTTTTTTTCCCAAAGCCCTTTTGGGGAAAAAAGGGAAAAAGGGGGTTTTCCCCTTTTTTGGGGTTTCCGGGTTTTTTGCAAGTTTTTTTTCCCAAGGGTTTTTTGGGTTTTAATGGGTAAATTTAAAATGGTTTTGGGTTAAATTTTGGGCCAAATAAAAAAACCCCAAAAAAGGGGAAAATTTGGTTTTTTTACCGGGGAACCTTTTTTTTTCCAAAAAGAAAATTTTTTGGGGTTTAACCTTGGGGGGAAATTTTTAAAATTTTAGGAAATTTAAATTTAAATTGGTTTTTTTTTTAAAAAAATTTTTAAAAAATTTTTTTTTTTAAAATTTAAATTGGTTCCCTTTTTTTTGGGTTTTATAATTTTTTTATTTTCGGTTTTAAAAATAAAATTTTTTAAAAAAGGGTTTTGGTTATTTTGTTTTTTTTGGATTTTTTCCCCTTTGGTTTTAAAATTTCCCTTTGGGGGGGTTGGGGCCCTTGGAAAAGGGCAAAAAAGGGTATTTTTAAAATTTTGGAAGGGTTTAAAAATTTTTTTTCGGTTTTAAAAAAATTTAAATTAAAGGGAAAAAATTTTTTTTTTTTAAAAATTTTTTTTTTTAAAAAAAAAAATTTTCCTTGGAAAAAGGTTTAAAGGAAAAATTTTTTAAAAACCCCAAAATTTTAAAGGAATTAAAAAATTTAAATTAAGTTAAATTTTAAATTAAAACCTTAAGGGAAAAAGGGAAAGGAAAAAATTTAAAGGAAAAATTTTTTTAAAAAAAAGGGGGTTTTTTTTTTTAAAATTTAATTTAAAAAAAATTATTGGGGGAAATTTTAAAAATTATTTTTTTTCCCGGGGGGGAAAAAAAAAAAATTTTTTTTTAAAAAAATTGGGCCCAATTTTTTAATAAAATTTGAAAATTTTAAAAAAAAAATTAAAAAAAAAATTTTTTAAAATTTAAAAATTTTTTTAAAAAAAAATTTTTAACCGGCAAACCCCTTTTTTAAAATTTTAAAAAGGAAAATTTGTTTGGGAATTTTTAAAAACCCCAAAGGTTTTGGGGGTTTTAAAATTTTGGGAAAAAATAAGGTTTAAATTTTTTGGTAAAAGGGGGCCCCTTGAAATAACCCTTTAATTTTAAAATTTTTGGGGGATTTGGGGGTTTTTGTGGTTTTTTGGGGAATGGTTTTTTAAAAAAAAATGATTTTTTAAAAAAAAATTTTAAACCCCAAAAAAAAATTTTTTTCCCCCTTTTTAAATTTTTTTTTTCCCCCTTTAAAAATTTTCAAACCCTTTTTTTTTTAAAAAAATTTTCCTTTTGGACTTTTTTTTGTTTTTTTTAAAAATTTTTGGGCCAATTGGAAATTAGAAATTTTTTTAAAAAAGGGGGTTTTCCTTTTTGGAAAATTTTTGCCGGGTTTAATTAAATTGGTTTGGTTTTAAAAAAATTAAAAGGTTTTTAAAAAGAAAAAATTGGTTTTAAAAAAAAAAAAAATTAAAAAAAAAATTTTCCCCCCAAATTTTTTCCCTTTGAAAATTATTAAAATTTGTTTTTAAAAAATTTTTTTTTTTTTGGTTTTTTTTAAAAACCAAACCAAATAATTTTGGGTTTTTAAAAGAAAAAAGGGGCATTTTTAAAAGGGGGAAAATTTGGGGCCCTTTAAAAAAATTTAAATTTTGGAAAAAAAAAAAAAAGGGAAATTTTTTTTTTCCCCCCCCAAAATAATTTTCCCAAAATTTAAATAAAAAAGGGAAGTTAATTTAACCCGGGGTTTTTTTTTTAAAATTGAAATTTAAAAAGGGGTTTTTTAACCCTTTCAAATTAAAAATTTTTTTTGGGGGAATTGGTTTTGGGATTTTTAAAATTTTTCCGCTATTTGGGTTTTTAAAAAGGAAAAATTTTTTTTTTTAAAAAAAAAAAAATTTGGGGTTTTAAAAAAAGGCCTTTTTAACAATTTTAAAACCTTTTTTTTTAATTTTTTTCCCCCCCAAAATTAAATTTTCTTAAAAAATTTTTCAAAATTTTTTAAAATTTTCCAAATTTAACTTTTTTTTTTTTTTAAATTTTTCCCCCCCAAAATTTTTAATTAAAAAAACCCGGGGCCCCTTTTTGGGGAAAAATTTTTCCCGGGTTTAAAATTTTTTTAAAAACCCTTTCAAAAGGAAAATTTTTAAAAAAATTGCCCTTTTTCCGGGTAATTTTTTTTTTTTAAAAAAAAACCCAAAACCTTCCCCTTTTTTTTTAAAAAAAAAATTTAAATCCGAAATTTCCTTTTTCCCTTAAAAAATTAAAATTTTTAAAAAAATTTAATTCAATAATTTTTTTCCAAATTTTTAATTTCACTTTTAACTTTGGGGGGGGTTTTTAGGCTTTCCATTTTTTCCTTCCTTTCCAATTTTCCCCAAATTTTAATTAAAAATTTTTTTAAAAACCCCCAAAAATTCCCAAAAAAATTTAAATTAAAAAATTTTTAAAAAAAAATGGTTTTTTTTACTTTTCCAAGCCAATTTTTCCCCCAAAAAAAAAAAAAAAAGGGTAAACCCCCCCTTTTTTTTTTCCAAAAAAAAAAGGGGTTTTTTTTAATGTTTAAGGGAAAAAAAAAAAAAAAAAGGGTTTGGGGAAAATTTTTTTTAAAATTCCAAAAAAATTTTTTTTAAAAAAAATTTCCCAAACCAAAAAAATTTTTTAAAAATTTTAAATTTTTTAATTTTTTTAACCAAAAAAAAATTTTAATAACCAAAAACCTAAAGGGAAATTTGCCAAAAGGGAAACTTTAAATTTTTTCCCAATTTTTTTTAAAAAAACCCAAATTTTTTAAAATTCCAAAAAATTTCAATTCCCCCAACTTTTTCCCAACCAAAACCCCTTAACTTTTTTTTAAAAAAAAAAAAAATTTCCCCCAAAAAGGGAAAACCCAATTTCCCCCCTAAAAATTTTAAATTTTCCCCCCCTTTACCCCTTTTTTTTAAAAAAAAATTTCCCCTTTTAAAAATTTAAAAAATTTTCCCCTTTTTTTTAAAAAGGGGAAAAGGGAAAATTTTTTTCCCTTTTTTAAAAAAAAAATTTTTTTAACCAATTTTTTTTTTCCTTAACCCCTTTTTTTTTTTTTTTTTCCCCCATTTTTTGGTTTTAAACCCTTTTTCTTTTTTTTTTTTTTTAAAAAACAAGAATTATTTTAAAACTTTAATTAAAATTCCATTTTTTTGGGGCCCAAAATTTTTTTGGGAATTTTTTTAAAAAAAACATAAAAAAATTAAAATTTTTAAAATTTAAAAAATTTTTCCTTTGGAATTTTTTGGGAAAAAGGAAAAAAAATTAAAAAAATTTTTAAAATTTTTAAAAGGGGAAATTTTGGGAAAAAAAATTCCTGAAAAAATTGGTTGAATTTAAAATTTTTAAAAGGGGAAAAAGGGAAAAATTAAACCTTTAAAATTTTTTTGGGGGGAAAAAAAAAAAAAAAAGGGAAGAAAAAATTTTTGGGGTTAGGAAATAAAACCAAATTTCCCAAAAAAAAAAAAAAAATTTGGGCCCTTTTTTTTCCCCAAAAAATTTAAAGGGGTTTTTTTCCAAATTTTTGGGAAGAAAAAGGGGTTTTTTTTTAAAAAAAGGGTATTTTTTGGAAAGATTGGAATGTTGGTCACATGATCAGCCATTGGTATGGTTAAAATGATCATATATGAACCTATGTATGGCAAGACTAGTTGGTTCATGGAGACTACAAAATAGGTAAGACCTACCTTAAAAACAGATGCTGCCCGCTGCAGTGACGTGAATGTGAAAAATCACCAAAATTTGTAGGAATGGTATTAAATAGTGAATAAGCTATGTAAATGAACCTTGATGAGTCTATTTTCATATGGAAGAAACGAAATGGTCATAGGAGTTACATGTTAAGAGATATTAAAGCTATTGTGAGACAGGGCCAGAACGGTTTCTGGGTCCCCTGTCGCAACTTTAAAAATTTACTATAAATTATCCAGAAATAATTAGGAGTCATTCCTTATATGTACAGATTCCATTTTGAGTCTAGTTTCATTAGAAACAAACGGCACCAGTATTAAAGCCCTGTACAGAGAGATATTCAAGTTATAACGCGAAGGTCAGAGCAATCGATCCTCGTAACATGTTTAACTAATAAACTGTACCAATTGGCCCGACCAAAATTCTAGAAATAAATCCATGGATGGATATATGAGTCTAAATTCAGGAAAATTTACTAAACCAGTTTCCGAGTTTTGAAACTCGAGATATGATTTTAAGGCAACGGTGACGCAGTTTTCCACTATTTGGAAATGTCAAATTGGGGGCAAAATATGTGAACTTGGCTTGTTAACCCTCGCGTCCAAACCGCGATGGTCTCGGGTTCGGGTGTTACAACACACTTATTATAGGCATCAAAATAAATTTTAATTATTTTTATGCCTCGGTTTTGTGGTCCCAAACCACATTCGACTAAGGTCAATTTTGGGTCACAACTCTCCCCACTTAAGAAATTTTCGCCCCGAAAATCTTACCGTAAATAGGTTTGGATATCGCTCTTTCATAGAGTTCTCGGTCTCCCAAGTAGCTTCTTCTATGCCGTGCTTGAGCCATAACACTTTCACTAGCGGAACCCGCTTGTTTCGCAACTCTTTCACTTCTCGTGATAGGATACTAATCGGTTCTTCCTCATAACTCATATTAGCTTGAATTTCAATTTCGATGGACTAATCACGTGCGATGGATCGGATCTATAGCGTCAAGCATCGAAACATGAAAGACATCGTGAACCTTTTGAGTTCGGGGCAAAATCAAACGATATGCCATGGACCGACTCGCCGGATATCTCATATGGCCCAATGAACCTCGGGCTCAACTTGCCCTTACGGCGAATCGAGTATCTTTTTCCAAGGCGATACCTTGAGAAACACTTTATCACCCACTTGATACTCGATATCCTTACGCTTCAGATCCGCGCACGACTTACTCGACGATCGGAGGCTATCTTCAGACTTTCACGGATTACTTTCACTTTCGCTCAAAGATCTCTAATCAAATCCACCCGAAAATCTTGCTTTCACCAAGCTCGGTCCAAAACAATGGTGTACGGCATTTACGATCGCATAAAGCCTCGTAGGGTGCCATCTTAATACTCGATTGAAAGCTGTTGTTGTGTTTAATTCAATCAACGGCAAATACCGCTCCCATGAACCACTAAACTCGAGGACGCAACATCTCAACATATCCTCCAAGATCTCGAATTATCCGCCGGATTGACCATCGGTTTGGGGTGAAAGGCGGTGCTAAAATGCAACTTGGTACCCAAAGCTTCTTGCAACTTTTTCCAAAATCGCGAGGTAAATCTCGGATCTCTATCCGACACGATGGAAATAGGCACCCCATGTAATCTCACAATCGAGAAACGATAATTCGGCTAATTTTTCCATTGAAAATCCGACGACGGGACAAAGTGGGCCGACTTAGTCAATCTATCTACCACGACCCAAACCGCATCCTTCTTACTTGTCGACAATGGCGTCCGGATACAAAGTCCATTGTGACTCGATCCCATTTCCACTCGGGTATCGTGATTGGTCAAGTAATCCTCAAGGCACCGATGTTCCGCTTTCACTTGTTGACATATTAAACATCTCAAACAAAGTCTGAGATGTCTCGCTTCATACTATGCCACCAAACCGGCGTTTCAAATCATTGTACGCCTTCAGACTCTCCGTGGATTGCCATTCGCTACAATGGGCTTCATTCAGAATTATCGAAATGAGTTCAATTCTTTGGAACACACAGACGACTTCTGAACCTCAAACAATCGTCATCATCGATTTGAAATTCTGAGTCCTTGTTCGGAACACACTCAGCCCGTTTTGCAACCAACTCGTCGTCGACTTTCAAAGCTTCTCGAATTTGATGTATCAATAGTGGTTTGGCTTTCAATTCAGCTACTAACACACTATCGGATCGAATGCACAAGTGCACGCTCATCGCTCGAAGTGAATAATGATTTACGACTCAAGGCATCCGCAACCACATTCGCCTTTCCCGGTGATAGTCAATGACCAGCTTGTAATCCTTTAATACCGAGCCAACGCCTTTGTCGCAGATTTAAGTCTCTTTGGGTCATCAAATATTTGAGACTTTTGTGATCCGAGTACACATGGCACCTTTCACCAAATAAGTAATGTCGCCAAATCTTTAAGGCGAACACGATGGCGGCCAATTCGAGATCATGAGTCGGATAATTTTTTTCATGTGGCTTTAATTGCCTCGACGCATAGGCCACAACTCGACCTTCTTGCATCAATACACAACCTAACCCAAGTAGGGAGGCGTCGCTATAGATGACAAACTCTTTGCCGGACTCGGGTTGCACTAGAATTGGGGCTTCAGCCAAATAAGTTTTCAATTGGGGCTTCGTCATCGGCGTGGCTATCGTTGAGAAACCTTTTACAAATCGTCGGTAATAACCTAAGAAGCCCCAAAAGCTCCGAACCTCAAGAATATTTCTGAGGCTTCCAATTAAGTATGGCTGAAATTTTATTCGGTCGACTCGAATACCCGATGTAGATACCACATGACCCAAGAAGCTAACCTCTTAACCGTAACTCACACTTGCTTGAACTTAGCATATAATTGCTTATCCCGTAAAATTTGCAAAGACTAACCGCAGTGTTCAAAGATGTTCGGTCTCATTTCTTGAATAGACCAAGATGTCATCAATGAACACGACTACTTAATCGATCCAAATATGGTCTCAAGATCCGATTCATTAAATCCATAAATATCGCAGGGCATTAGTGAGCCCAAACGGCATCACTAGGAACTCGTAGTGACCATATCTCGCTCAAGGCGCCTTGGGTACGTCTCAATCTCGGATTCGCAATTGATAATAGCCCGATCTCAAATCTATTTTCGAGAACACCGAGGCTCCTTCATTGATCGAACAAGTCATCGATACTTGGTAACGGATATTTGTTCTTTATCGCCGCTTATTGTCGACGATAGTCGATGCACGTACCGCATGGTTCCATCCTTCTTTTCACAAACAACACTAGCGCACCCCAAGGCGAACAACTCAAGCGAGCAAAACCTCTATCCACCAATTCTTGCAACCGAGCTTTCAACTCCTTTAATTCCGTTGGTGCCATACGATACGGAGCTATCGAATTGAGTGGTACCAGTACCAATTCGATGCCAAATTCTATTTCCTAATGTGGTAAACCCGCAATTCTTCGTGGAAAACATCCAGTATTCACAAACCACGGCACAGATTCGGGTTCCTTTTTCGATTCCTTGTCATCGAAAGCACGACGCAAGGTACGCTTCGCACCCTTTTCTTACATATTTTCGCCAACATTGCCGATATTACACCGGCAACCCCTTTAAGTCCGTAGACTCAACCCGAATTATCTCATTATTCAAGACCTCAAATCGATAGTCTTGCTTTTGCAATTTACAACCGTGATCGTGCATGGTCAACCAATCCAAACCAAGAATAACGTTGAATTCATCGAACGGCAAAAGCATCAAGTCCGCCGGAAAACAAGAACCTCGGAACACTAGGGGACTTTTCTTGCACACTTTGTTGACAAGCACGTAATGACCCAAGGGTTTGACACCGAATTACAAACTCAAGAGACTCAATAGGCAAAGTCTTCTATGGATGCTAAGGTTTCACATATATAAGAATGAGTAGAACCGTGGTCAATCAAAGCAATCACATTAGTATTGAAAAGAGTGAAAGTACCGTAATGACATCCGAGAGGCAGATCCTCGGCGTATGCCAGATGGCATAAGTCCTAGCAGGGCACGAGCCTCGATCCGATGGTAGCATCTCTAGATCCTCTCCGACCGCCAATCGACATTGCCCATATTTCTAGGTGGCCTACCTCGAGCAGTGGTAGCACCCGGGTTTCCACTCTGACTTACATTCTGTTCAAGCATCCTCGGGCAATCCTTCATAAAGTGGTCGGCCGATCCACACTTATAGCAGGAGCGATCACGAAACCAACAGCTCCCCGAATGCCATTTGCCACAATGTAGACACTCCGCCCTCTCTCGGCGATCATTTCCACCACTGGCGATTGAAGTGACTCGTGTGGTCACAGGGGGTCGATCGCGTCCTCGTCTAGAAAAGCCCAAACGCCTCTAGACCGGCTCACATCATCTCAAATCTCTTCGATGCTGTTGAAGAGACTTTCCGAGGACCTCTTCGAATTCTCCGGTTCCCACATCAACTTTTTGTTTCTCCTTTCTAAGCTCTTGGCTTTACAAGCTCGCTCAACAAGTACTACGAACTCTCGATTTCGAGAATGCCAACGAACATCCTTATATCATCATTCAGCCCATCCTCAAGCGCCATACATAATGGCTTTGACAAAATGCATTCTCGCGCATCGCTAAGCCTCACAAATTTTCGTTCGTAGTCGGTAACTGACATAGAACCTTGCTTAAGATCAAGGAATTCTCTTCGCTTTTGGTCGATGAATCTCTGACTAATATACTTTTTTCGGAACTCGGTTTGAAAGAATTCCCAAGTCACTTGCTCTCTAGGCACCACAGAAGTCAGAGTACTCCACCAATAGTAGGCGGACTCCCATAGCAAGGAGATGGTACACTTTAAGCACTCATCGGGTGTACAGGATAGCTCATCGAGCACCCAGATAGTGTTATCCAACCAAAATTCAGCTCGCTCGGCATCATCATCATCCGTAGCCTTAAATTCAGTGGCCCCATGTTTTTGAATCCTATCGACTGGGGGCTTACTTGACCTTATTTGGTCAGTCACCGGAGGTATTGTAGGTGCGGGGGTTGCATTTGTCGGGAATGGAGGTTGTGGAACAGTGCCGTGTTAGTTCGAATGTATTGATTAAACCATTCGCTCATCACACTATAAAAGGCTTGCCTAGCCTCATCATTCGGATTGCTGGCCATAGGTTGAGAGTCCGCCGCCGCTGTCCCTTGCGCGGAGCAGCGCCACACTCTCCACATCATCAGCTATTGCTCGGTGGGATCGGGATCCATTGCTATAAACAAACACAAAGTCAAATTGTCGTAAATCACCACACTATCGATTCATCATTTAATGGCATGTATAGCTAGACCCCAAACACATCACGGTAGTCCTAGAATCGACTAAACCGTGGCTCTGATACCAATAAAATTGTACACCCCGAATCCGAGACCATCGCCGGTGTCGGACACGAGGGGTTAACAAGCCAAGTTCACATATTTTGCCCCCCAATTTGACATTTCCAGTCAGGCTGGAAAACTGCGTCACCGTCGCCTTAAAAATCATATCTCGAGTTTCAAAACTCGGAAACTGGTTTTGTAAATTTTCCCTGAATTTAGACTCATATATCCATCCATGGATTTATTTCTAGAATTTTTTGTCAGGCCAATTGGTACAGTTTATTAGTTAAAGTCACCCATGTTACAGGGATCGACTGCTCTGACCTTCACGCGTTATAACTTGAATATCTCTCTGTACAGGGCTTTAATACTGGTGCCGTTTGTTTCTAATGAAAATAGACTCAAAATGGAATCTGTACATATAAGGCATGACTCCTAATTCTTTCTGTATAATTTATGGTAAATTTTTAAAGTTGCGACAGGGGACCCAGAAACCGTTCTGGCCCTGTCTCACAATAGCTTTAATATCTCTTAACATGTAACTCCTATGACCATTTCGTTTCTTCCATATGAAAATAGACTCATCAAGGTTCATTTACATAGCTTATTCACTATTTAATACCATTCCTACAAATTTTGGTGATTTTTCACATTCACGTCACTGCAGCTGGCAGCATCTGTTTTTAAGGTAGGTCTTACCTATTTTGTAGTCTCCATGAACCAACTAGTCTTGCCATACATAGGTTCATATATGATCATTTTAACCATACCAATGGCTGATCATGTGACCAACATTCCCATCTCCAATCCATAATCACATCATGACACCATATGTATATATACAAACCGCAAATAGTCTAAGTTTGTACTTCACTTTTACGAGCCATTTTCGCATGGCCGTACACATATACATCACAGCATATTTAAACCAACAAGGGTAGTCCTATACATGCCATTTCAAAGTTCAACCAAAATTTATACCAAAATAGAGGCGTTGATAGTGTGGATGACTTGACTTTAATGATCCCGAATCCGATTGCTATCGAGCGTAATCTATAAAACAGAGAGCCAAAGCAACGGGTAAGCATTTTTATGCTTTGTAAGTCTCAAGGAATAAAATCAGCTTTAATTTAAGCAATACATTCACATAACCAAATGCATCATTTCATTAATACACATTCTCATAATCATTCTTACTTCACACTTCATCATTATATACTTTCACAAAGTATCAACCATTCCAATAGCTGAAATTGTTAGTCGATTGAGCGAATGTTTCTCAAATATGTCGACTTTCCAATGCACATATAAACGCACCTTATTCTTTGGGCTTTTCGAGCGTACTAATTGAATTTATTACAGCAACCAACACTCACCTCCAGCCCAAGCTTCTTCGAATACAACCGGATATAACCACGCGCACGAATGCCTTCGGTCTTAGCCCGGATAGAATGACTCGCACGAATGCCTTCGGTCTTAGCCGGATGTAGCCACTAGCACAATTGCCTTCGGTCTTAACCCGGATATAATTTCCAGCATAATTGTCTTCGGCTTAGCCCGGTATCATTCAATTTCTCATGCACACATACATCAATAATCATTGGACATACATATTTCATTTTCGTTACTAAGGCTCAAACACAATTATAATCACTAGCATAATCGCCTTCGGGACTTAGCCGGGTATCATTCAATACTCATACACACATAAATCAATAATCAATACATCCATATTTCATTCCACATAATTCAATTAAGGTCACTTCTTGAGGACTTACCTCGGATGTTGTCGAACGGCTTTTACGGCTATTCGATCACTTTTTCCTTCCCTTGTCCAATTGTGGCCCTCTAAGCTCTTGAGCTAATTCAAACAAATTCAATTTATTAAAACCTCATTGTGCTAGCTTATGGCGAATATGACAAGGAGTTTAAATGGTCAAATGGCCACCCTTTAGCTTGAATACACAATGGTCATGCATATTTTATACTACATCAAGCAATTCAATACAATTCATTCGGGCATCAAGGAAAAGCTAAGGCCTTCAATAGGCTACCTAAGGCCGAATATACATGTCCATGTTGAGGCCAATTATGCACTTAATACCACACAAAACAGCATGCATTTTACTAGTTAATGCTTTGCATGTTGTAGCTCAAAACTTATAATATAGCATCAAGCACTCATATGTGTGCTAGGTCGAATGTGCTTGCAATTTCACAAGCATTCTTCAACATCTTCTTCTTTAAACAAACATATTCATCACTTACTTCATAGCCAAAACATCATGTGCAAACATATATATACATATATGAGCATGGCGAATTTCAAGGTGTCCATAGCCATCTAAAACACAAATTTTAACTAACATGCAAGAAGCATGAACCATGCTCATGAATGCATCATGGCGAATACATCATAATCATGCCCTTTTATCTTCAATCATGGTTAAACAAAAGAAAACTCAAAGTCTTACTCAAGATGGCTACAAAGAAATTTCAAGAGTAGACAATCCATCATTGCATGCATCATCATCAAGCTTCACACTTAACATGCAATGGCTTTATCACAATACCAACCTTGACCAAATACCACTTCCATGGCATAACAAGGATTTGAACCATGGCTAACATGAACATCAAGTTGGCAACTAAAACATGCATGAATCTCATGACACAACCTCATACATACCTCAATCTTGATGCAAGTTTAGCCAAATATCCTTCTAGATCTCTTCTAAACAAAGGAAATGAAGCAAAAATCTCTTCTTCCTCTTAGTATTTTTGGCGAAAAAGGAGAGAACAAGGATGAACAAATTTTTTGTTTTTCTTCTTGGTTGCACGGCAATGGGGAATGCTACTCTCACACACATTTTTTTTCATTCTTTTCTTACCCATGCTTATTTGTTTATTATTTCTCCCTAATGCCCAACAAAACATGTTTCATGACATGTTTAGCCCATATCTCTTTGTCATGGCTGGCCATCACTTGTAAAAAGGGGAATTTGACATGCAAGTCCATTATTTTGCATGCATGCTTTAATTAGTCATCACACATTTCCCTATCGTACTTTCAAAGTTCACTACTAAGTCCTTTCTTGTGGAATTCACCTTTATAACACTAAATCAATCATCATAAAATGTCATACATGAGCACACACATATTATAGGCATCAAAATAAATTTTTAATTATTTTTATGCCTCGGTTTTGTGGTCCCGAAACCACATTCTGACTAGGGTCAATTTTGGGCTGTCACATGTGGAGAGTGTGGCGCCTGCTCCCGCACAAGGGACAGCGCCGGCGGACTCTCAACCTATTGCTAGCAATCCGAATGATGAGGCTAGGCAAGCCTTTTATAGCGTGATGAATGATTGGTTCAACCAATACATTCGAACTAACACGGCTGTTCCACAACCTCCATTCCCGACTAATACAACCCTCGCACCTACAATGCCTCCGGTAACTGACCAAATATGGTCCAATAAGCCCCCGGTTGACAGAATTCGAAAACATGGGGCTACTGAATTTAAAGCTACGGATAGAGACGATGCCAAGCAAGCTGAATTTTGGTTGGACAACACTATCCGGGTACTCGATGAGCTATCTTGTACGCCCGATGAATGCCTAAAGTGTACTATCTCCTTGCTACATGATTCTGCCTACTATTGGTGGTGTACTCTGACTTCTGTTGTGCCCCGACAGCAAGTAACTTGGGAGTTTTTCCAAACTGAGTTTCGGAAAAAGTATATCATCGAGATTTATGGATCAAAATGGAAGGAATTTCTTGAACTTAAACAAGGTTCCATGTCGGTTCATCGACTATGAACGAAAATTTGTGAGGCTTAGCCAGACGCAGAGAGTGCATTTCTTCGTAAGTCGTGATGTGTAAATGCTTCAAGATGGACTGAATGATGATATAAAGTCAGTATGTTGGCATTTTGGAAATCCGAGAGTTTGTGGCTCTTGTCGAGCGAAAGGCAAAGCCGAGGAGCTCAAGATGGAGAAAAGAAAAGTGAAGTGGAAGCAAGGGAGTTTCAGAAGAGGTCTTCGGGAAGCCCTTCCCATATCATCAAAAAATTTAGAGATAGCTTAGGCTGGTCTAGAGACACTTCAGCTTTTCTAGACGAGATCGCGATCGACCCCCTGTGACCACACGAGTCACTTCGATCGCCAGTGGTGGAAATGATCGTCGAGAGAGAACGGAGTGCCAGTATTGTGGCAAATGGCATTCTGGAAGTTATAGATTCCGTGACCGCTCCTGTTACAAGTGCGGATCAGTTGACCACTTCATTAAAGATTGCCCAAGGTTGTCTCGAATGAATGTAGATCGAGTGGGAAACCGGCGCTACCACCGCCGAGGTAGACCATCTAGAAATACGGGCAATGCTAGTGGTGGTCGAGAGGATCTAGAGATGTCTGCGACCAGATCCGAGGCTCGCGCTCTGCTAGGGCTTATGCCATACGCCGCACGTGAGGATGCTTCCTCGCCAGATGTTATTACGGTACTTTCACTCTCTTTGATACTAATGTGATTGCTTTGATTGACCCCGGTTCTACTCATTCTTATATATGCAAAATGTTAGCATCCAGTAAGACTTTGCCT
The DNA here is from genome assembly GCF_025698485.1 of Gossypium arboreum. Lineage (NCBI taxonomy): Eukaryota > Viridiplantae > Streptophyta > Magnoliopsida > Malvales > Malvaceae > Gossypium > Gossypium arboreum. The sequence continues at coordinate 45,247,950 of NC_069073.1, forward strand.
ATTGAGTCTACTGAGTTCGTAATTCGGGTGTCAAATCCTTTGGGTCGTTACGTGCTTGTCGACAAAGTGTGTAAGAAATGCCCCTAGTAATTCGAGGTTCTGCTTTTCGGCGGACTTGATGCTTTTGCCGCTCGATGAATTTGATGTTATTCTTGGTTTGGATTGGTTGACCGTGCATGATGCGGTTGTGAATTGCAAAAGCAAGACTATTGATTTGAGGTGCGCAAATAACGAGATGATCCGAGTTGAGTCTACGGACTTGAAGGGGTTGCCACCGTAATATCATCAATGTTGGCCCGTAAATATGTAAGAAAAGGTGCGAAGCATACCTTGCGTATGTACTTGATGATAAGGAGTTAGAAATAAAACCGAATCTGCGGGTGGTTTGTGAATACCCGGATGTTTTTCCCAAAGAATTACCGGTTTGCCACTGCTCGGAGATAGAGTTTGGTATTGAGCTTGTACAGGACCACACCGATTTCGATAGCTCCGTGATCGTATGGCACCAACGGAATTAAAGGAGTTGAAAGCTCGGTTGCAAGAGTTGGTGGATAGAGGTTTTGCTCGCCTTGAGTTTTTCACCTTGGGGTGCACCGGTGTTGTTTGTGAAAAGAAGGACGGAACCATGAGGTTGTGCATCGACTATCGTCGACTTAATAAAGTGACAATAAAGAACAAATATCCGTTACCGCGTATCGATGATTTGTTCGATCAACTGAAGGGAGCCTCAGTGTTCTCAAAAATAGATTTGAGTTTGGGCTATTATCTATTGCGAATCCGAGATTCGAACACACCCAAAACTGCCTTCAGAACGAGATATGGTCACTACGAGTTCTTAGTGATGCCGTTTGGGCTCACTAATGCCCCTGCGGTATTTATGGATTTGATGAATCGGATCTTCAGACCATATTTGGATCGGTTCGTAGTTGTGTTCATTGACGACATCTTGGTCTATTCAAGAGATGAGACCGAACATGCGGAGCACCTGAGATTAGTGTTGCAAATATTACGGGATAAGTAGTTATATGCTAAGTTCAGCAAGTGTGAGTTCTGGTTAAGAGAGGTTAGCTTCTTGGGTCATGTGGTATCTACATCGGTATTCGAGTCTAATTCGAGCAAAATTTCAGCCATACTTAACCGGAAGCCTCCAAGAAATATTACTGAGGTTCGGAGCCTTTTGGGACATGCCGGTTACTACCGACGGTTTGTGAAAGGATTCTCGATGATAGCCACACCCATGACGAATCTACTTCAAAAAGATGTTAAGTTCGAATGGACGGAAAAGTGTCAGAAAAGTTTCGATCGATTGAAAACTCATTTGACGGAAGCTCCAGTATTAGTGCAGCCCGAATCTGTCAAAGAGTTTGTCATCTATAGTGATGCATCCCTACTTGGGTTAGGTTGCGTATTGATGCAAGAAGGTCGAGTTGTGGCCTATGCGTCGAGACAATTAAAGCCACATGAGAAAAATTATCCGACCCATGATCTCGAATTGGTCGCCATCGATTCGCTTTAAAGATATGGCGACATTACTTATTTGGTGAGAAGTGCCATGTGTATTCGGATCACAAAAGTCTCAAATATTTGATGACTCAAAGAGACTTAAATCTGCGACAAAGCGTTGGCTCGAGTTGTTAAAAGATTATGAGCTTGTCATTGATTATCACCCGAAAGGCTAATGTGGTTGCGGACGCCTTAAGCCAAAAATCACCGCTTGTTTTACGAGCTATGAATGTACACTTGTCTATTCTACCCGACAATGTGTTAATAGTCAATTAAAGGCCAAACCATTATTGACTCATCAAATTCGTAAAGCTCGAGAAAGTTGACGACGAGTTGGTTGCAAAACGGGTGAGTGTGTTCGAACAAGGAATCGGAGTTTCAAATTGATGATGACGATTGTTTGAGGTTCGAAGTCGTCTGTGTGTTCCAAAGAATTGAAACTTATTTCGATAATTCGAACGAAGTTCGTTGTAGCCGAATGGCAATCCACCCGGGAGTACGAAGATGTACAACTATTTGAAACGTCGGTTTTGGTGGCATGGTATGAAACGAGACATCTCCGACTTTGTTTGAGATGTTTAATATGTCAACAAGTGAAAGCGGAACATCAAGTGCCTTGTGGTTACTTCACCGATCACGATACCCGAGTGGAAATGGGATCGAGTCACAATGGACTTTGTGTCCGGACCGCCATTGTCGCAAGCAAGAAGGATGCGATTTGGGTTGTTGTTGATAGACTGACTAAGTCGGCTCACTTTATCCCCGTGCGTATGGATTTTTCATTGGATAAACTAGCTGAATTGTACGTTTCTCAGATTGTGAGATTACATGGGGTACCGATTTCTGTTGTGTCGGATAGAGATCCGAGATTCACCTCGCGATTTTGGAAGAAATTGCAAGAAGCTTTGGGTACCAAGTTGCATTTCAGCACCGCCTTTCACCCCCAAACCGATGGTCAATCCGAGCGGATAATTCAGATACTTGAGGATATGTTGAGATGTTGCATCCTCGAGTTTAGTGGTTCATGGGAACGGTATTTACCTTTGATTGAATTCGCTTACAACAATAGCTTTCAATCAAGTATTAAGATGGCGCCTTACGAGGCCTTGTATGGGCGTAAATGCCGTACACCATTGTTTTGGACCGAGCTCGGTGAAAGCAAAATTTTCGGAGTGGATTTGATTAAAGATTTGAATGAAAGTAAAAGTAATCCGTGAAAATCAAGATAGCCTCCGATCGTCGAGAAGTCGACGCGGATCTCAAACGAAAAGACATTGAGTATTAGGTGGGAGATAAAGTGTTTCTTAAAGTTTCGCCTTGGAAAAGATACTCGATTTGGTCAGAAGGCAAATTGAGTCCGAGGTTCATCGGGCCATATGAGATATCCGAACGAGTCGGTCCGATTGCATATCGCTTGATTTTGCCTCGAACTCGAAAAGATTCACGACGTCTTTCATGTTTCGATGCTTCGACGCTATAGATTTGATCCATCGCACGTAATTAGTCCATCAGAGGTTGAAATTCAAGCCGATATGAGTTATGAAGAAGAACCGATTCGTATCCTAGCTCGTGAAGTAAAAGAGTTGCGAAACAAAAGGGTTCTGCTAGTGAAAGTGTTATGGCTCAAACACGGGATAGAAGAAGCTACTTGGGAACCCGAGAACTCTATGAAAGAGCGATACCCAAATTTCTTTGTGTGTGGCTATTGAGCCGAAATTGGAAAGGTTTGATAAATGTTTTGTGTTTGAGCCTTAGTAACGAGAATGAAATATGGATGTGTCGTGATTATTGATATATGTGTACATGAGCATTTGAATGATACCGGGCTAAGTCCCAAGGCATTTATGCTAGTGATTATATCCGGCTAAGTCCCAAGGCATTTATGCTAGTGATTATATCCGGCTAAGACCAAGGCATTCGTATGAAGTTGTTATATCCGGCTAAGACCAAGGCATTTGTGCAAGTTACCAAACCGGGTTAAGACCAAGGCAATTGTGCTCGTGGTTATATCCGCTAAATTCCGAAGAGACTCGGTTTGAAGATGAGCGTTTTGGTGCCGTAATAAATTCAATTAATACGCTCGAAAAACCCATACGATAAGGTATGTTTACATGTGTAACGGAAAAGTCGATCCGTTTGAAATAGTATTCGTTCAATCGACTAACGAACTTTCGGCTCTTAGATAGGTTGATACCTTGTGTGTATATGTTGATGAAGTGTGAAGTAAGTATGATTATGAGAATGTGTATTAATAAAGAGATTCATTTAGCTATGTGAATGTAATACTTTAGTCAAAGCTGAATTCATTACTTGAGACTTACTAAGCATTAAAAATGCTTACCCGCTGTTTTGGCTCTCTGCTTTATAGATTTTGCTCGTTAGCTATCGGATTCGGGATCATCAAGTCAAGTCATCCACACTATCAAAGACCTTTTGGTACTCTTTAGTTGAACTCTGGATATGGCATGTATAGGACTACCCTTTGCTGTTTTTCAAGTACGTTTTGTGATGTAGGTGTGTACAGCCATGCGAAAATGGCTCGTAAAAGTAGAGTATGGCATTAGACCATTTGTGTTTATGTATATATGTATGGTTTCATGATGTGACTACGGACTGAATGGAAGTGTTGGGCAAATGATCAGCCATTGGAATGGCTAAATATGATTATATGTGGACCTATGTATGACAAAACTCTAGTTGGTCCATGGAAACCACGAAATAGGTAAAGTTTACCTTGAAAACAGATGCTGACAGCAGCAGTGGTGTAGATTTAAAAAATCACTAAAATTTGTAGGAATGAAATTAAATAGTGAATAAATTATGTAAATGAACCCTGATGAATCTACTTTTATATGGAAGAAACGAAACGGTCATATGAGTTATATGTTAAGAGATATTAAAGTTCTCGTGAAACAGGGCCAGAACGGTTTCTGGATCCCCTGTTCCGACTTTGAAAATTCATTATAAATTAACCAGAGATTATTAGGAGTCATGTCATATATTTATAGATTCCTCTTTGAGTCTAGTTTCTAAAGAAACAAATGGCATCAGTATTGAAGACCTGTACCGGAAGATATCCAATTCGTAATGCATAAAGGTCAGTGTAGTCGAACCCTGGAATAGGGGAGACTTTAACTAATAAACTGTACTAATTGGATCGACCAAAAATTCTAGAAAAAAATCTGTAGATGGACATATGAGTCTAGTTTCAGGGAAAAATTACGAAACTGATTTTCGAGCTTTGAAACTCAAGATATGATTTTTAAGGCGACAGTGATGCAGTAACCAGCTTGTCTGGAAATTTTTAAATGGACTGTGAAAATGATTAAGTCAAGTTTGTGTGCACCTTGTGTTCGACTCCGGTAACGGACTCGGGTATGAGGTGTTACAAAATGCATCCTGCAACATACCTTCAATGTCATCTTGTCTAACATACTGATGGTAAGCAATATCAGGATAAGTCGGATTAATCGTTGAAGAAGTTCCACTAGATGTACATTCTCCATGGAAAATCCATTTTTTATACCCTCAAATAAAGCCATCAACAATTAGATGCTCGTAGACAACTTCACGAAAATGCCAATTGATGTTGCCACACCTCTTACATGTGTAAAGAGCATTTTGAAATGCAAGATTTAGAAAAGTTTGAACTCCATTTCGGTAGTCGTTGCTTACCCTAGACAAATTCATCCAACTCCTATCCATTTTGTTGTTTTTGAAGTCTGAAGTTGACAATAAATTACACGGATAAGTTGTTTATTTATAAGTATAATTAAGTTATGTAAGTAACGATTATGTAAGTTATGTATTATGTAAGTTATGTAAATTATGTAAGTTATGAATTTTGATCTTTAAATTATGTAAGTTATGTATTATGTAAGGTATGAAATTTGATCTTTAAATTATTATGTAAGTTATGTAAATTATGTAACTTATGAAATTTGATCTTTAAATTATGTAAGTTATGTATTATGTAAGTTATGAAATTTGAACTTTAAATTATTATGTAAGTTATGTAAATTATGTAACTTATGAAATTTGGTCTTTAAATTATGTAAGTTATGTATTATGTAAGTTATGAAATTTGATCTTTAAATTATGTAAGTCATGTATTTTGTAAGTTATGTAAATTATGTAAGTTATGAAATTTGAACTTTATATTATGTAAGTTATGTATTATGTAAATTATGTAAATTATGTGAGTTGCTGGTGAACTTGAAAAAATATAGTACTTTTGAATATATATTAGTTTTGAATTAGAAACATTTAATACATAATTTCCTCCTTTAAAAAAACTTATAATTTCCTAAACAGCAACATGGTCAAATTTAAATAAAATTTTGGAATTCCCATCAGATTCGAAGAGCTTTGTTTTTAAATACACTAAATGAAAATTCAAATTGAAAGTATGGGAGAAACCACCAAAATGAAGAAGAATGATATTTTATTAAAAGAGATTGTTGAAAGTAAAAAGGAAGTCTTGAGAAAAAAATTTGGTGGTCAAAATCCAAGAAGGAACATGGAAATTCTTTTCATGTTTTGGCTTTTACACTTAAACGTGGGCTAAGTGTCATCCCAATTTTTTCAACTTGTCAATTTGGGATGGCTGCTTTATGATGTTGAAATTTCCATATATTTTATTTTTTATAAATTGTTTAGGATTTGATTGAATTTTGTGATGAAAATATTTTTAATAAGATTTTTGTATGATTCATTTTATAAGCACTACAGCTATCATTAAAATAATATTCACTTGTTGAGAGGGCATAACAAGCAACTATTGAATTTGGAGTAGTGCTCAGAGAAAATTTGGGAAAATAAAAGATAAATTTGAATCATAATAGGGTTAATATTTGATATATTGACGGTATATTTTTTCACAAGTAATTTTAAAAAATAACATATGTCTTTATTTTTTAGTATTTTACTCAATTTAAAATTTTATCGAGTTAAGCAAAATGAAATTTGAGTCGTATCAAATAAAATTGAGTAAAATTATTCGAGTTCAATTAAAAAGAAAACATATCAAATTAAAACTTATTATAGTGTAACTAATTTAAAAATATTTTCAAAAGCCAAAAATTAAAATTAATTTGGAAACAAAATAGTTCTGCTCCAAATAGAACCAGCAATTAATTTTTTACAAAATCGAAACCCCAAAATATTAATTTTTCCAAAATCATCATGATAAAACTATTATTGATTAGAATTTTAAACTAAAACGTACCTTAATAATTTCAACAACCTGGTCTACTCCACTCTCACCAGCAAACAGAGGCTGGAGTCAAAAAAGTAGTATTTGTTAAGTAATTTAAACTGAAAATGCATAGAAATAAGGAAAGAAAATTTAGCAACGAAACATGTACCTAGAACAGATGTCAATGGTTGTGGTGTATTTAGTTGCACCAAATATTAATTCAGGTGCTCGATAGTACCTAGAACAAATGTAAGATTATAAGAGTAGCACCAAATATATTTCAGTTTAAGCAAATATAAAAACTTTATCTATATCAGTACCAAACATTAATTCGAAGATTAAATGGCAGCTTCAGTTGAACCAATAGTTGCAGGAGGAGCAGGAAGCAATAACTGAAATACAGACAACATTAATTCACTAATACTTTAATTTATAAATAAAAATAAAAAATAAATATAAATATCATACAACATTAATTGATACTGGCAGACAGAAGCTAGGCAGATGAAATGGAGAACACACATGAAACTATATCCTAAAAGTCAAAACACAAGGAATTAGAGTATATCTACCATATTTAGTATACAATATAATTTTACTTCATATATTTTACTTCATATAATTATTATACTAATAATTAAATTTATTAAAATCATCATAGTACAAAAATAGGGTAGAAAAAATTAGGTTTTGGTTAAAAGCAGTCTAAAAAATATTTTTGTACAAAATTAATTCAAATACTATGATATATTAATTTGGTAACAGCTAATCGGTATCATGAAGTTTAGTACATTAGTTAATATTGTAAAATTGAATAGTTTCTAAGTAAATCTTGACAGAATAACCCAAACAAGAAGGAATTATATAACCAACCTGCAATGTACAAGAAGTAACAGATAGGCATTTGATACTTGATAAGGATGCTAACAAACTGATACAAAAATTATCAATCTGAATGGTTGATCATTTTTTCAATTGCTCCCTGGAATGCATTGCTTTATCAAATTAGATTCAATACACAGAACATAAATGTAAAAGTAATTAAGAAAAAAAATTACTTGCGTCTTAGAAACAGATACAGAAGAATGACCCTGAGAAAGTTTAAAAATTAAATGTCAGCAAAATCCAACTAATTTGTACCAAAATAGATCATCTTCAAACTACAACCATCTAAATTGAAAATTGATATAAGGCATAATGTGAGTAATCCAGTCAATTTTCAAGATCAAGTGATGGAGAATTGAAAGACAATGACATTTCCTTAGTAAAACTTCATGTCGGTTTGCCTTGGCATGGGAGTAAAACTAGTTAGTGAAAGCAAAATAAGTGAATCAGTAATGAATTTAAATTGGTATATAGCTATTGCGCTAAAGTTAAGATGGTTGGTTTGAATGATGTACAGGCATGTGATATTAAAGACCCAAAGTAAAACATTGAGTGGACGAAAGGCTGAAGGAGGAGGTGGCCTGTGCTATTCAGGTCATGTAGAATATATAAGCTAATCCCCTTTCTTTATCATTGCTCGTTGCAAATATAGTTCTACTTTTGTACTTTACAACAAATACATTATCTTTGAAATAATTGGTAAGTCCCATCTTAATTGTTACAAAAATTTAACATTTTACTATACCAAATGAAAAGAAAGCTTTATGGAGCTCATGAAAGTGCATACATCTTGAGTCTTAGCCCTGGATTTGCCTTCAATCTCAAGTAATCAAGGTTTTCCATTTAAATAACTGATTATTAACGTGTCAATATGACATAGAAGTCTAGCTAGTTTGCAATCCAGAATGGTAAGCAGCTGTTAGAAATGTTTCAAATCAGGCGGTGGCCTCCAACAGGACTAAGGTTAAAGGTTTATACCAGAAAACCTCACAATCCAACATCCTCCCTCTTATCTGCGGATTGTGGACAGAGATGGGTCACCTGCTCTACGCTATTTTATGATGAATATACTTTGTTTTCTTCTACTTTGATGTTAATCATGGTTGTTTACTTTGTTAGTGAATAAACTATTTATCATGCAAAGGAAAAAAAAAGAAAAGGATAAACTTCTCAGCCTACTATTATCACAGTCAAGTTAAACTTCTTAGCCCAAAAATATGCAGCAGAGGAGTTACAACGGAAAATACTTACCGATTGGTTGCGGTAGAGGATGGCGACATAGCAGAGGGGACACTTGACGGCTATGCAGTAGATACACGGGACGAAGGGAATAGAGGATATGGGTTGCGATGCACGGGGCGAAGGCGATGGAGGGGATGGTTTGCGATGCACGAGGAGAAGGCGACAGAGGAGATGGGTTGCAATGCACAAGGCGGTTTGGGGGAAAACTTGCCGACTTGGGGAAATTGGGGATTTCTGAATTTAGGGAAATTGGGATTTTAGAATCGGGGCAAACAAGACGAAAAGGTGTAAATTTAATTTGTTTGTAATGACACGGCATCGTTAAAATCAATTTGGGGTTGCAAATTTGCAGCATTTATATCACAAACGCCACTAAAAGTTTAATTGAAACGCAGTTGTAGAAGGCTAACGGTTATTGAACTTTGCAGCGTTTTCTAAAAACGCCACTAAAACTTAATTCACCGGTGCAAAACAGAGTCGCCCTGGGCAAATTGGTATTGAAAATTTGCGGCATTTGTGAAAGTGCCACTAATAATTTTATACCTTGTTCTAAAATGCCGCTGTTTAAGCCAAATGGTAATGCATTTTTGCGGCATTTTTTAGAAGCGCCACTAAATGTTTAATACTATAAACTGAAACTGCATCGTTTTGGTCGAATAAGAACAAATTAGCGGCGTTTTTAGGCTAAGCACCACTAAATTTTTTTACTGAAACGGTACCGTTTGTCCAAATTTTAATACATTTTAGTGCATTTCTTTGTTTATCAATTTTTTTAAAATCTAATATTTTAATATATCAAATGGTTTATATTAAATATTTTTAAATATAAAAGCATTATTTTATATATATAAATTAATAAAATAAAAAAATGATGTTAATTATATCAATAATTGCGTTAATATTTTACAAGATTTAGATCAAAATACAGTTCATGTACACAATTGCACACTAAACCACTTTTCATGTGTGCTTTTGGGATTTAACCCATTTTGATATATATTCTTTTAAAATAATAATTTATATATATTTTCTCTTATTTATATTTATCTTCTAAATTAAAATCCAAAATTATAGCCTAAACCCGAAACCCAAAACCCAAAATCATAAACACTAAACCATGAACACCAAACACCAAACCCTAAACCCCAAACTTAAAACCCCAAATTCATATATACACTGTAACCCCTAAATCAACCATAAATCCTAGATCACCATAAAGCCCAAACTATAAACTCTAAAAATTGTTAACCCTAAACCATAATCCTAAACATATTTTTGGGAATTCGTGTGGCCAATGTAAGTGTAGTACAAAACATATATTTTATATTATTATATTAAATAATATGGGTATAGTACAAAATGGCATGAATCTCAGTAAAATCCAAATGTTCTTCAGTTCTAATAGTATCCTTTCCTTGAACCCTACATCTAGACTTACACGACCTAAATAGAATCTTAATATATACTACAAGTTCTAATATATATATTACAAGGGACAAAAGTAATTAAAATAGAATCGTAATGCTTACCAAAATCCTAAAATAAATTAATTTCTTATCATTAATCATAACCCCTAATCCCTAATAGCCTAACCCCTAAAACCATGAACATTAATATTAAAACCCTAAACCCTAAAATAATAAACCGCAAAACTTAAACTCTAAAACATAAACCCATACCCCAAAATAATAAACATTATATCATAAACCTTAAAACACTAAATGTAACACCCCAAACCCGGCCTAGACGTTATGGCCGAAACTGGAGTGTCACATCAAATTGTTTTTCAAAGTTGATCTTTTTGGTAAAAATCCGTTACTGAATCTAAACCCATTTATTATTATTTAATTAAAATTCACGTCAAAACATGTACCATTACGATTGCCTTTGGTATGTTACTTTAGTTAAAACCACGGAAGCATTTTGAAAACTTTGTTGTTGGAACCTCGTGTTCTTTAAAAAATCATGCTATTTTGAAAACTCACGTTTTCCTAGACTAGCAGTTTAATATAAGAAACCTCAATCCAAAAACTTAAAACCCACCAACGGCCTTATTACATAAATTAAAACCCAAAACGAAAATCTATTAGCATTTTAAAGAAGTAGAAACAGTAGTGTGGCCATCCCCGAGTCCCTCGCAGCTCCAAACCATCTAAGCTTAAGGATTACCTGCACTGTTAGAAAAAGAGTGAGTTTACGAGAACTCAGTGTGTAATCCCAATAACAAACATACAGTAAACAACACAGTATCAGTACAGTCTGGGCCAAAGCCCTATTCAGTAACAATACAATCTGGCCTTAGCCCCATACAGTAGCATTGTGGGCATAAGCCCAATATAGTATCAGTATAAATGCGTAATGCAACCCATCCCATACTAGCCAGCACACCACCCGTACCAACCAGTACACCTGTGGTGATATCAGTAGACTCACCCAACCAGCACACCAATATCGTGGCAAAGTTTCCAGTAATAATAATAACGCAGCATAGCTGCCAGTAACAGTAAGCGTGGTAAACCACTAGTAATAATCATCGTGATATAGTCACCAGTACAGTACTTCCTCCAAATCATATACCCAAAACCCATGCAAGATGTCATATCATAATTATTAGTGTATGCGAGAAGTCGTAATCACAACCAGTTTCATAATATCAACACACATCAGTTAACCTATTGCTAGGACATAATAATCATTTCGCCAGCCAGTGGTAAAATCGTAAATTTTTACCCCTCAGGGGTATTTCGGTCATTTAACCATTATAGGGTCTCAATACCATTAACGACCTCTTGGAGGGTCTTTGGTCATTAGAAATAACTCAAATAATCCATATGGCCAAAATAGTGCCAATGGGCCCGAGGCCCATTCCTCGGCCCAAGTGGGTCCACACGCTAGTGTGGCCCATCTAGTCCCTTTTCAATCGCGAATATGCGATTTCACAACCCAAACCACAGTTTGGCACCTACCGCACAAATTTGTCCGTGTCGGCTCGCAAGCCCATCGGCCCACACGGCTCATCTCGGATCTACGAGGCCCAAAAGTAGTGCAAGCCTACGAGTTTGTCATGGTGACCCCTTCGGTCATCACCTATAGTGTATGGCTCGGTTTACCCAAGAGCATTCGCATACTCGAGGAACCTCTCATCTCGTAGTTTCGACTTTTGATCGATACTGATAAGGGTGCAGTTACACACCTGTTAACAAAACCTCCCAAGTTTCTCAACTATCCAACCTTGTCTCAAGAAATGCGATCTACAACCCTTAGACCACCGTTTGAAAATGATTGAACAACTCCTGCCGATCTACTGCATTAACAACATATTTTATTAGCAATAAGTATAAAATCCAAAGCTTGATATCTATAGTCCAAATAAATCCCAAACTAGAGTTAGAAAGATTTGATATCCAACCGCAACTGACAACTTAGTCTTCTTACCCCAGTGATTAGATCGAATGCCAAAAAGGAATTTGTACACCTTTAAGCGCTGAAGGCTCCCCTCTATCTCTTCGAGAGTTAGAATCCAGAGATCCCAAACATGCAAAAGGAGTAGATAATTAGCATCCCTAATCGGACATTCCAGTTGAGAAGGAAACGAAAGAATGTTAGGCACAAGAAAGAACACTTACTCTAAGACCAAACGATAGGTAGAAAAGATGCTGGCATAATGGATGCTTGTCGGAACTTGATGCTCAAAAGAAGCGAGTGCACAAGAACAAGAGGCACAATAATCGACCAGGGAGGGAAAACAAGAAGAAGAAGAGCAGAGAAGAGAGCAAGAGTGGTTCAGGTAAAGAAAACCAAAAAGGGAAAATGATGAGAGGAAGAAGATCAAGTTTACCAATGGTAAAGGAGCATGAGAAAAGAATTGAGGGAGATGAGAGAATCGGCTAGTGCAGGACAACAAGGGAAGTAGTTCTTCACCAACCAGAATAAGACCGAAAGAGAGAATGCTCGCTTGACTAACACAAAAAGATAACAACCGAGAGAATAGAAGAAGAAAGAAAATATGCAAACGAAAGAATCTCAAGACAATAGAGTACTGAAATTGAGTATAGGAGAATTCGGCCACTTCCACACCACACAAAAACATCCCAAAACCAAGGGAACCTTAGTGCTCTATTCAGCCACAACCTCTAACCAACACCACATCCCTTGATTTTCTCCCCAATTCTCTCTCCCTATCCCTCCACAATCTCACCAACCTCCCATTCAAATTCAAACCAAATCCCCTTTTACCAAGTCTCCAACCACTTCTGCAGAGTTTGAGTCAAACTCCACCTCTTGCTCCACCAAAACATAAAATAAAGCCCCCCTTGCGTTACTTGGGATTCGAACCCATTCCCCTATGAATGCACAACACGCTGCTTACCACTAAGCCACAAGGCTTTTTGTGTCACCAATCAACCATGAATATTTATAAAACCTAAGTGCCAGCGTTCAGGTTCTTTTAAGAGCAAAAACAAAAATGCTGCAAAAGTCGAAACTTGAACCCAGAACTACTCAGACACCCCCAAACACACTTCAATCAACTAACCATTCAAGCAAACATGGACTATATGCCAAAACAAGCAAAATTACAGACCCCATATTTTTGGGGCATTACAATTCTACCCCCTAAAAGAAATTTCAACCTCAAAATTTACCTGGTCAAGATAAATGAGGGTATTGATGCCGCATCGACTCTTCTGGTTCCCAAGTGGCCTCTCCCGTGCCGTGATTGCGCCACAGTACTTTGACCAGAGGAACAGAATTCTTCCTTAATGCCTTAACATCACGCTCCAATATCTGCACTGGTTTTTCCTCGATGGTTAGGTCAGGCCTAACTTCAATTTCCTCGACATGTACGACGTACGAGGGATCAGAACGATATCACCTAAGCATGGAAACATGGAACACGTCTTGAATTTTCTCCAACTTTGGGGGCAACTCACGCTAATACGCAACCGATCCTACTCACTTAAGTATCCGGTAAGGCCCAATAAATCTAGAGCTCAGCTTGCCCTTCCTTCCAAACCTCATAATTTTCTTCCACGGTGACACCTTAAGGAACACATAATCCCTCACAGAGTAATCGATCCCTTTACGCTTTAAGTCTGCATAGGAATTCTGCCTGTCAAACGCCTATTTCAACCGCTCTCGAATCAGCTTTATCTTGCTTTCTGTATCAGCAACTAGCTCCAGCCCTAAAATTTGCAGCTACCCAGCCCAGTCCAACAAGTAGGGGTACGACACCTATGACCATATAAAGCTTTGTACGGTGCGATCCGAATACTGGATTGATAGCTGTTGTTATATGCAAATTCTACCAACGGTAAATAATCCTCCCAACTGCCCCTGAAATCCAAAACATAGCTTCTCAACATGTCTTCAAATATCTGCATTACTCTCTCCGGCTGTCCATCAGTTTGCACATGAAATGCAGTACTGAAATCCAGTCGTGTACCCAAATCTTCGTGTAACCTTTTCCAAAATCGAGATGTGAACCTAGGATCTCTGTCCGATATGATAGACACTGGTACCCCATGCAGTCTTACAATCTCAGCCACTTATAACTTGGCCAACTTCTGTAATGAATAATCAGTGTGGACCAGTATAAAATGAGCTGACTTAGTCAGTCGGTCTACAATCACCCAAACTGAATCCTTCTTAGAAGGCGTCAAGGGTAAACCACTCACAAAATCCATAGTTACCCTCTCCCACTTCCAAAGTGGAATCTTAACTTGCTGTAGTAACCCAGAAGGTAATTGGTGCTCAGCCTTAACCTGCTGGCACGTCAAGCACTTACTCACATAATCGGTACCTTCGCATTTCAACCCAGGCCACCAATACATCTCACGAAGATCTTGGTACAGCTTATTCTCACCAGGATGCATGGCATAAGGGCTATCATACGCCTCTCGCAGAATAGACTGCCTCAGCTCAGAATCATTCGGTATACACATTCTTCCTTTGAAACACCCTTTCCCTGCTTAGTCCAAATTCTGAAGTTTCACCCTTTTTCACTTGCTGAAAACGTGGAACTAGTGACTCATTCAACAACTATTTCTCCTTAATTTGATTAGTCCAAGTCAATTTTACTTGCAATTCAGCTAACACGCTACCATCATCGTACAGGCTAGGACGAGCAAACATTGCTCTTAAATCAGAGACAACTTTACGACTCAGCGCGTCAGCTACCACATTAGCTTTGCCTGGATGATACTCAATTGAACAATCATAATCCTTAAGCAACTCAATCCATCTTCGTTGCCTAAGATTCAACTCCTTCTGAGTAAGGAGGTATTTGAGGCTTTTATGGTCCGTATAAATAATCGTTCTTTCCCTATATAAATAATGCCTCCAAATTTTTAGCGCAAACACTACCGCCCCCAATTCCAGATCATGAGTGGGATAATTTGCCTCGTGAGGTTTAAGCTGTCGCAATGCATAAGCAACCACCCTTCCTTCCTGCATTAACACACAGCCTAGTCCAATGTGTGACATATCACTATAAATAGTAAATTCCTTTCCAGGCTCTGGTTGAACCAAAACAGGGGCCTCAATCAGAACTTTCTTCAATTTCTCAAAACTCTCTTGTTGTTTATCAGGCCAAACAAACAGCACCCCTTTCCGCAATAATTTAGTCAACAGTGCCGCTATCACTAAAAATCCTTCCACAAAATGTCTCTAATACCCCGCTAAACCCAAAAAACTTCGAATCTCAAATACTATCCTTGGTGGTTTCCATCCTAACACGGCTTCAATTTTTCGAGGATCGACCCTAATCACCTCGGCAGACACCACGTGACCCAGAAATGTCACATCTTGAAACCAAAACCCACACTTACTGAATTTTGCGTACAACTGGTTCTGTCTCAGAATTTGAAGAACAATCCGTAAATGTTTATCATGCTCCTCCTTGATTTTCGAATACACTAAAATATCATCTGTGAACACTACTATGAACCGAACCAGATAAGGTTGAAATACTCAGTTCATCATGTCTATAAAAGCAGCTGGTGCGTTCGTTAACCCAAACGGCATCTGTGACAGCCCTATAGTGACCCTAGTCAGAAAGCGGTTTTGGGACCGCTAAACCGAGTCACCAAATTATTTGAATGTGATATTTATGGTCTAAAATATGTGAATATGAATGTGCGAAAATTTTTAAGCTTCGATTTAGTTAATTACATGTGAATGTAGTACATAGGACTTGTGTGACACTTTTGAAATATGATAGGCTAATCTACAAGGATCAAATAGTGTATGTAATCAAAAGGGAGGACTTGCATGTCAAATTTTCCCCCCATCTAGTAGTGGCCGGCCATGACATTAGGGTGGACAAAGGATGATGGGCAAAACATGTCATAGACATGTTGTGTTGGTGCATCATGGGAGGAAACAATAAACTAAAGTTAGTAATAAAAAAATGGAAAAAAAAAGAGAATGGAGAGATTGTTTCTCCCCCTCCCAATTGCCATGAGTGTAAGAAAGAAAACAAGAAAAAAAAAGTGTCCATCTTTCTTTATAGCTCTTGCCGAATGTTCTAAGGAAGAGAGAAAAAACAAGTTGTGTTCTTTGGTTTTTCTTGACCGAAAATTCAAAAGAAAGAAGGGAGGAAATGTTGAAGAGATTCGGCCATGCTTGTAGCTAGGTGAAGGTAAGTTTGATGTTGTGCCATGAGATTCATGCATGTTTTTTTTTTTGTTAGCTTGAGTTCTAACTAGCCCATGGTTCAAATCTTTACTATGTCATGGAGATGATATTCGGCTAAGGTGGATTTGTGTTGATGTTATTTGCATGCTAAAAGTGAAGCTTGTAATGATGCATGTGATGGTGGATTGATAACTCTTGAATCTCCTTTTTAGCATCCTTGAGTGAGACATTAAGTTCCTTGTTCAACCATGACCAAAATTGAAATGGTAAGGTGTTGTGATGCATTCGCCATGGTAGGAAATAGAAGAGAAATAAGGTTGTTTTTAGATGAAGTAGAGTCTAACAAATGAGCTCGTATGTGCATTAGTTGCTAGATGGAGAAGAATCGGCTAGCAAGTTGTGTGCTAAGGCCGAATATAATTTTGTATATTATGGGTAATGCATGTGTTGAATTAGTGTAAAGGGAGAGGATGCTTTAATAGTGTATATATGTGTATTAGCCAAGTTTTGAACTTGAAACAAATGGTGTTTAGTCAATACAAGTGACCATACTTGTAGAATGTATTAAGTGTTGCAATCGGCCTTAGCATATATGTGTATGTTCGGCCACATGAATGAGTACATGAGTTGATGGGTATGTTCGGCCATTGGTAGCCTATTGATGGCTTTAGCTTGACTTAGAAAATTCGGCTAAGGGGAAATATTAGCTAGTATGTTGAATTCGATTCGTGATTTCGTACATATGTGACTCTAATGTCTAATGTATATATGGGCTAAGTACCTTGAGCTTCTCTTTTGATGTTCGAATGAATTGTATTAAATTGCTTGATGTGATTAAAATGTGTATGATCATTGTGTATTTGAGCTAAAAGGTGGCCATATGACCTATCAAACTCCTTGTCATATTCGCCATAAGCTAGCAAAATGAGACTTTAATAAGTTAAATTTGTTTGAATTAGCTCAAGAGCTTAGGGACCACAGTTGGATAAGGGAAAGGAAAAAGTGATCAAATAGTCGTTGAAGTCGTTCGACAACATCCGAGGTAAGTTTTGAGTAATGGAACTTGGATTATGATTTGATTAGATCATGTTTTAAGCAAATCAAAATCATGCTTTTGTGTGTGGCTATTGAGCCGAAATTGCAAGTGTGATAAGTGTCTTGTGTTTGAGTTTTGCTAATGAAAATGAAATACTGAATGTGTCATGATTTATTGATAATTGTGCTTGGTTATTCAATGATGTCCTGCTAAGTCCCAAAGGCTTTGTGCTAAGTGATTATATCCGGACTAAGATCCGAAGGCATTTGTGCGAGTTACTAATTCCGGGCTAAGCCCGAAGGCATTGGTGTGAGTCACTAAATTCGGGCTAAGCCCGAAGGCATTTGTGCGAGTTGCTATAACCGGGCTATGTCCCGAAGGCATTTGAACGAGTAGCTATATCTGGTTAAACTCCAAAGGTACGTGATTCGGGAATGAATGAACTTGCTGTAAAAAATTTCAGTTAATACGCTTGTGAAATCCCAACAATGAGGTATGTTTCGTATGTGCTTTGAATTAGTTGAGCCCTTACAAATAAGTATTCGCTCAGTTGATAAATGAGCTACCGGCCTTTGGCTAAGTTGATCTTTGTGTATGAATATAAGGGTTGGTAATGTGAAGTAAGTATGATATTGAGAAATTGTGCATATGAAATTATCTGTTTAGCTACATAAATACTATACTTTGGTTGTGTCTAAATTCATGACTCAAACTTACTAAGCATTAAATGCTTACTCCGTTTCTTTGATTCTCTGTTTTATAGATTTTGGTTCTTCACTATCGACTGGATTTTTGAAGTCGAAGTCGCCCACACTATCAAAGCTCCTTTTGGTATATTTTTGGTTGAACTTTGAAATGGCATGTATAGGACTACCCTTTTGTTGCGTGTCATGTACCTTTCGGTTACTGTAAGTTTGGATAGCCATGCGAAAATGGCTTAAGTATACTTTCGGCATGGTATTATAATCATTGTATGTTGTTCATTAAGAGGTATGGAAATGTTTGGAAACGATTAGCCATTGGGATGGTTAATCATGATCATATTTTGTGCTATTTATGTTAAAGGGCTAGTTGAATCATGGAAACTATGAAATAGGTAAAGCCTACCTTAAAGACAGATGCTGACAGCTGCAGTGATGTGGATGTGAAAAATTACTAAAAATAGTAGGAATGGAATTAAATAGTGAATAAATTATGTAAACGATCCTTGACGAGTTTGTTTTCATAGGAAAATAACGAAACGATCATATGAACAGTATGTTAAGAGATATTTAAGTTTTCGTGAGATAGGGCCAGAACAGTTTCTGGAGTCCCTGTTCCGACTTTGGAAATTCATTATAAATTTACCAGAGATAATTAGAAGACATGCCATATATTTACAGATTCCTTTTCGAGTCTAGTTTCTGTAGAAACAAACAGCATCAGTATTGAAGCCCTGTACAGGGAGATATCCAAGTCGTAATGCGTAAAGGTCAGTGTAGTCGATCCCTGTAACATGGGGGACTTTAACTAATAAACTGTACTAATTGGCCAGGCCAAAAATTCTAGAAAACAATTTGTACATGTATAAATGAGTCTAGTTTCAGGGAAAAATCACAAAACTGATTTTCGTGTTGTGGAACTCAAGATATGATTTTTAAGGTGACAGTGACACAGTTAGCCAGCTGTCTGGAAATTTTTAAAATGACCTGTGCAAGTAAGTGGATTAAGCCCGTTAACCCCTCGTGTCCGACTCCAAAAACGATCTCGGGTACGGGGTGTTACAGTTTATTTGGTATCAGAGCTACGGTTTAGTTGATTCTAGGACTACCGTAATGCGTTTGGGTCTAGCTATACATGCCATTTTATGTGATTATTTGATAGTGTGGTGATTTCTGACATTTGCAAATGTGTTTATTTATAGTAATGGATCCCGATCCCGACCGAGCGGTAGCTGATGATCTTGAGAGTGTAGCACCTGCTCCCGCGCAAGGGACAACGCCGGTGGACTCTCAACCTATTGCTAGCAATCCGAATGATGAGGCTAGGCAAGCTTTTTATAGCGTGATGAATGATTGGTTCAACCAATACATTCGAACTAATACTACTATTCCACAACCTCCATTCCCGACAAATACCACCCCGCACCTACAATGCCTCCTAGAATCGACCAAATAAGGTCAAATAAGCCCCAGATTGATAGAATCCGAAAACACGGGCTATGAATTTAAGGCTACGGATAGCGATGATGCCGAGCAAGTTGAATTTTGGTTGGACAACACTATTCGGTACTCGATGAGCTATCTTGCACACCCGATGAGTGCCTAAAGTGTACTATCTCCTTGCTACGTGATTCGCCTACTATTGGTGGAATACATTGACTTGTTGTGCCTAGAGAGCAAGTAACTTGGGAGTTCTTCCAAACCGAAGTTTGAAAGAAGTATATCGGTCGAGATTCATTGACCAAAACGGAAGGAATTTCTTGAACTCAAACAAGGTTCTATGTCGATTCGACTATGAATGAAAATTTGTGAGGCTTAGGCGTACACACGAGAATGCATTTCCTCGAAGCCGTAATGTGTAAACGTTCGAGGATGGACTAAATGATGATATAAAGTCGTATGTTGGCATCTTGGAAACCGAGAATTTGTAGTACTTGTTGAGCGAGCTTGCAAGGCCGAGGAGCTCAAGATGGAGAAAAGAAAAGTGAGGTGGGAGCAAGGGAGTTTCAGAAGAGGTCTTGGGAAGCCCTTCCCACGATCATCGAAGAAATTTAGAGATGGCTTGGGCGGTCTAGGGACACCGGGCTTTTCTAGATGAGATCGCGATCGACCCCGTGAGCACACGAGTCACTTCGATCGCCAAATGATGGAAATGTCCATCGAGATGAGCGGAATGCCGATTGTGGTAAATGGCATTCGGGAGTTGTAGGTTCCATGACCGCTCTGTTACAAGTGCGGGTCACCGACCACTTTATCAAAGATTGCCCAAGATTGTGCGAGCAGAATGTAAATCAGATTGGGAAACCGGTGCTACCAACGCTGGGGTAGACCATCTAGGAATACGGCAATGCTAGTGGCGGTCGAGAGGATCTAGAGATGCTACCACCAGATCCGAGGCTCGTGCTCTGCTAGGGCTTATGCCATCGCCAAGACGCGAGGATGCTTCCTCGCCGGATGTTATTACCAGTACTTTTACTCTCTTTGATACTAATGTGATTGCTTTGATTGACCTGGTTCTACTCATTCTTATATATCTGAAACCTTAGCATCCAAAGAAGACTTTACCTATTGAGTCATCGAGTTCGTAATTCATGTGTCAAATCCCTTGGGTCGTTACGTGCTTGTCGACAAAGTGTGTAAGAAATGTCCCTAGTAATTCGAGGTTCTGTTTTTCTACGGACTTGATGCTTTTGCCGCTTGATGAATTTGACGTTATCCTCGGTTTAGATTGGTTGACCGTGCATGATGCGGTTGTGAATTGCAAAAGCAAGACTATTGATCTGAGGTGCGCAAATAACGAGATAATCTGAGTTGAGTCTACAGACTTAAAGGGTTGCCACCTGTAATATCGCAATGTTGGCCCGTAAATATGTGAGAAAGGGTGCGAAGCATACCTTGCGTATGTACTTGATGACAAGGAATTGGAAAAGAAACCCGAATCTGTGCCGGTGGTTTGTGAATACCTGGATGCTTTTCCCGAAGAATTACCGGGTTTACCACCTGTTCGGGAACTAGAGTTTGGTATTGAGCTTGTACCTGGGACTACGCCAATTTCGATAGCTCCGTATCGTATGGCACCAACCGAGTTAAAAGAATTGAAAGCTCAGTTGCAAGAGTTGACGGATAGAGGTTTCGCTCTGTGACAACCTGAATTAGGGCCTAATCGGAATAGTGGTTTCGTGACCACAAATCCGAGATAGAAATAATTGTTTTATAATTATTTTGGGGTTTATGATATGATTGCATGATTGTGTGAAAATTTCGTGATGAAATTCTATGCCTAAAGTGCTTAAATTGAAAGTAGGGACTAAATCGAATAAGTTGCAAAATTTGCATCCCGAAGTTTTAGTATGAAATTGTTTTGGAATATTAATTAGGAGGTCTTAAATAGCAATTTGACCAATTTTAAGTTCATGGACAAAATTAGGACATGGAAGGAATTTTGAAAGTTTAGTAAGGAGGGCATTTTGGTCATTTGGATATTAAATGAAATAAAATGGGAAAAATAACACAAAATTGATCATCATCCTCCTTAGTTGCTGCCGAATTCTCCTCTCTCCATAGCTAGGGTTTCTTCAATTTTCAAGCTCCATAGTAAGTGATTCCAAGCCCGCTTTTAATGTTCTTTACGTTTTGGAATCCGGAAGCTCGATTAAGCTTATGCTAGTAATAATTTAACCTAGGGTTCACATTTGGAAAAATACCCATAGGTGAAATTTGTGTATTTTGATGTTTTATGATAGAATATGAGGTTTTAAATTATGTTAAATAACTTGTGCTACTCTGTTTTAAGTGAAAACGAGTAAAACGACATAATCAGTAAAAATACCTATTGTTCATAACTATATGATAGAGTGAGAATTTGATGTTGTTGTAGAAGAGAAAATGTTCAGCATATCATAAAATATAAGAATAAGGGCTGAAATTAAATTCCGAGCCTAGGGGCAAAATTGTAATTTTGAAAAGTTAGGGGCAAAATGTAATTTTTCCATGATGTGATTTTTGGATTGAAATAAATAGTATGAGTATTAAATGAGCTAAATGTGTTATTATAGATCAAGAAAGACGCGAATTGATCTCGAGCTGGGAAGGAAAAAGTTTTGGACTAAATTGCAAAATTTCCACATTTTGCACCAAGGTAAGTTTGTATGTAAATATTACAATAATTTCATGTACATTCTTATATTTCAGCCTATTATATAAACATACTAGCTGATGTTAAAATGTAAATCGACTATTGGAAAAATGGAAATAAATATAGAGAGAGATCCGGTTGAACATTTGAGAGATCGAATGAAATAGAGGAGCGTAGCTAGGTCACATGTATGATGCTTGAGTGCACATCATGTGTACAAGAAAGCTACGAGACACCTTGTAGTAGCTAGGTCACATGCGTGATACGAGATGTATCCCATGTAGACAAGAGAGCTACGTGAAAGATAAATGTAGCTAGGTCGCATGCGTGATTCCAAGTGAAGGACACCATGTAGACAAGAGAGCTACGTGAAAGATAAATGTAGCTGGGTCGCATGCGTGATTCCAAGTGACGGACACCATGTAGACAAGAGAGCTACGAGACAAATCGGCTAGGTCGCATGAGTGGTACTAAGTGTTCACCATGTGTACAAGAGAGCCGAACTAAACGAAGTATGATGGTGGGGTTGTGTCTTTGAAAGCATTAAATATCGAGGATTCATCCAATTGTTCAACGGGATGGTTTTGTGGTGATATTGTGGTTTGGACCTACACTTATGGTGAATGAAATGTGGTGAAAATGATTTGTGGTATATACAAATATAAGATAAAATGAGGTTAGCATAAAGAATTTGTGAAAGAGTGAAATTAGCATTAAAACTGTTTTTAGATGGTAGCAGTGACGTGATTTTGAAAAATCACCAAAAATAGGAGGAATATAATTAGAGGTTGAATGAGATGTGAAATTAAAGTTTAATGAGTCTACTTTCATATAAAAGAAACAGAGAAAGCAAAGGAATTCTATATTTTGAGATATTCACAATTGTATGTGACTCGCTCAGGATGAATACGTGATCCCCTGTTCCAACTTTGAAAAATCATTAAAAATTTTACAAAGCAAATTAAGAAATATAGTTTACATGCCTAAATTTCTTATTGAGACTAGTTTTAAATGAAATAGACATCAGGGTTGTTTGAATTGTGTACTGAGAGATATTCAATTCGTAGTGAACAGAGGTCAGATCGGTCGAGCTGTGTAATAGGGGAAACTTTAACTAATAAACTGTACTAATCGGCTGAACCAAAATTATAGAAAAAATTAGCAAAAAGCTTTATGAGTCTAGATTCAGGAAATTTTACGGATTTGAATTTCGAGTTTTGTAACTCGAGTTATGATTTATTTAGTGAATATGACGCAGCAGAGACAGCTTAATCAAAGTGGAATGAATAGTGAAGTTAAAGTAGATGTACTTGAATTGTTGTGTAAACATGTTAGATTTTTTTTATTTGTATTTACATACTTACTTACTAAGCTATAAGCTTACTTTGTTTCTCTCTTTTGTCTTATAGTGTTCTTCGGCTTGCTCAGGAGTTAAGGATCGTGAAGATCTACCCGCACTATCATACTTTAGGGTATTTGAACTAAACGTTTTGAATTATGGCATGTATAGTAGGCTTAATTAATTTGTTACGTGTCATATTTGTCTAGGTTAAAATATTAGTTACTGATACTCGACGGATACTTTGTACAAGCCATTAAAGTGGGCTAATATTGTTCAAGACATATGTTATCGATGCACTATCAAATTGGATGACATATTTATATCTCGATTATGTTTAATGGTATGTGTTATGTTCTGGTAATACCTTATATCCTGTTCCGGCGACGGTAACGGGTAAGGGGTGTTACACGCTCGACCAAGTTTCTCACCTTGGAGTGCACCAGTATTGTTTGTGAAAAAGAAGGACGGAACCATGAGGATGTGCATTGACTATCGTCAGCTGAATAAAGTGACGATAAAGAATAAATATTCGTTACCGCGTATTGATGATTTGTTTGATCAACTAAAGGGAGCCTCAGTGTTTTCAAAGATAGATTTGAGATCGGGGTATTACCAGTTGATAATTCGAGATTCGGATATACCCAAAACTGCTTTCAGAACAAGATACGGCCACTACGAGTTCTTAGTGATGCCGTTTGGGCTCACTAATGCCCCTGCGGTATTTATGGATTTGATGAATCGGATCTTCAGATAGTATTTGGACCGGTTCGTAGTTGTGTTCATTGACGACATCTTGGTCTATTCAAGAGATGAGACCGAACATGCTGAGCACCTGAGATTAGTATTGCAAATTTTACGGGATAAGCAATTATATGCTAAGTTCAAGAAGTGTGAGTTCGGTTAAGAGAGGTTAGCTTCTTGGGTCATGTGGTATCCGACGGGTATTCGAGTTGACCCGAGCAAAATTTCAGCCATACTTAACCGGAAGCCTACGAGAAATATTACTGAGGTTCGAGTTTTTGGGACTTGCGGTTACTACCGACGGTTTGTCAAAGGTTTCTCGATGATAGCCACACCCATGACGGCTACTTCAAAAGATGTTAAGTTCGAATGGACGGAAAATGTCGAAAAATTTTGATCAACTGAAAACTTATTTGTTGAAGCTCAATTTTAGTGCAGCCGAATCGTGCAAAGAGTTTGTCATCTATAGTGACGCCTCCCTACTTGGGTTAGGTTGCGATTGATGCAAGAAGGTCGAAGTCGTGGCCTATGCGTCGAGACAATTAAAGCCACATGAGAAAAATTATCGACTCATGATCTCGAATTAGTCGCCATCGTATTCGCTTTGAAAATATGGCGACATTACTTATTTGGTGAGAAGTGCCATGTATTTTTGGATCACAAAAGTCTCAAATATTTGATGACTCAAAGAGACTTGAATCTGCGACAAAAACGTTGGCTCGAGTTGTTAAAAGATTATGAGCTTGTCATTGATTATCACCCGGGAAAGGCTAATGTGGTTGCGGACGCCTTAAGCCGGAAATCACTATTTACTTTACGAGCGATGAATGTACACTTGTCTGTTCTACCCGACAATGTGTTAGTAGCCGAATTAAAGGCCAAACCATTATTGATTCATCAAATTCGTGAAGCACAGAAAGTCAACGATGAGTTGGTTGCAAAACGGGCTGAATGTGTTCTTAATGTGGAATCGGAGTTTCAAACTGACGATGACGATTGTTTGAGGTACAGAAATCGGTTGTGTGTTCCAAGAAATTCAGAACTCATTTCGATGATTCTGAACGAAGCTCATTGTAGCCGAATGTCAATTCACCCGGGGAGTACAAAAATGTACCACGACCTAAGACATCAGTTTTGGTGGCATGGTATGAAACGAGACATTTTCGATTTTGTTTCGAAGTGTTCAATATGTCAGCAAGTGAAGGCAGAACATCAAGTGCCTACGGGTTTGCTCCAATCGATCATGATACCTGAATGGAAATGGGATCGAGTAACGATGGATTTTGTATCTGGGCTGCCAGTGTCGGCAAGTAAGAAAGATGCGATTTGGGTCGTTGTTGATAGATTGACTAAGTCGGCTCACTTTATCCCCGTACGCACGGATTTTTCAATGGATAAATTAGCTGAATTGTATGTTTCTCAAATTGTGAGATTACACGGGGTACCTATTTCTATCGTGTCGGATAGAGATCCGAGATTCACCTCACGATTTTGGAAGAAATTGCAAGAAGCTTTGGGTACCAAGCTGCATTTTAGCACCGCTTTTCATCCACAAACAGATGGTCAATCCGAGCGGATAATTCAGATACTTGAGGATATGTTGAGATGTTGCATCCTCGAGTTTAGTGGTTCATGGGAACGGTATTTACCTTTGATTGAATTCGCTTACAACAATAGTTTTCAGTCAAGTATTAAGATGGCACCTTACGAGGCTTTGTACGGTCGAAAATGCCGTACGCCATTGTTTTGGACCGAGCTCGGTGAAAGTAAAATTTTCGGAGTGGATTTGATTAAAGATCTTTGCGTAAAGTAAAAGTCATCCGTGAAAGTCTAAAGGCACCGCAGATCGCCGAAATAAATGACGCGGATCTCAAACGAAAAGACATTGAGTTTCAATTTGGGGATAAAGTGTTTCTTAAAGTTTTGCCTTGGAAAAAGATACTCGATTTGGCCAGTAAAGGCAAATTGAGTCCGAGGTTCATCGGACCATATGAAGTATCCGAACGAGTCGGTCCGATTTATGATCGATTGATTTTGCCCCGAACTTGAAAAGATTCACGACGTCTTTCATGTTTCGATGCTTCGACGTTATAGATCTGATCCGTCGCACATAATTAGTCCATCAGAGGTTGAAATTCAAGCCGATATGAGTTATGAAGAAGAACCGATTCGTATCCTAGCCCGTGAAGTGAAGGAGTTGCGAAACAAAAGGGTTCCGTTAGTAAAAGTGTTATGGCTCAAACACGGGATGGAAGAAGCTACTTGGGAACCCAAGAATTGTATAAAAGAGCGATACCCAAACCTATTTACCGGTAAGATTTTTGGGGACGAAAATTTCCTAAGTGGAGGAGAGTTGTGACAGCCCAAAATTGACCCTAGTCGGGAAGTGGTTTCGGGACCGCTAAACCGAGTCACCGAAATGTTTGAACGTAGTATTTATTGTCTAAAATATGTGATTATGAATGTGTGAAAGTTTTAAGTTTCGATTTAGTAAATTTCATGTGAATTTAGTCAATAGGACTTGTGTGACACTTTTGAAATGTGATAGGCTAATCTATAAGGATCTAATAGTGCATGTAATAAAAAAGGAGGGCTTGCATGTCAAATTTCCCTAAATCCAAGCCTAGTGGCCGGCCATGACAAAGAAATATGGGCAAAACATGTCATAGACATGTTTTGTTGGTGCATCATGGGAGGAAAAAAAATAAAATAAGGAGTATGGGTAATAATGAAATGGAAAAAAAAAAGAAAAAGATGAAGAAAAAAGGGATTATGATGAAAACAAAGAAAAAAAATGTTCATCCTTTTTTCATCTCTTTTGGCCGAAATTCTCTAAGGAAGGAGGAAGGAGTTTTTGCTTCATGTTTGGTTTGGAAGAGGATTAGGAGGAGATTTGGCCATACTTGCATCTAGATTAAGGTATGTTTGAGGTTGTGCCATGAGATTCATGCATGTTCTTAGTTGCTAGCTTGAGTTCTAATTAGTCCATGGTTCAAAACTTTGCTATATCATGGGGATGATATTCGGCCAAGGTAGATTTTGTGTTAATGCCATTGCATGCTAAATATGAAGCTTGTTAAGGATACATGTGATGGTGGATTGATGACTCTTGGATTTTCTTTTTAGCATTTTTGAGTAAGACATTAAGTTTTGGAATTGATGGAATGGAGAGTATGCTTAAGTTGTGTTATGAACAACTATGTGTTAAATCAAGGTTTGCTAAGCTAGCTATTAAGGTGAAGTGCAATGTTAGTGATTGATTAATAGTGTATATACATGTATGCATATTCGCCATCAAATTAAGAGCATAGGTGATGATGAGTCTATGCTTTGTACATTCGACCATATATATATATACATGCATGTGTCATTGGATTATTGATAGTAGGGCTATAGCATATGGTTATGAGCCGAATAGCTAAGAGCATGAGGTAGCAAGATAAAAATTTTACCATGCCGTTCCGTATGTCATAAAATCATTAAAATGTGAATATCAATATGTGTAGCAAAGCGGTTGAATGAGTTAATTTATTTGTTTAAGCTCAAGATCCTAAAGGAGGCGTCCAACAAGGGAAATCGAAGGTCATCGAGTAGCCGACTTGGAATTATTTTACACCACACAAGGTAGGTCACTAAGCATATATTTTGTATTGATTTAAATAGACATAATGTCTATGTAATTATGCCGAAAGGAATGATAAATTTATATACATGTATGTATGTGGTGATGAAAGTATTGAATGAAAAGAAAAGAGGTGAGATGCATCGAGTTGTTGATTTCGGCACTAAGTGTGTGACATCCCAAAATTGACCCTAGTCGGGATGTGGTTTCGGGACCACAAAACTGAGGCATAAAAATAATTTATAATTTATTTTGATGCCTATAATATGTGTTAATTCATGTGTGACATTTTTGATGTTTCGATTTAGAGTTATAAATGTGAATTTCACTAGAAAGGGCCTAGTAGTAAACATTGAAAGTATGATGGGGAAATGTAGGATGACTAGTTGATAATACATGCAAAAATAAGGGATTTGCATGTCAAATTTCCCCCCCTAACATGAAGTGGCCGGCCATGACAAGGAATCATGGGCTAAACATGTCATGAAACATGTTTTGTTGGTGCACTAGGGAGAAACAATAAACAAATGAGTATGGGTAATAAAGAAAGAAAAAAAATGTGTGTGTGTGTGAGTGAAACCCCCCCCTTGCCGTGCATTGTGGAAGAGAAAAAGAAAAATTTTGTTCATCCATTTTTCTCTTCTTTGGCCGAAAATACTAAGGAAAAAGGGAGGATTTTTGCTTCATGCTTGGTTTAGAAGAGAACTAGAAGGGGATTTGGCTATACTTGCATCAAGATTAAGGTATGTTTGAGGTTGTGTCATGAGATTCATGCTTGTTTTGGTTGCTAACTTGATGTGCATGTTAGCCATGGTTCAAATCCTTGTTATGCCATGGAAATGGTATTTGGCCAAGGTGGATTTTGTGTTAATGCCATTGCATGTTAAATATGAAGCTTGTTAATGGTGTACGTGATGGGGATTGATGGCTCTTGGACTTTCTTTTAGTATTTTTGAGTGAGACATTAAGTTCTTTGCTTAATCATGACCAAAATGATGGTGTTGTGATGTATTCGGTCATGGTATATCCACAAGTATGATTCATGCATGTTGCATGGTAGGTAAGATTTGAGCTTTGAATATGTGTTTGCACATGATGAATTGGTATGACATATATACTATTTCAAGGTATATATTTGCTTGGGATGATGTTTTCGGTTATGTAGTACATGAGAGATGTGTATTGAGCTACAATATGTAATCGTTAGTTAGTAAAATGCATGCTGTTTTGTGTGGTATTAAGTGCATAATCGGCCTCAACATGGACATGCATATTCGCCACATGAGGGGAAATTGGTGTGCATGCATTCGGTTAGAGGCAAGCATATTGATGCCTATTCTTGGCTTAGAAAATTCGGTTAAGAGGAATACTAACTAAGGTGTTGAGTTCGATTCATGATTTTGTACATATGCGACTTTGATGCCTAATGAGTAGATATTTATATATTGGCTAGGCATCTTGAATTCCTCTTCCGATGCTCAATTGATAAAACCAATTTATTTGTTAAATTTAGCTCAAGAAGCTAGAGGTGGAGAATCAAGCAAAGGCAAAGGAAAGATAATCGAGTAGTCGATTGGAAATCGTTTCATCCAATATAAGGTAAGTCATTAAGCATATATTTGGTGTTGATGTAAATGACCATAATATATACACAATTGTGTTTAAATGAATTGATGTGTAAATGGAAATGTATGTGTATGGAATGATGCCATTGTTGAATGTATAAAGGCAGCAAAATGCATAAGGTATTGGTCTCGGCACTAAGTGTGCGGGTATAAATGGACACGGTGACAAGATTGGCACTAAGTGTGCGGGTTTAAATTGTACAGCACTAAGTGTGCGAGTTTGATTATATAGCACTAAGTGTGCGAGCTGAAAATTATATAGCACTAAGTGTGCGAGCTGAAAATATATAGCACTAAGTGTGCGGATTCACTATATGCTCTTGTATTACAATTGGCACTGAGTGTGCGACATAATCGAGTTAATCCGGACAGCGGATCGGGTAAGTACCTCGAGCTCTTGACGAATAGAAAATATGTTCATGCTCGGGGTTGAATTTGGTAAGCCTTAAATCTATGTGATGATTGAAATTGTATGGTTGTGCTGGAAATTGAGTTAATGTGTAAAAATGCTTGATTATCTTGTTGTGTAGAATATGAAATGTGGATGTATGAATTGGTACGAGATTGGACCGAAAGGTTCGAGGTATTATGGTATAGATTCGATATGGACGAGTACCTAGCCTCATTTGTTGTACATGTAGTAGTAACTTTATCGGTGGATTGACGAATGCTTATGACTTACTGAGTTGTAAACTCACTCGGTGTTTTCTTGTCACCCATTTTAGGTCTCTTGGACTCGTATTGTTGCGTGCTCGGAACCGTCGTTGAAGTCATCACACGGCTGAAATCTTGTGGTATTGTTTTTTGTTGTTGAAGAACATTTGGCATGTATAGGCTATTATATTTTGTCGAATTGTGGGTTGTAAACTTTAAGCCATGTGAAAATGGCCTATGTGGTCGTCGAGTGGGATGCTAGAACCTATAGCCACGAGTCTTAGAAACTCAAATTTTGTTAAGGTGGCCATAATTTGTGTCATGTATGATGGATGATTAAGGCCAAGGAAAAATTCATGAAATTGGCATAGTCTACTGCAGTAACTGTTGCGGACAGCAGCAGTGAGATGAGATTGAAAAATCACTAAAAATAGTAGAAGTAGAATTAAATAGTGAGTAAATTATGGAACTGAACCTTGATGAATCTATTTTTATATGGACGAAACGAAACGACCATATGAGCAGTATACTGGGAAATATTAAAGTTCTCGTGAGACAGGGCCAGAACGATTTCTGGGTTCCCTGTCGCGACTTTGAAAATTTACCATAAATTATACAGAAAGAATTAGGAGTCATGCCTTATATGTACAGATTCCATTTTGAGTGTAGTTTCATTAGAAGCAAACGGCACCAGTATTAAAGCCCTGTACAAAAGATATTCAAGTTGTAACGCGCGGAGGTCAGAGCAGTCGATCCCTGTAACATGGGTGACTTTAACTAATAAACTGTACCAATTGGCCCAACCAAAATTATAAAAATAAATCCATGGATGGGTATATGAGTCTAAATTCAGGAAAATTTACGAAACCAGTTTCCGAGTTTTGGAACTCGAGATATGATTTTAAGGCGACGGTGACGCAGTTTTCCAGCCTGTCCAGAAATGCCAAATTGGTCGGTACTTTAAGAGGATTTGTCGTTAACCCCTCGTGTCCGACACGGCGTCGGTCACGAGTTAGGTGTTACAATTTTATTGGTATCAGAGCTATGGTTTAGTCGGTTCTAGGACTACCATAAGCTGCGTGTAGTCTAGCTATACATGCCAAATTGTTAGTGCTTAAAAATGTGATGACTTGACGGTTGAAATTTTTGTTTTGATTAGTAAATGGAACCCGGTAGAGAGACCCTTGGCGGATGACGTTGAAAGTGTAGCGGCTGCTCCGCGCAAGGGACACCGCTGTTGAGCCTCGGTCATCCGCGAATAATCAAAATGAAGGGCGAAACAAGCCTTCTTCACCATGATGAATGAGTGGGTCGCAATATGCCCGAACCAACCCGGCTGTCCAACCATTCCCGAATTTAAATACTCCACCCCAAGAGCCCGTAATGCCTCGATTCATCGATCCCGTGAGGCTGAGTAAACCACCGTGGACTTGATTAGGAAGCGTGGGGCCGAGGAGTTCAAGGCCATAGTTTCGATGATGCCGAAAAGGCCGAAGTTCGCTCGATAACACCATTAGAGTGTTAGATGAATCGTCATGCACACCGACGAATGTCTTAAGTGTGCTATATCCTTGTTATGAGACTCACTTACTATTGGTGGAGGACTTTAATTTCCATAGTCCCAAATGAACGAGTTACTTGGGATTTCTTCCAATCCAATTTCAAAGAAATACATTAGTCAATCAGTTCATCGATCGAAGCGTAAGGAATTCTTGGAACTCAAGCAAGGCCGGATGACCAGATCTCGAATCTGAACATGAGTTCGTAAGACTTAGTCGGTATGCTCTGGAGTGTGTGGCTGATGAGGTTGCGATGTGCAAAAGATTTGAAGAAGGATTGAATGAAGAGTTAAAGTTACTAGTGGGAATTTTGGAGATAAAGGAGTTCGTGACACTAGTCGAACGAGCACGCAAGGCGGAAGAACTTGGGAAGGAGAAGAAGAAGGCTAAATTTGAAGCAAGAGATTACCGTAAAAGATCGATGAGTAAAGCTCCGTTCTCTACTGTAAAGAGGTTCGTGGAGGACACCAAGAAGTCGAGGACGATCTGCGGGAATTTCCATTAGAGCCCGACCATCGACGGACTCGAGCTACTTGAGTAGCTAGTGTGGGCAATAATCGTCAAGAGAGACTGAATGCCCCCAATGTGGAAGACGACACCTAGGTGAATGTTGGGGTAAGTCATTAATAGGGCTGTTATGGATGCGGTTCAAGGACCACTTCATTAGAGATTGCACGGAGCTAGATGAGAGGAATAAGACGCAAGGTGCAAGACCTAGTGGAACGAATGGTGGAGGTAGGCCCCGAGAATCTCTGGAGGTAGGGGTGGTAATCGAGAGGAGCCTCTAATACGGCTGTCCGATCCGAGACCCGTACTCTGCTAGAGCATATGCCATCCGCAAGACGAGAGGAGGCATCCTCCCGACGTTATCACCGGTACTTTTACTCTCTTTGATACTATTGTGATTGCATTGATTGACCCGGCTCTACTCACTCATATGTATGTGAAACCTTAGCATCCAAGAAGACTCTACCGTTGAGTCTCTTGAGTTCATAATTCGAGTGTCAAACCCTTTGGGTCAATACGTGCTCGTTGATAAAGTGTGCAAGAGATGCCCCTAACAATTCGAGAATCTGTTTTCCTACCGATCCGATGCTTCTACCATTTAATGAATTGATGTTATTCTTGGTATGGATTGGTGATGTACATGATGCGATGGTGGATCGCAAAAGAAAAACCATTGATTTGAGGAGTGCAAATAATGAGGTAGTCAAAGTCGAGTCTCTTGATTTAAAAGGCGCCAACGATAATATCTTCTATGACCGCTCGGAGGTATGTGAAAAGGGTGTGAAACATACCTTGCGTATGTGTTTGGAAGTAAAGAGACGGAAAGGAAACTCGAATCGGTACGGTGGTTTGTGAGTATTCGATGTTTTTCCGAGGAGTTACTGGGATTGCCACCGGTTCGAGAAGTGGAATTCGACATCGGTTGTACGGGTACTACGCCGATTTCAATAGCCCCGTATCGTATGGCATTAACGAATTAAAGGAATTGAAGGTTCAATTGCAAGAATTGACGGATAGAGGTTTCGCTCGTCGAGTTTTTCTCCATGGGCGCTTTTGTATTGTTTGTGAAGAAGAAGGACGGAACCATGAGGTTGTGCATCGACTATCGTCAACTCAATAAAGTGACGATAAAGAATAAATATCCATTGCCACGAATTGACGATTTGTTTGATCAAATAAAGGGAGCCTCGGTGTTTTAAAGATAGATTTGAGGTCGGGTACTATCGGTTGAGGGTCCGAGAATCGGACATACCCAAAACCGCTTTTAGAACGAGGTACGGTCACTACGAATTCTTGGTGATGCCGTTTGGGCTCACTAATGCCCTACGGTGTTTATGGATTTAATGAATAGAATTTTCAGCCATACTTGGATCGGTTCGTAGTTGTATTTATCGATGACATTTTGGTCTATTCGAGAGATGGCCGAGCATCTTTGAACACTTGAGGCTAGTGTTGCAAATCTTACGAGATAAGCGATTATACGCAAAGTTCAATAAATGTGAATTTTGGTTGAAAGAGGTTAGCTTTTTGGGGCACGTGGTGTCCGCGATCGGATATATCGGTGGACCGAACAAAATTTCGCCATAGTCGATTGGAAACCACCAAGGAATGTTACCGAAGTTAGGAGCTTTTTGGGGCTTGCGGTTATTACCGACGATTTGTAAAGGTTTCTCGACAATAGCCACGCCAATGACGGCTTACTCCAAAAGGATGTTAAGTTCGAATGGACGGAGAAATGTCGAAAAGTTTCGATCAACCGAAAGCTTATTCGACTGAAGCCCCAATTCTAGTGCAACCCGAATCGGGCAAAGAGTTTGTCATTTATAGTGACGCATCCCTACTTGGGTTGGGTTGCGTATTGATGCAAGAAGGGCGAGTTGTGGCCTATGCGTCGAGGCAATTAAAGCCACATGAGAAAAATTACCCGACCCATGATCTCGAATTGGCTGCCATCGTATTCGCCTTAAAGATATGGCGACATTACTTATTTGGTGAGAAGTGCCACGTGTATTCGGATCACAAAAGTCTCAAATATTTGATGACCCAAAGAGACTTAAATCTGCGACAAAGCGATGGCTCGAGTTGTTAAAAGATTATGAGCTCGTCATTGATTATCACCGGGAAGGGCTAATGTGGTTATGGATGCCTTAAGCGAAAATCACTATTTGCTTATGAGCGATGAATGTACACTTATCTATCCTACCCGACAATGTGTTAGTAGCTGAATTGAAAGCCAAACCATTATTGATCGTCAAATTCGTGAAGCTCGAGAAAGTCGACGATGAGTTGGTTGCAAAAGCGGATGAGTGTGTTCCGAACAAGGACTCGGAATTTCAAATCGATGATGACGATTGTTTGAGGTTCAGAAGTCGTCTGTGTGTCCCAAAGAATTCGGAACTTATTCCAATAATTTTGAACGAAGCCCCTTTGTAGCCGAATGGCAATCCACCCGGGGAGTACGAAGATGTACAACGATTTGAAACGTCGGTTTTGGTGGCATGGTATGAAACGGGACATCTCAGACTTTGTTTGAGATGTTTAATATGTCAACAAGTGAAAGCGGAACATCAAGTGCCTTGAGATTGCTTCACCGATCACGATACCCGAGTGGAAATGGGATCGAGTCACAATGGACTTTGTGTCCGGGCTGCCATTGTCAGCTAATAAGAAGGATGCGATTTGGGTTGTTGTTAATAGACTGACTAAGTCGGCTCACTTTATCCCCGTCGCACGGATTTTTCATTGGATAAACTAGCCAATTGTACGTTTCTCAGTTGTGAGATTACACGAGTATCGATTTCTATTGTGTCGGATAGAGATCCGAGATTTACCTCGCGATTTTGGAAGAAATTTCAAGAAGCTTTGGGTACCAAGTTGCATTTCAAAGACCGGCTTTCACCCCCAAACCGATGGTCAATCCGAACGGATAATTCAAATACTCGAGGATATGTTGAGATGTTGTATCCTTGAGTTTAGTGGTTCATGGGAACGGTATCGCCTTTGATTGAATTAAACACAATAATAGCTTTCAATCAAGTATTAAGATGGCGCCTTACGAGGCTTTATACGGTAAATGCCGTACCCATTATTCGGGTGAACTTAGTGAAGGTAAATTCTTGAGGTTGATTTGGTTAAGGATGCCGAGCAAAAGTTCGAGTGATTCGTGAAAGTTTGAAGG
The DNA here is from genome assembly GCF_025698485.1 of Gossypium arboreum. Classification (NCBI taxonomy): domain Eukaryota; kingdom Viridiplantae; phylum Streptophyta; class Magnoliopsida; order Malvales; family Malvaceae; genus Gossypium; species Gossypium arboreum. The sequence continues at coordinate 45,283,512 of NC_069073.1, forward strand.
TCGCTACGGATCGCCAAAAGTCATATCTGGATTTGAAAAAGGAAAGACATTGAATATCGGGTTGGAGACAAGGTATTTCTCAAAGTCTCACCCGGAAGAAGGTGCTTAGATTTGGCCATAAGGGCAAATTGAGTCCGAGGTTCATCGGTCCGTATGAAGTATCCGAACGAGTTGGGCGATGGCGCACCGATTAATTTTACCCCCGAGCTCGAAAAGATTCAACGTTTTCCATGTTTCGATGCTTGACGATATAGGTCGACCCGACGCACGTAATTACTCCATCCGAGGTCGAGGTTCACCTAATTTGAGTTATGAAGAAGAGCCGGTTCGCATTACGATGCGTGAAGTAAAAGAGCTACTGAAACAAGAAAATCCCATTAGTGAAAGTGTTGTGGCATAAACACGAATTGAAGAAGCCACTTGGGAACTTGAGGACTCTATGAGAGAGCGATACCGAGCCTATTTATCGGTAAGATTTTCGGGACGAAAATTTCTAAGTGGGGAGAGTTGTGACATCCCAAAATTGACCCTAGTCGGGATGTGGTTTCGGGACCACAAAAGCGAGGCATAAAATAATTTATAATTTATTTTGATGCCTATAATATGTGTTAATTCATGTGTGACATTTTGATGTTTCGATTTAGAGTTATAAATGTGAATTTCACTAGAAAGGGCCTAGTAGTAAACATTGAAAGTATGATGGGGAAATGTAGGATGACTAGTTGATAATACATGCAAAAATAAGGGATTTGCATGTCAAATTTCCCCTCCTAACATGAAGTGGCCGGCCATGACAAGGAATCATGGGCTAAACATGTCATGAAACATGTTTTGTTGGTGCACTAGGGAGAAACAATAAACAAATGAGTATGGGTAATAAAGAAAGAAAAAAAAATGTGTGTGTGTGTGAGTGAAACCCCCCTTGCGTGCATTGTGGAAGAGAAAAGAAAAATTTTGTTCATCCATTTTTCTCTTCTTTGGTAAAAATACTAAGGAAAAGGGAGGATTTTTGCTTCATGCTTGGTTTAGAAGAGAACTAGAAGGGGATTTGGCTATACTTGCATCAAGATTAAGGTATGTTTGAGGTTGTGTCATGAGATTCATGCTTGTTTTGGTTGCTAACTTGATGTGCATGTTAGCCATGGTTCAAATCCTTGTTATGCCATGGAAATGGTATTTGGCCAAGGTGGATTTTGTGTTAATGCCATTGCATGTTAAATATGAAGCTTGTTAATGGTGTACGTGATGGGGGATTGATGGCTCTTGGACTTTCTTTTTAGTATTTTTGAGTGAGACATTAAGTTCTTTGCTTAATCATGACCAAAATGATGGTGTTGTGATGTATTCGGTCATGGTATATCCACAAGTATGATTCATGCATGTTGCATGGTAGGTAAGATTTGAGCTTTGAATATGTGTTTGCACATGATGAATTGGTATGACATATATACTATTTCAAGGTATATATTTGCTTGGGATGATGTTTTCGGTTATGTAGTACATGAGAGATGTGTATTGAGCTACAATATGTAATGCGTTAGTTAGTAAAATGCATGCTGTTTTTGTGTGGTATTAAGTGCATAATCGGCCTCAACATGGACATGCATATTCGGCCACATGAGGGGAAATTGGTGTGCATGCATTCGGTTAGAGGCAAGCATATTGATGCCTATTCTTGGCTTAGAAAATTCGGTTAAGAGGAATACTAACTAAGGTGTTGAGTTCGATTCATGATTTTGTACATATGCGACTTTGATGCCTAATGAGTAGATATTTATATATTGGCTAGGCATCTTGAATTCCTCTTCCGATGCTCAATTGATAAAACCAATTTATTTGTTAAATTTAGCTCAAGAAGCTAGAGGTGGAGAATCAAGCAAAGGCAAAGGAAAGATAATCGAGTAGTCGATTGGAAATCGTTTCATCCAATATAAGGTAAGTCATTAAGCATATATTTGGTGTTGATGTAAATGACCATAATATATACACAATTGTGTTTAAATGAATTGATGTGTAAATGGAAATGTATGTGTATGGAATGATGCCATTGTTGAATGTATAAAGGCAGCAAAATGCATAAGGTATTGGTCTCGGCACTAAGTGTGCGGGTATAAATGGACACGGTGACAAGATTGGCACTAAGTGTGCGGGTTTAAAATTGTACAGCACTAAGTGTGCGAGTTTGATTATATAGCACTAAGTGTGCGAGCTGAAAATTATATAGCACTAAGTGTGCGAGCTGAAAATATATAGCACTAAGTGTGCGGATTCACTATATGCTCTTGTATTACAATTGGCACTGAGTGTGCGACATAATCGAGTTAATCCGGACAGCGGATCGGGTAAGTACCTCGAGCTCTTGTGAATAGAAAATATGTTCATGCTCGGGGTTGAATTTGGTAAGCCTTAAATCTATGTGATGATTGAAATTGTATGGTTGTGCTGGAAATTGAGTTAATGTGTAAAAATGCTTGATTATCTTGTTGTGTAGAATATGAAATGTGGATGTATGAATTGGTACGAGATTGGACCGAAAGGTTCGAGGTATTATGGTATAGATTCGATATGGACGAGTACCTAGCCTCATTTGTTGTACATGTAGTAGTAACTTTATCAGTGGATTGACGAATGCTTATGACTTACTGAGTTGTAAACTCACTCGGTGTTTTCTTGTCACCCATTTTAGGTCTCTTGGACTCGTATTGTTGCGTGCTCGGAACCGTCGTTGAAGTCATCACACCGGCTGAAATCTTGTGGTATTGTTTTTTGTTGTTGAAGAACATTTGGCATGTATAGGCTATTATATTTTGTCGAATTGTGGGTTGTAAACTTTAAGCCATGTGAAAATGGCCTATGTGGTCGTCGAGTGGGATGCTAGAACCTATAGCCACGAGTCTTAGAAACTCAAATTTTGTTAAGGTGGCCATAATTTGTGTCATGTATGATGGATGATTAAGGCCAAGGAAAATTCATGAAATTGGCATAGTCTACTGCAGTAACTGTTGCGGACAGCAGCAGTGAGATGAGATTGAAAAATCACTAAAAATAGTAGAAGTAGAATTAAATAGTGAGTAAATTATGGAACTGAACCTTGATGAATCTATTTTTATATGGACGAAACGAAACGACCATATGAGCAGTATACTGGGAAATATTAAAGTTCTCGTGAGACAGGGCCAGAACGATTTCTGGGTTCCCTGTCGCGACTTTGAAAATTTACCATAAATTATACAGAAAGAATTAGGAGTCATGCCTTATATGTACAGATTCCATTTTGAGTGTAGTTTCATTAGAAGCAAACGGCACCAGTATTAAAGCCCTGTACAAAAGATATTCAAGTTGTAACGCGCGGAGGTCAGAGCAGTCGATCCCTGTAACATGGGTGACTTTAACTAATAAACTGTACCAATTGGCCCAACCAAAATTATAAAAATAAATCCATGGATGGGTATATGAGTCTAAATTCAGGGAAAATTTACGAAACCAGTTTCCGAGTTTTGGAACTCGAGATATGATTTTTAAGGCGACGGTGACGCAGTTTTCCAGCCTGTCCAGAAATGCCAAATTGGTCGGTACTTTAAGAGGATTTGTCTCGTTAACCCCTCGTGTCCGACACCGGCGTCGGTCACGAGTTAGGGGTGTTACAAAGTGTGCGAGTATAAACATTTGTGATCATGAGAATGGCACTAAGTGTGCGGGTTTAAAATTTGTACAGCACTAAGTGTGCGAGTTTGATCATATAACACTAAGTGTGCGAGTTGATTATATAGCACTAAGTGTGCGGACTCACTATATGCTTTTGAATCACTATTGACACTGAGTGTGCGACATTATTGAGTTGATCACGGACAGCGGATCGGGTAAGTACCTTGAGTTCATGGCTAATAGGTGCTATGTTTATATTTGGAGTTGAGCTTGGTAAGTTTTGAACCTATGCGACAATTCAAATTGAAGTCACGTACATAAGAATTATCGTGGAATAAGTGAAAGGTCATGTAGATGTATGATTGTAACGAAAACAAAATGGTGTATAAAAATGCCTCAAATATCCTATTGATTAGTATATGGAATGTGAATGTGTAACTTGGTATGAGATTGAATCGAAAGGTCCAAGGAACTATGGTATAGTTCAGTTTGAATGGAGTAATTAGCCTCGTTCCATTTTGTTTCCTCTTGTGATAATGTTATTAATGGTTGGTAGTGCATTGCTTATGACTTACTGAGTTATATACTCATTCGGTGTTTGCTTGTCACCTATTTTAGGTTTCTTGGACTCGACTTTTTGCGTATTCGGGACCGTCATCAAAGTCATCACACCGGCTAACAACTTTTGGTTTTTCTTCGTAGTTGGTCTAGGAGTACATTTTGGCATGTATAGGCTATTATGCTTTGTTGAAATTGGTATGTAAACTTTTAGCCATGCGAAAATTGCGTAAATGTTCGGTTGGAATTGGTTTTGTGATGTTTGGACACAAGTCATGGTTATAATTTGGGACATGCATGATGAATTATTAGTTAAATCAAGGAAAAGTCATGAAATAGGCATAGTTTGTTTTAGTAACAGATGCTGACAGTAGCAGTGGTGTGGATGTGAAAAATCACTAAAAATAGCAAGAATGGAATTAAATAGTGAATAAATTATTTAAATGAGCCTTGATGAATCTACTTTCATATGGAAGAAACGAAATGGTCAAATGAGTTGTATCCTAAGAGATATTTAGGTATTCGTGAAACAGGGCCAGAACGGTTTCTGGATTCCCTGTTCCGAATTTGGAAATTAATTATAAATTAGCCAGAGATAATTAGGAGTCATACCATATATGTATAGATTCCTCTTTGAGTCTAGTTTCTAAGAAACAAACGACATCAGTATTGAAGCCCTGCACAGGGAGATATTCAAGTTGTAACGCACGAAGGTCAGTGTAGTCGACCCCTGTAACATGGGAGACTTTAACTAATAAACTGTACTAATTGGCTCGACCAAAAATTCTAGAAAAAAATCTGTGGATGGACACATGAGTCTAGTTTCAGTGAAAAATTGCGAAACTGATTTTCGAGTTTTGAAACTCCAGATATGATTTTTAAGGAGACAGTGACGCAGTAACCAGCTTGTCTGGAAATTTTTTTTTATGGACTGTGAAAACAATTAAGTTAAGTCTGTGTGCACCTTGTATTCGACTCGATAGCGGATTCGATGCACGGGTGTTACTGAGCTAAGTCCCAAGGCATTTGTGCTAGTGACTATATCCGGGCTAAGTCCCAAAGGCTTTTGTGCTATTGACTATATCCGGGCTAAGACCCGAAGGCATTTGTGCGAGTTGCTACATCCGGCTAAATCCCGAAGGTACTTGGGTTTGGAATTGAGCGATCTTGCGGTAATAATTTCAATTAATACGCTCATAAAATCCAAAAAATAAGGTATGTTTCGTATATGCATTGGAAAAGTTAATTCCTTTTTAGATAATATTCGCTCTATTGATTAACAACTTCAGGCCTTTAGTTCGGTTTGATCCCCCGTATGAGTATCTTGGTTGAAGTGTGAAGTAAGTATGATTTTGAGAATATGCATATATGCAATTATTCATTTGGTCATATGAACGCTATACTTTAGTCGTAAATAATTTCATTACTCAAAACTTACTATGCATTAAATGCTTATTCATTTCTTTAATTCTCTGTTTTATAGATTTTGTTCGTCACCATCGGACTCGGGATTGTCAAAGTCAAGTCGTCCACACTATCTAAGCCCTTTTGGTACTCTTTTAGTTGAACCTCGATAGTGGCATGTATAGAATGACCTTTGTTGTTAATTAAGTACCTTTTGGTAATGTATACATTCGGATAGCCATGCGAAAATGGCTTATATATTTTGAGCATAGCATTATAATCATTTTGTATATATGGTTATTGAGTGGTATGGAAATGCTTGGTAATGACTAGCCATTGGAATGGTTAATCATGATCATATTTGGTGCTATGTATGTCAAGTGGCTAGTTGAATCATGGAAACTATGAAATAGGTGAGATTTACCTTAAAGTAGATCTTGACAACAGCAGTGATGTGAGTTTGAAAAATCACTAAAAATAGTAGAAATCTAATTAAATAATGAATAAATTATGTAATCGAATCTTGATGAGTCTATTTTCATGTGAAAGAAACGAAACCACCATATGAGCTGTATTTTATGAGATGTTTAAGTTTTAAGTGAAACAGGCAGAGCGATTTCTGGATCCCTGTTCGACTTTGGAAATTCACCATAAATTAACCGAGATAATTAGAAGTCATGCTTTATATGTACAGATTCCTTTTTGAGTCTAGTTTCATTATAAACAAACGTCATAAGTATTGAAGCCCTGTATAGGGAGATATCTAAGTCGTAATGCATGAAGGTCAGAGTAGTCGAACCCTGGCCCGACCAAAAATTCTAGAAAAACATTTGTAGATGGATATATGAGTCTAGTTTCAGGGAAAATTTATGGAATCAGTTTTCGAGTTTTGGAACTCGATATATGATTTTTAAAGTGACTGTGATGCAGTTAACCAGCTTGTTTGGAAATTTTAAAATGAACTGTAAATAAAGGAATTAAGTCTGTTAACACCTCGTGTTCGACTCAAAGAACGGTCTCTTGAGTGCAGGCGTTACAATTTTATTGGTATCAGAGCTACGGTTGAGTCAATTCTAGGACTACCGTAATACGTCCGGGTCTATCTATACATGCCATTATGTGTTTATTTGATAGTGTGGAGATTTACGCGATTAAAAATGTGTTTATTTATAGTAATGGATCCCGATCCCGGTGAGCGAAGGTGATGATCTTGAGAGTGTAGCGCTGCTCCGCGACAAGGGACGTGATGGGACTCTCAACCTTTGCTAGTAATCGAATGATGAAGCTAGACAGGCTTTTTATAGAGTGATGAATGGTTGGTTCAATCAGTATATTCGAACTAATACGGCTATTCCACAACCTCCATTCCCGACTAATACAGCCCCCACACCTGCGATACCTCCGGTAACTGACCAGATAAGGTTAAATAAGCCCCCAGTTGACAGAATCCAAAAACACGGGGCTACTAAATTTAAAGCTACAGATAGCGACGATGCCGAGCAAGCTGAATTTTGGTTGGACAACACTATTCGGGTACTTGATGAACTATCTTGCACACCGATGAATGCCTAAAGTGTACGATCTCCTTGCTACGTGATTCCACCGCTATTGGTGGAATACGTTGATTCTGTTGTGCCAGAGAGCAAGTAACTTGGGAGTTTTTCCAAACCGAGTTTCAAAAAAGTATATCACCCGAGATTCATTGATCAAAACGGAAAGAATTTCTTGAACTTAAACAAGGTTCCATGTCTACATCGACTAAGAACGAAAGTTTGTAAGGCTTAGCCATGCGATGCGAGAATGCATTTCTTCAAAAGCTGTGATGTGCAAACATTTCGAAGATGGACTGAACGATGATATAAAGCTGTATGTTGGCATTTTAGAAATCAAAGAATTTGTGGTACTTGTCGAGCGAGCTTGCAAAGTCAAGAGCTCGAGAAGGAGAAAAGAAAAGCTGATGTGGGAGCAAAGGAGTTTCGTAAGAGATCTTCAGGAAAGCCCTTTCAATAGTCATCGAAGAAATTTAGAGATGATTTAGGCTGATCTAAAGACACTTCGGGCTTTTCTAGACGAGATCGTGATCGACCCCCTGTAAGTACACGAGTCACTTCGGTTGCCAGTGTTGGAAATGATCGTCGAGATAGAACAGAGTGCGAGATTGTGGTAAATGGCATTCGGGAGTTGTAGATTCCATGACCGCTCTGTTATAAGTGCGGATCAGCTGACCACTTTATTAAGGATTGCCCGAGACTGTCTGAACAAAATGTAAATCAGAGTGGGAAACCAGGTGCTACTATTGCTCAGGGTAGACCATCTAGAAATACGGGGAATGCTAGTGGTGGTTAGAGAGGATCTAGAGATGCTACAACCAGATCTGAGGCTCGTGCTCCTGCTAGAGCTTATGCTATACGCGCACGCGAGGATGCTTCCTCGCCAGATGTTATTATCGGTACTTTCACTCTCTTTGATACTAATGTGATTGCTTTGATTGACCCTGGTTCTACTCATTCATATGTATGTGAGACCTTAGCATCTAGTAAGACTTTACCTGTTGAGTCTACTGAGTTCGTAATTCGAGTGTTGAATCCCTTGGGTCGTTAAGTGCTTGTCGATAAGGTGTGTAAGAAATGCCCCCTAGTAATCGAGGTTCACGCTTCCTACCGATTTGATGCTTTTACCGTTTGATGAATTTGATGTTATTCTCAGTTTGGATTGGTTGACCGTACATGATGCAATTGTAAATTGCAAAAGTAAGACTATTGATTTGAGGTGTGCAAATAATGGGATAATCCACTTGCCAACAATAATATCCTCGATGTTAGCTCAAAAATATGTGAGAAAGGGGTGTGAAGCGTACCTTGCATACGTACTTGATAATAAAGAGTCAGAAAAGAAACTTGAATCGGTACCAGTGGTTTGTGAATATCCAGATGTTTTTCCCAAAGAATTACCGGGGTTACCACCTGTTCAGGAAGTAGAGTTTGGCATCGGACTTGTACCTGGGACTACACCGATTTCGATAGCTCCGTATCGTATGGCACCAACGGAATTAAAGGAATTGAAAGCTCAGTTGCAAGAGTTGATAGATAGAGGTTTCGCTTGACCGAGTTTCTCACCTTGGGGTGCACCAGTATTGTTTGTGAAAAAGAAGGACGGAACCATGAGGTTGTGCATCGACTATCGTTAGCTGAATAAAGTGACAATAAAGAATAAATATCCGTTACCGCGTATTGATGATTTGTTTGATCAACTAAAGGGAGCCTCAGTGTTTTCAAAGATAGATTTGAGATTGGGTTATTATCAGTTGCGAGTTTGAGACTCAGATATACCCAAAACTGCTTTCAGAACGAGATACGGTCACTACGAGCTTTTAGTGATACCGTTTGGGCTCACTAATGCTCCGGCAGTATTTATGGATTTGATGAATCGGATCTTCAGACCGTATTTGGATCGATTTGTAGTCGTGTTTATCGATGATATCTTGGTCTATTCGAGAAATGAAACCGATCATGCTGAACACCTGGGATTAGTGTTGCAGGTTTTACGGGATAAGCAGTTATATGCTAAGTTCAGTAAGTGTGAGTTCGGTTAGAGAGGTTAGCTTCTTGGGTCATGTGGTATCGCGACGGTATTCGAGTTGATCCAAGCAAAATTTCAGCCATACTTAACTAGAAGCCTCTGAGAAATATTATTGAAGTTCAGAGCTTTTTGGGACTTGCCAGTTACTACAGAGGCTTTGTAAAGGGTTTCTCGATGATAGCCACACCAATAACGAAACTACTTCAGAAAAATGTTAAGTTTGAATGGACAGAAAAGCGTCAGGAAAGTTTCGATCAACTGAAAACTTATTTGACTGAAGCTCCAGTACTAGTGCAGCCCGAATCAGGCAAGGAGTTTGTCATTTACAGTGATGCATCCTTACTTGGGTTGGGTTGTGTATTGATGCAAGAAGTTCGAGTTGTAGCTTATGCGTCGAGACAATTGAAGCCACATGAGAAAAATTATCCAACCCATGATCTCAAACTAGCTGCCATCGTATTCGCTTTGAAAACATGGCGACATTACTTATTTGGTGAGAAGTGCCATGTATATTCGGATCACAAAAGTCTCAAATATTTGATGACTCAAAGAGACTTGAATCTGCGATAAAGATGTTGGCTTGAGTTATTAAAAGATTATGAGCTTGTCATTGACTGTCACCCGGGAAAGGCTAATGTGGTTGCGGATGCTTTAAGTAGTAAATCACTGTTTGCTTTACGAGGAATGAATGTACACTTGTCTGTTCTATCCGACAATGTGTTAGTAGCTGAATTAAAGGCCAAACCCTTGTTGATTCATCAAATTCGTGAAGCTGAGAAAGTCGATGATGAATTGGTTACAAAACGGGCTGAATGTGTTTCGAACGTGGAATCAGAGTTTCAAATTGACGATGACGATTGTTTGAGGTTCAGAAGTCGTTTGTGTGTCCCAAGAAATTCAGAACTTATTTTGATGATTCTGAACAAAGCTCATCAGAGCGAATGTCAATTCACCGGAAGTACGAAAATGTACAACGATCCGAGGCGTCGGTTTTGGTGGCATGGTATGAAACGAGACATTTCGATTTTGTTTGAAGTGTTTAATATGTCAACAAGTGAAAGCGGAACATCAAGTGCCTCTGTGTTTACTTGACCGATCATGATACCGAATGGAAATGGGAGCGAATCACGATGGATTTTGTATCCGGGTTGCCATTTTGGTAAGTAAGAAAGATGCGATTTGGGTTGTTGTTGATAGACCGACTAAGTCGACTCATTTTATTCCGTCACGTCGGATTATTCAATTGGATAAACTAGCTGAATTGTATGTTTCTCATTGTGAGATTACACGGGTACCTATTTCTATTGTGTCGAATAGAGATCCGAGATTCACCTCGCGATTTTGGAAGAAATTGCAAGAAGCTTTGGGTACCAAGTTGCATTTTAGCACCGCTTTTCATCCACAGACTGATGGTCAATCCGAGCGGATAATTCAAATACTCGAGGATATGTTGAGATGTTGCATCCTTGAGTTTAATGGTTCATGGGAGCTATATTTACCTTTGATTGAATTCGCTTACAACAATAGTTTTCAATCAAGTATTAAGATGGCACCTTACGAGGCTTTGTACGGTCGTAAATGCAGTACACCATTGTTTTGGACTGAGCTCGGTGAAAGTAAAATTTTCGGAGTTGATGTGATTTAAGATGCTGAGCAGAAAGTAAATAATTCGTGAAAGTCTGAAGGCAGCATCAGATCGTCAGAAGTCGTACGCGGATTTAAAACGAAGAGATATTGAGTAACAAGTGGGAGACAAAGTGTTTCTTAAAGTTTCACCCTGGAAAAAGATACTCAGATTTGGCCGTAAGGGCAAACTAAGTCGAGGTTCATAGGGCCGTATGAAATATCCAAATGAGTTGGTCCAGTGGCATATAGATTGATTTTACCCCCTGATCTCGAAAAGATTCACAACGTTTTTCATGTTTCGATGCTTCGACGTTACAGATCCGATCCTTCGTACATAATAAATCCCTCCGAGGTCGAAATTCAAGCCGATATGAGTTATGAAGAAGAACCGATTTGTATCCTAGCCCGTGAAGTGAAAGAGTTGTGAAACAAAAGGGTTCCGTTAGTAAAGGTGTAACACCCCGTACCCGAGACCGTTGCCGGGGTCGAACACGAGGTGCTAACAGACTTAATTCATTTATTTTCACAGTCCATTTTAAAAATTTCCGGACAAGCTGGCTAACTACATCACTGTCAACTTAAGAATCATATCTTGAGTTCCAAAACTTGAAAACCAGTTTCGTAAATTTTTCCTAAAACTAGACTCACATATCCATCTACAAATTTTTTTCTAGAATTTTTTGGTCGAGCTAATTAGTACAGTTTATTAGTTAAAGTCTCCCCTGTTTCAGGGTTTGACTACTCTGACCTTCATGCATTACGACTTATATATCTCCTTGTACAGGGATTCAATACTTATGTCGTTTGTTTCTAAAAACACTAGACTCGAAAAGGAATCTGTACATATAGGGCATGACTTCTAATTATCTCTGGTTAATTTATAGTGAATTTCCAAATTCGGATCAAGGGATCCAGAAATCGCTCTGGCCCTATTTCACGAAAACATAAGCATCTCATAAAATACGGCTCATATGATCATTTCGTTACTTTCATATGAAAATAGATTCATCAAGGTTCGATTACATAATTTATTCACTATTTAATTCCATTCCTACTATTTTTAGTGATTTTTCAAATCCACACCACTGCTGCTGTCAGCATCTGTTTTTAAGGGTAAACTTTACCTATTTCATGGTTTTCCATGAATCAACTAGAATTTGTCATTCAAAGCACCAAAATGGTCATGATTAACCATTCCTATGGCTAATCGTTACCAAACATTTCCATACCTCTCAATGAACAACATACAAAATGATTATAATGCTATGCTCAAAGTATATATAAGCCATTTTCGCATGGCTATCCAAATTTATACAAAACCAAAGGGTACATGACCAACAACATAAAGGGTAGTCCTATACATGCCATTTTCAGAGTTCGACCAAAAGTGTACCAAAAGGGCTTTGATAGTGTGGGTGACTTCGACTTTGACACTCACGAGTCCGATAGCTGACGAACCAAAATCTATAAAACAGAGATTTATAGAACGGAATAAGCATTTAATGCTTAGTAAGTTTTGAGCAATGAAATTAGGCACAATTGAAGTATAGCATTCATATGACTAAACGGATAATTCATATACACATATTCTCAAAATCATTCCTACTTCACATTTCCAACCCTTATATTCAGACATAAGGGATCAACTTAACCAAAGGTAGGAAGCTTATTAATCGATTGAGCGAATAATATTTAAAAGGAATCAACAATTCCAATGCATATACAAAACATACCTCATCATTGGGATTTTACGAGCGTATTAATTGAAATTATTACAGCAAGATCGCTCATTCCCAAACCAAGTACCTTTGGATTTAGCGGACATAGCTACTCGCTCAAATGCCTTGGGACTTAGCCCGGTTATCATCCAGAATATTCATGCACATATCCATAAATCATGACACATCTATATTTCATTTTCATAATTAGAATTCAAACACAAGTCACTTATCAAGCATTACCATTTTCTACTCAATAGCCACATACAAGAGCATGATTGTGATTTGCTTATAACATGATCTAATCGAATCATAATCTAAGTTCCATTACTCAAAACTTACCTCGGATGTTGTCGAACGATTTAACGGCTACTCGATCACTTTTTCCTTTCCTTTATCGGATTTAGTTCCCCTTTGCTCTTGAGCTTAATTTAACAAATAAATTGATTTAATCATTTGAACATCAAAAAGAGAAACTCAAGGTACTTAGCCCATAAATACATTAGACATTAGAGTCACATATATATGAAATCATGAATCAAACTCAACATATTAGCCCACACTCTCTTTTAGCCGATTATCTAAGCCAAGATAAAAGCATCAATATGCTTGCCTCTAACCGAATACATGCAACACCAATCTATCTCATGTGGCCGAATATGCATGTCTATGTTGAGGCCAATTATATACTTAATACATTCTACAAATATGGTTACTTGTATTGACTAAATACCATTTTGTTTCAAGTTCAAAACTCGGCTAATACCATATATACACTAGTAATCACATACTAACATTTGCACTTCACCTTAATAGCTAGCTTAGCAAACCTTAATTTAACATATAATTGTTCATAACACAATTAAAGCATCCTCTCCATTCCATCGATTCAAAACACATACATTACTCAATAATGTTCAAAATCATATTCGGCCTTAGTACACCCTTGTTAGCGATTTTTCTTCATTTAGCAACTAGTGCACATATGTGCTCATTTGCTACACTCTACTTCACCTAACTACCCTTTCTCATCCAAATAACATGAACAACATTTACTCTTGACATCAAGCATTCTTTAATTCACTATTACTAGTATGAGCTTTAACCATTCATATTTTTAGAAAGACCAAGTTCTTTCCTCAATACATTCATCATCAAGATTCAAGTAAAACAATCAAAATTCCTTCCCTTATAACCATAGCCGAAGGCTCTATTCACCCATCAATAGTGGAAATTTTTGCATGGGCTAAGCAAGAACCATGATAATTTACCTAAAACAAGTAATTATTTCACAATTTCAACACAATATACTAACCTTCCTAAGGATTCAAGTGACGAAATTCTTCCCTCCTTTGTTTCTTCTATTCGCCAAGTTGAACAACAAAGAAAGAACTTTGTTTTTCCTCCTCTTTCTCTAGTCACGGCAATGGGGAGTAAGGGGGAGACAACTTTGGTTTCTCCTCCCACTCTCCTCATGTTTTATCATTCTTAATTCACTATTTTATTTTCTAAACCCATAATGCTAATAGGAAATTCATATTATCATCTATGACCCATCCATGGCCGGCCACTACTCATAATAAATGGATATTTGACATGCAAACCCTTCATTCTTATAACATGCATTAATAGGCCACTTACATTTGCCTAGCACATTTCTAAATTTTCTCACATAAGTCCTATTAACTAAATTCACATGCAATCGACTAAAACGAAGCTTAAAACTTTCACACATTCATATTCACATATTCTAGACAATAAATATCACATTCAAATACTTCGGTGACTCGGTTTAGCGATCCCGAAACCACTTCCCGTCTAGGGTCAATTTAGGGCTGTCACAACTCTCCCCCACTTAAGAAATTTTCGTCCCCGAAAATCTTACTGGTAAATAGGTTTGGGTATCGTTCTTTCACAGAGTTATCGGGTTCCTAAGTAGCTTCTTCCATCCTGTGTTTGAGCCATAACACTTTTACTAAATCAATCTTTTTGTTTCGCAACTCTTTCACTTCACGAGCTAGGATACGAATTGGTTCTTCTTCATAACTCATATCGGCTTGAATTTCAACCTCAGAGGGACTTATTATGTACGAAGGATCAGATCTGTAATGTCGAAGCATCGAAACATGAAAAACGTTGTGGATCCTTTCAAGTTCAGGGGGTAAAAGCAACCTATATGCAACTGGACCAACTCGTTCAGAGATTTCATACGGCCCAATGAATCTCGGACTCAATTTGCCCATACTGACCAAATCGAGTATCTTTTTCCAAGGTGAAACTTTAAGAAACACTTTGTCTCCCACGATACTTAATGTCTTTTCGTTTCAAACCGCGTCGACTTTTGACGATCTGTGGTCGCCTTCGGACTTTCACGGATTACTTTTACTTTTTATTCAAACATCTTTAATCAAATCAACTCCAAAATTTTACTTTCACCGAGCTCGGTCCAAAACAATGGTGTACGGCATTTACGATCGTACAAAGCCTCGTCAGTGCCATCTTAATACTTGATTGAAAACTATTGTTGTGGCGAATTCAATCAAAGGTAAATACCGCTCCCATGAACCGCTAAACTCGAGGATGCAACATCTCAACATATCCTCAAGTATCTGAATTATCCGCTCGGATTGACCATCGGTTTGGGGGTGAAAAGCGGTGCTAAAATGCAACTTGGTACCCAAAGCTTCTTGCAATTTCTTCCAAAATCGTGAGGTGAATCTTGGATCTCTATCCGACACAATAGAAATAGGTACCCCGTGTAATCTCACAATCTGAGAAACATACAATTCAGCTAGTTTATCCAATGAAAAATCTGTGCGTATGGGGATAAAGTGAGCCGACTTAGTCAGTCTATCAACAACAACCCAAATCGCATCTTTCTTACTTACCGACACTGGCAACCCAGATACAAAATCCATCGTGACTCGATCCCATTTCCATTCAGGTATCATGATCGGTCAAGTAAACCCGTGAGGCACTTGATGTTCCGCCTTCACTTGTCGACATACTAAGCACTTCAAACAAAATCGAAATGTCTCGTTTTATACCATGCCACCAAAACTGACGTCTCAGATCATTGTACATTTTCGTACTCCCCAGGTGAATTGACATTCGGCTACAATGAGCTTCGTTCAGAATCATCGAAATAAGTTCTGAATTTCTTGGAACACACAAATGACTTCTGAACCTCAAACAATCGTCATCATCAATTTGAAACTCTGATTCCATATTCGAAACACATTCAGCCCATTTTGCAACCAGTTCATCATCGACTTTGATGAATTAACAATGGTTTGGCCTTTAATTCTGCCACTAACACATTTTCGGATAGAACAGACAAGTGTACATTCATCGCTCGTAAAGCAAACAGTGATTTATGACTTAAGGCATCCACAACCACATTAGCCTTTCCCAGGTGATAGTCAATGACAAGCTCATAATCTTTCAACAACTCGAGCCAACGTGTTTGTCGCAGATTCAAGTCTCTTTGAGTCATCAAATATTTGAGACTTTTGTGATCCGAATATACATGGCACTTCTCACCAAATAAGTAATGTCGCCATATTTTCAAACCGAACACGATGGCAGCTAGTTCAAGATCATGGGTCGGATAATTTTTCTCATGTGGCTTCAGTTGTCTCGACGCATAAGCTACAACTCGACCCTCTTGCATCAATACGCAACCCAACCCAAGTAGGGATGCATCACTATAAATGACAAACTCTTTGCCTGATTCGGGCTGCACTAGTATCGAGCTTCATCAAACAAGTTTTCGATTGATCGAAACGTTTCGACACTTTTTCGTCCATTCAAACTTAACATCTTTACAAGTAGTTTCGTCATTGGTGTGGCTATCATCGAGAAACCCTTTACAAAGCGTCCGTAGTAATCGGCAAGTCCCAAAAAGCTCGAACGATAATATTTCTGAGGCTTCAGTTAAGTATGGCTGAAATTTTGTTTCGATCAACTCGAATACCGTCTGAGATACCACATGACCCAAGAAGCTAACCTCTTAACCGAACTCACACTTCATGAACTTAGCATATAACTACTTATCCGTAAAATTTGCAACACTAATCCCTGTGTTCAAACATGATCGGTTTCATTTCTCGAATAGACCAAAATATCATCGATAAACACAACTACAAACCGATCCAAATACGGTCGAAGATCGATTCATCAAATCCATAAATATCTGAGGGCATTAGTGAGCCCAAACGGCATCACTAAGAATTCGTAGTGACCATATCTCGATTCGAAAGCAATTTTGGGTATATCCGAATCTCGAACCAAGAATCGATAATAACCCGATCTCAAATCTATCTTTGAAAACACCGAGGCTCTCTTTAGTTGATCAAACAAATCATCAATACGCAGTAATGATATTTATTCTTTATTGTCACTTTATTCGGTGACGATAGTCGATGCACAACCTCATGGTTTCGTCCTTCTTTTCACAAACAATCTTGGTGCACCCAAGGTGAGAAACTTGGTCGAGCGAAACCCTATCTCGTTAACTCTTGCAATCGAGCTTTCAACTCTTTTAACTCGGTTGGTGCCATACGATCTGAGCTATCGAAATCGGTGTAGTCCGTGTACAAGCTCAATACCAAACTCTACCTCCGAGCGGTGGTAAACCGGTAATTCTTGGGAAAAACATCCGGGTATTCACAAACCACTGGCACAGATTCAGGCTTCTTTTCTAACTCTTTCTCATCAAGTACATATGCAAGGTATGCTTCGCACCCCTTTCTTACATATTTCTGAGCCAATATTGATGATATTACAGCTGGCAACCTATTCAAGTCAGTAGACTCAACTCAGATTATCTCGTTATTTACACACCTTAAATTGATGGTTTTTCTTTTGCAATTTACAATTGCATCATGTACGGTCAACCAATCCATACCGAGGATAACATCAAATTCGTCAAACGGTAAAAGTATCAAATCGGTAGGAAAATAGGAACCTCGGATTACTAGGGACATTTCTTGCACACTTTGTCGACAAGCACGAACGACCCAAAGGATTTGACACCGAATTACAAACTCAAGAGACTCAACGGTAGAGTCTTCTTTGGATGCTAAGGTTTCACATATATAAGAATGAGTAGAACCGAGGTCAATCAAAGCAATCACATTAGTATCAAAGAGAGTAAAAGTAGGTAATAACATCTGGCGAGGAAGCATCCTCGCGGCTTGCGTATAGCATAAGCTCTAGCAGAGCACGAGCCTCGAGATCTGGTTGTAGCATCTCTAGATCCTCTCGACCGCCACTAGCATTGCCGTATTCCTAGATGGTCTACCCCGAGCAGTGGTAGCACCTGTTTTCCCACTCTGATTTACATTCTGTTCAGACAATCTCGGGCAATCTTTAATAAAGTGGTCAACTGATCCACACTTGTAACAGGAGCGGTCATGGAATCTACAACTCCCCGAATGCCATTTACCACAATACTGGCACTCCATTCTGTCTCGACGATCATTTCCAACATTGGCGACCGAAGTGACTCATGTACTCACAGGGGGTCGATCACGATCTCGTCTAGAAAAGCCCGAAGTGTCTCTAGATCGGCCTAAATCATCTCTAAATTTTTTTTATGACTGTTGAAAGGGCCTCCCCGAAGACCTCTTATGAAGCTCCTTTGCTCCCATATCAGCTTTTCTTTTCTCCATACCGAGCTCCTCGGCTTTGCAAGCTCGCCGACAAGTACCACAAATTCTCGGATTTCCAAAATGCCAACATACTGACTTTATATCATCATTCGGTCCATCCTCAAACGTTTACATCACGGCTTCGAAGAAATGCATTCTCGGCGCATCGGCTAAGCCTTACAAACTTTCGTTCATAATCAGAACCGACATGGAACCTTGTTTAAGTTCAAGAAATTCCTTCCGCTTTTGATCCATGAATCTCGGTGATATACTTTTTCCAAACTCGGTTTGGAAAAACTCCCAAGTTACTTGCTCTCTGGGGCTGTGAAGTCAACATATTCCACCAATAGTAGGCGTAATCACGTAGCAAGGAGATAGTACACTTTAGGCACTCATCGAGTGTGCAAGATAGCTCATCGAGTACCCGAATAGTGTTGTCCAACCAAAATTCAGCTTGCTCAGCATCATCGCTGTCCGTAGCTTTAAATTCAATAGCCCCGTGTTTTCGGATTCTATCAACTAGGGGCTTATTTGACCTTATTTGGTCAGTTACCAGAGGTATTATAGGTGCGGGGGTGGTATTAGTCAGGAATGGAGGTTGTGGAACAGTCGTATTAGTTCGAATGTATTGGTTGAACCAATCACTCATCACGCTATAAAAAGCTTGTCTAGCTTCATCATTCGGATTACTAGCAATAGGTTGAGAGTCCGTCGGTGCTGTCCCTTGTGCGGGAGTAGGCGCTACACTCTCAAGATCATCAGCTACCGTTCGGTCGGGATCGGGATCCATTACTATAAATAAACACATTTTCGATTGTCAGAAATCACCACACTATCAAATAATCACATAATGGCATGTATAGCTAGACCTAAACGTATTACGGTAGTCCTAGAATCGACTAAACCATAGCTCTGATACCAATTTAATTGTAACACCTCGTTCCCGAGACCGTTGCCGGAGTCGAACATGAGGTGCTAACAGACTTAATTCATTTATTTTCACAGTCCATTTTAAAAATTTCCGGACAAGTGGCTAATCTGCGCCCTTGTCACCTTAAGAATCATATCTTGAGTTCCAAAACTCGAAAACCAGTTTCGTAAATTTTTCCTGAAACAAGACTCAATATCCATCTAAAATTTTTTTTCTAGAATTTTTGGTTGTGCCAATTAGTGCAGTTTATTAGTTAAATTCTCCCCTATTTCAGGGTTCGACTACTCTGACCTTCATGCATTACGACTTAGATATCTCCTTGTACAGGGCTTCAATACTTATGTCGTTTGTTTCTAAAGAGACTAGACTCGAAAAGAAATCTGTACATATAGGGCATGACTTCTAATTATCTCTGGTTAATTTATAGTGAATTTGCAAAGTCGATCGGGGATCCGAAATCGCTCGCCCTGCTTTCACTAAAACTTATACATCTCATAAAATACGGCTCATATGATCATTTCGTTACTTTCATATGAAAATAGATTCATCAAGGTTCGATTACATAATTTATTCACTATTTAATTCCATTCCTATTATTTTAGTGATTTTTCAAATCCACACCACCGCCGCTGTCAAGATCTGCTTTTAAGGGTAAACTTTACCTATTTCATGGTTTTCCATGAATCAACTAGAATTTGTCATTCAAAGCACCAAAATGGTCATGATTAACCATTCCTATGGCTAATCGTTACCAAACATTTCCATACCTCTCAATGAACAACATACAAAACGATTATAATGCTATGCTCAAAGTATATATAAGCCATTTTCGCATGGCTATCCAAATTTATACAAAACCAAAGGGTACATGACCAACAACAAAAGGGTAGTCCTATACATGCCATTTTCGAGTTCGACCAAAAGTGTACCAAAAGGGCTTTGATAGTGTGGGCGACTTCGACTTTGACACTCCCGAGTCCGACAAATGACGAACCAAAATCTATAAAAGTAGATTTATAGAACGGAATAAGCATTTAATGCTTAGTAAGTTTTGAGCAATGAAATTAGGCACAATTGAAGTATAGCATTCATATGACTAAACAGATAATTCATATACACATATTCTCAAAATCATTCCTACTTACATTTCCAACCCTTATATTCATACATAAGGGATCAACTTAACCAAAGGCCTAAGCTTATTAATCGATCGAGTGAATAATATTTAAAAGGAATCAACAATTCCAATGCATATACAAAACATACCTCATCATTGGGATTTTACGAGCGTATTAATTGAAATTATTACAGAAGATCGCTCATTCCCCAACCAAGTACCTTGAGATTTAGCGGACATAGCTACTCGCTCAAATGCCTTGGGACTTAGCCCTTGTTATAGTAACTTCGCACAAATGCCTTCGGACTTAGCCCTGTTATAGTAACTCGCACAAATGCCTTCAGGACCTAGCCCGGTTATCATCCGAATATTCATGCACGTATCCATAAATCATGACACATCTATATTTCATTTTCATAATTAGAATTCAAACACAAGTCACTTATCAAGCATTACCATTTTCGGCTCAATAGCCACATACAAGAGCATGATTGTGATTTGCTTATAGCATGATCTAATCAAATCATAATCTAAGTTCCATTACTCAAAAACTTACCTCGGATGTTGTCGAACGATTTCGACGGCTACTCGATCACTTTTTCCTTCCCTTTATCGGATTTAGTTCCCCTTTGCTCTTGAGCTTAATGTAACAAATAAATTGATTTAATCATTTGAACATCAAAAAGAGAAACTCAAGGTACTTAGCCCATATATACATTAGACATTAGAGTCACATATATATGAAATCATGAATCAAACTCAACATATTAGCCCACACTCTCTTTTAGCCGATTATCTAAGCCAAGATAAAAGCATCAATATGCTTGCCTCTAACCGAATACATGCAACACCAATCTATCTCATGTGGCCGAACATGCATGTCTATGTTGAGGCCAATTATATACTTAATACATTCTACAAATATGGTTACTTGTATTGACTAAATACCATTTTGTTTCAAGTTCAAAACTAGGCTAATACCATATATACACTAGTAATCACATACTAACATTTGCACTTCACCTTAATAGCTAGCTTAGCAAACCTTAATTTAACATATAATTGTTCATAACACAATTAAAGCATCCTTTCCATTCCATCGATTCAAAACACATACATTACTCAATAATGTTCAAAATCATATTCGGCCTTAGTACACCCTTGTTAGCCGATTTTTCTTCATTTAGCAACTAGTGCACATATGTGCTCATTTGCTACACTCTACTTCACCTAACTACCCTTTCTCATCCAAATAACATGAACAACATTTACTCTTGACATCAAGCATTCTTTAATTCGGCTATTACTAGTATGAGCTTTAACCATTCATATTTTTAGAAAGACCAAGTTCTTTCCTCAATACATTCATCATCAAGATTCAAGTAAAACAATCAAAATTCCTTCCCTTATAACCATAGCCGAAGGCTCTATTCACCCATCAATAGTGGAAATTTTTGCATGGGCTAAGCAAGAACCATGATAATATACCTAAAATAAGTAAGTGTTTCACAATTTC
This sequence comes from Gossypium arboreum, assembly GCF_025698485.1. Lineage (NCBI taxonomy): Eukaryota > Viridiplantae > Streptophyta > Magnoliopsida > Malvales > Malvaceae > Gossypium > Gossypium arboreum. Next base: position 45,305,260 of record NC_069073.1, read on the forward strand.
AACACAACATACTAACCTTCCTAAGGATTCAAGTGATCGAAATTCTTCCCCTCCTTTGTTTCTTCTATTCGACCAAGTTGAACAACAAAGAAAGAACTTTGTTTTTCCTCCTCTCTCTCTAGTCACGGCAATGGGGAGTAAGGGGGAGACAACTTTGGTTTCTCCTCCCACTCACCTCATGTTTTATCATTCTTAATTCACTATTTTATTTTCTAAATCCATAATGCTAATAGGAAATTCATATTATCATCTATGACCCATCCATGGCCGGCCACTACTCATAATAAATGGATATTTGACATGCAAACCCTTTATTCTTATAACATGCATTAATAGGCCACTTACATTTGCCTAGCACATTTCTAAATTTTCTCACATAACTCCTATTAACTAAATTCACATGCAATCGACTAAATCGAAGCTTAAAACTTTCACACATTCATATTCACATATTCTAGACAATAAATATCACATTCAAATACTTCGGTGACTCGGTTTAGCGGTCCCGAAACCACTTCCCGACTAGGGTCAATTTAGGGCTGTCACAAAAGGTGTTATGGCTCAAACATGGGGTCGAAGAAGCTACTTGTGAAACCGAGAACTCTATGAAAGAACGATACCCAAACCTATTTACCGGTAAGATTTTCGGGGACGAAAATTTCTTAAGTGGGGGAGAGTTGTGACTGCCCTAAATTGACCCTAGTCGGAAAGCGGTTTCGGGATCGCTAAACCAAATCAACGAAGTATTTGAATATAATATTTATTGTCTAAAATATGTGGATATGAATGTGTGAAAGTTTTAAGCTTCGATTTAGTCGATTGCATGTGAATTTAGTTAATAGGACTTAGGTGTGACACTTTTGAAATGTGATAGGTTAATCTATAAGGATCTAATAGTGCATGATGTCAAAAAAAGTGTACTTGCATGTCAAATTAGCCAAATCTTGGATAGTGGCCGGCCATGGTATGGGCTATTAATGGTAATATGTATTTTTCTATTAACATTTTTTTAGTTACAAAATAAAATAATGAATTAAGAATAATAAAACATGAGGTGAGTGGGAGGAGAAACCAAAGTTGTTTCATCCTTGCTCCTCCATTGCCGTGACTTGAGGGAGGAAGTTGAAAAGAATTCTCTTGCTTCATGTTCGGTTGGTTGATGATTAGGAAGAGGTAAGTTTGATGTTATTCCATGAAATTCATGCATATTTTTAGTTGTTAGTTTGAATTCTACCTAGCCCATGGTTTAAATCTTTGCTATTTGATGGAGATGATACTCGCCATGGATGTTGTCTTTCTTGGTTGGTGTTTGATGTTGTGTTGATGAGGTATGAAGATGATAGAGTTTGAGTGCTTAACAAAAGGATTGGATGTGTGTGTGTGAGAATTTGAAAAGGATGGGTCTTAGCAACTTCATGAAGTGTTCGCCATGGTGCTAAAATGTTGTATTATGTTTAAACTTAGAATTTTTAGTTATATGGTTAGTATAGGTATGGATAACCTAATATGAGAGCATGAATAGATGAAGAGTTTTGTAATTATAAAAAATGGGTTAATTGATATGTGGTAAATGTTAAGTGTTAAATGAAATGGAAATGATATCATATTGGAATATGTATACTCGACCACATGAATGAATACATAGATTGGTGTTGCATGTATTCGCTATAGGTAAGCATATTGATGATTCTATCTTAACTTAGATAATCGGCTAAAGGAGAATATTAGCTAATATGTTGAATTTGATTCATGATTTCATATATATGACTCTAATGTCTAATATATATATGGGCTAAGTACCTTGAATTTCTCTTGATGTTCAAGATGATTAAATCAATTTATTTGTTAAATTAAGCTCAAGAGCAAAGGGGAACTAAATCCGATAAAGGAAAGGAAAAAGTAATTGAATAGCCGTTGAAGTCGTTCGACAACATCCGAGGTAAGTCTTTGAGTAATGGAACTTAGTTTATGATTTGATTTAGTCATGACATATAAGCATAACAAATAAATGGTGATATAATGATTCTACTTGAATTATATATTGAGGTGATTAGTTTATACTTGTGACAGGTAGCCGAATGTGTATAGAGATCATGTTATAAAGCCAATCAAAATCATGCTCTTTGTATGTGGCTATTGAGCCGAAATTGGTAAGGTTTGATAAGTGTGTTGTGTTTGAGCTTTAGTAATGAAAATGAAATATGGATGTGTCATGATTTATTGATATATGTGCATGATTATTCGAATGATATCCGGGCTAAGTCCCGAAGGCATTTGTGCTATTGACTATATCCGGGCTAAGTCCGAAGGCATTTGTGCTAGTGACTATATCGGGCTAAGTCCCAAGGCTTTTGTGCTATTGACTATATCCGGGCTAAGACCCGAAGGCATTTGTGCGAGTTGCTATATCCGGCTAAATCCCGAAGGTACTTGGGTTTGGAATTGAGCGATCTTACGGTCATAATTTCAATTAATACGCTCATAAAATCCAAACGATAAGGTATGTTTCGTATATGCATCGGAAAAGTTAATTCCTTTTGAGATAGTATTCGCTCTATTGATTAACAACTTCCGGCCTTTAGTTCGGTTTGATCCCCTGTGTATGAGTATACTGGTTGAAGTGTGAAGTAAGTATGATTTTGAGAATATGCATATATACAATTATTCATTTGGTCATATGAACGCTATACTTTAGTCGTAAATAATTTCATTATTCAAAACTTACTAAGCATTAAATGCTTTACATTTCTTTAATTCTCTGTTTTATAGATTTTGTTCGTCAGCTATCGGACTCGGGATTGTCAAAATCGAAGTCGTCCACACTATCTAAGCCCTTTTGGCACTCTTTTAGTTGAACTTCGACAGTGGCATGTATAGGACTAGCCTTTTTTGTTAATTAAGTACCTTTTGGTAATATATACATTCGGATAGCCATGCGAAAATGGCTTATATATTTTGAGCATAGCATTATAATCATTTTGTATATATGGTTATTGAGTGGTATGGAAATGCTTGGTAATGACTAGCCATTGAAATGGTTAATCATGATCATATTTGGTGCTATGTATGTCAAGTGGCTAGTTGAATCATGGAAACTATGAAATAGGTGAGATTTACCTTAAAGTAGAAGCTGACAGCAGCAGTGATGTGAGTTTGAAAAATCACTAAAAATAGTAGAAATGTAATTAAATAATGAATAAATTTTTTAATAGAATATTGATGAGTCTATTTTCATATGAAAGAAACAAAATGACCATATGAGCCGTATTTTATGAGATGTTTAAGTTTTCGTGAAATAGGGCCAGAGCAATTTTTGGATCCCCTGTTCTGACTTTGGAAATTCACCATAAATTAACCAGAGATAATTGAAAGTCATTCTTTATATGTACAGATTCCTTTTTGAGTCTAGCTTCATTAGAAATAAACGGAATAATTATTGAAGCCCTGTACTGGGAGATATCTAAGTCGTAATGCATGAAGGTCAGAGTAGTCAAACCCTGAAACAGGGGAGACTTTAACTAATAAACTGTACTAATTGGCCTGACCAAAAATTCTAGAAAACAATTTGTAGATGGATATATGAGTCTAGTTTCAGGGAAAATTTACAGAATCAGTTTCCGAGTTTTTGAACTCGAGATATGATTTTTAAAGTGACTGTGATGCAGTTAACCAGCTTGTCTGGAAATTTTAAAATGAACTGTGTAAATAAAGGAATTAAGTCTGTTAACACCTCGTGTTCGACTCCGGCAACGGTCTCGGGTATGGGGCGTTACAATTTTATTGGTATCAGAGCTACGGTTTAGTCGATTCTAGGACTACCGTAATACGTCCGGGTCTATCTATACATGCCATTATGTGTTTATTTGATAGTGTGGAGATTTACGATTAAAATGTGTTTATTTATAGTAATGGATCCCGATCCCAACCGAAGCGGTGGTGATGATCTTGAGAGTGTAGCGCTGCTCAAGACAAGGGACGGTGTAGGGGACTCTCAACCTATTGCTAGTAATCAGAATGATGAAGCTAGACAGGCCTTTTATAGCGTGATGAATGATTGGTTCAATCAGTATATTCGAACTAATACGGCTGTTCCACAACCTCCATTCCCGACTAATACTGACCCACACTGCGATACCTCCAGAATCGACGGATAAGGTTAAATAAGCCCCCAGTTGACTGAATCCGAAAACACGGGGCTACTGAATTTAAAGCTACAGATAGCGACGATGCCGAGCAAGCTGAATTTTGGTTGGACAACACTATTCGGGTACTTGATGAACTATCTTGCACACCCAATGAATGCCTAAAGTGTACGATCTCCTTGCTACGTGATTCCGCCTACTATTGATGGAATACGTTGATTTCTGTTGTGCCCAGAGAGCAAGCAACTTAGGAGTTTTTCCAAACCGAGTTTCGAAAAAAGTATATCAGCCAGAGATTCATTGATCAAAAACGGAAAGAATTTCTTGAACTTAAACAAGGTTCCATGTCAGTTACTGACTATGAACAAAAGTTTGTAAGGCTTAGCCGGTACACGCGAGAATGCATTTCTTCAGAAGGTGTGATGTGCAAACGTTTGAAGATGGGTGAACGATGATATAAAGTCAGTATGTTGGCATTTTAGAAATCAAAGAATTTGTGGTACTTGTCGAGCGAGCTTGCAAAGTCAAGAGCTCGAGAAGGAGAAAAGAAAAGTGATGTGGGAGCAAAGGAGTTTCAGAAGAGATCTTGGAAAGCCCTTTCAACAGTCTTGAAGAAATTTAGAGATGATTTAGGCCGATCTAAAGACACTTGAGCTTTTCTAGACGAGATCGTGATCGACCCCGTGAGTACACGAGTCACTTGGTTGCCGGTGTTGGAAATGATCGTCGAGGCGTAACAGAGTGCGAGATTGTGGTAAATGGCATTCGGGAGTTGTAGATTCCATGACCGCTCCTGTTATAAGTGCGAATCAGCTGACCACTTTATTAAGGATTGCCCGAGATTGTCTGAACAAAATGTAAATCAGAGTGGGAAACCAGGTGCTATTACTGCTCGGGGTAGACCATCAAGAAATACGGGGAATGCTAGTAGTGGTCAGAGAGGATCTAGAGATGCTACAACCAGATCTGAGGCTCGTGCTCCTGCTAGAGCTTATGCTATACGCGCACGCGAGGATGCTTCCTCGCCAGATGTTATTACCGGTACTTTCACTCTCTTTGATACTATTGTGATTGCTTTGATTGACCCTGGTTCTACTCATTCATATGTATGTGAGACCTTAGCATCCAGTAAGACTTTACCTGTTGAGTCTACTGAGTTCGTAATTCGAGTGTTGAATCTCTTGGGTCGTTATGTGCTTGTCGATAAGGTGTGTAAGAAATGCCCCCTAGTAATCAGAGGTTCCTGCTTTCCGGCCGATTTGATGCTTTTACCATTTGATGAATTTGATGTTATTCTAGGTTTGGATTGGTTGACCGTACATGATGCAATTGTGAATTGCAAAAGTAAGACTATTGATTTGAGGTGTGCAAATAATGAGATAATCTGAGTTGAGTCTACTGTTTTGAATGGATTGCCAACAATAATATCCTCGATGTTAACTCAAAAATATGTGAGAAAGGGGTGTGAAGCGTACTCATGCACGTACTTGATAATAAAGAGTCAGAAAAGAAACTTGAATCGGTACCAGTGGTTTGTGAATATCCGGATGTTTTTCCGGAAGAATTACCGGGGTTACCACCTATTCGGGAAGTAGAGTTTGGCATCGAACTTGTACATGGGACTACACCGATTTCGATAGCTCCGTATCGTATGGCACCAACGGAATTAAAGAAATTGAAAGCTCAGTTGCAAGAGTTGATGGATAGAGGTTTCGCTCGACCGAGTTTCTCACCTTAGGGTGCACCAAGATTGTTTGTGAAAAGAAGGATGAGAACCATGAGGTTGTGCATCGACTATCGTCGGTGAATAAAGTGACAATAAAGAATAAATATCTCATTACGCATATTGATGATTTGTTTGATCAACTAAAGGGAGCCTCAGTGTTTTCAAAGATAGATTTGAGATCGGGTTATTATCAGTTGCGAGTTCGAGACTCAGATATACCCAAAACTACTTTCAGAACGAGATATGGTCACTACGAGTTTTTAGTGATGCCGTTTGGGCTCACTAATGCCCCGGCAGTATTTATGGATTTTATGAATTGGATCTTCAGACCGTATTTGGATCGATCTGTAGTCGTGTTTATCGATGATATCTTGGTCTATTCGAGAAATGAAACCGTGTGACATCCCTAATTTGACCCTAGTCGGAAAGTGGTTTCGGGACCACTAAACCGAGTCTTATAAGTAATTAAAAGTTATATTCTATGTTTATGATGTTAGTAAATGCATGTGTGAAAGTTTCATGCATTAATTTGATCATTTCTATGTGAATTTATTAAAATGGACTTGTATGAAACATTGTTGAAAGGTGATAGGCTAATCTTACAATGGTCTAATAGTACATGCATGCAAAAGAGTGGTTTTGCATGTCAATTTGCCCAAAAAGGGAAGAGTGGCCGCCATGACAAGAATATGGGCAAGGAACATGTTTCCAACATGTTTAGTTAGTGGATTATGTAGAAAAAATAAAGAAATGAAAAAAAATGAGCATGGATGCCCCCTTTTGTTGCCGTGAGTAGAGGAAAAGAAAGGAAAAATTTGTTCATCCATTCTCAAATCTTGGCTGAAAATACTAAGGGAAAAAGGAAGGATTTTTGCTTCATGCTTGGTTTAGAAGAGAACTAGAAGGAGATTTGGTCATACTTGTGTCAAGATTAAGGTATGTTTGAGGTTGTGTCATGAGATTCATGCATGTTTTAGTTGCTAACTTGATGTTCATGTTAGCCCATGGTTCAAATCCTTGTTATGCCATGGAAATGGTAATTGGCCAAGGTTGATATTGTGTTAAAGCCATTGCATGCTAAATGTGAAGCTTGTTGATGATACATGTAATGATGGATTGACTACTCTTGAAATTTCTTTTAGCATTCTTGAGTAAGACATGGAGTTTTCTTTGTTTAACCATGACCAAAAATTGAAAGGGGATGGTGTGGGATGTATTCGCCATGGCATGCTCATAAGTGCGATTTATGCTTGTTGCATGATAGGTAAAATTTGTGTTTTGATATGTGTATATTTGTTTGTACATGATGTTACAAATGGATGTGAAAATATATGCTAGATTGGGAAAATTTGATTAAATGTTCATGAGATGAAATTAGGTGATTAAAAGATGTTAGTTGACATTGTACATATATATATATATTCGCCATTAAAGTGAGTATGTAGGTAATGTTGAATCAAGTTTTTGGTGCATATTCGGTTAGGTGTATAATCGACCAAATGGGCGATTAGTAAGAATGGTTGCCAAATATACAAGCATACATATGCATGTGTAGTTGAATTATGAATGTTTAGCAAGATGGTTAAACTAGTGATTTATTGATTAAGCTCAAGGAGTTAAAGAAGGAGAATCAAGCAAGGGAAAGACGAAGGTCATCGAGTAGCCGACTTGGAACTATTTTACCCAACACGAGGTAAGTCATTAAGCACGTATTTGATATTGCTTAAATGATTGTAAAATTTATGCAATTGTGTTTAATGGGATGATATATATATATAAATGAAAATGTATGTGTATGGAGTGATGACATTTGTTGAATGTAAAAGAAATAGTGAAATGTGTAGAAAGTTTGCTTTCGGCACTAAGTGTCTGGGCAATACGTGTGTACGGTGATTTGAGATCGGCACTAAGTGTGCGTCTGGAAATATATGGCACTAAGTGTGCAAGCTGGAAAATACTGACCTTTGGGTGTGCGAGCTCGGAGGGTATGGCTTCGTGTGTGCGAGCTTAAATTACGTGGCACTAAGTGTGCGAATCGAGTAGTAAGCCTTGTGTGTGCGTACTCTATATATATGGAGGGTGTGTCTCCATTGAATTGAGTATGGACAGCGGATCGGGTAAGTACCTCGAGCTCATGACGAATAGAGAATACGTTCATGCTTGGGGTTGAATTTGGTAAGCCTTAAATCTATGTGATGATTGAAATTGTATGGTTGTGCTGGAAAATGAGTTAATGTGTAAAAATGCTTCGATTATCTTGTTGTGTAGAATATGAAATGTGGATGTATGAATTGGTGCGAGATTGGACGAAAGGTCCGAGGTATTATGGTATAGGTTCGATATGGACGAGTACCTAGCCTCATTTGTTGTACATGTAGTAGTAACTTTATCAGTGGATTGATGAATGCTTATGACTTACTGAGTTGTAAACTCACTCGGTGTTTTCTTGTCACCCATTTTAGGTCTCTTGGACTCGTATTGTTGCGTGCTCGGAACCGTCGTTGAAGTCATCACACCGCTGAAATCGTGTGGTATTGTTTTTGTTGTTGAAGAACATTTGGCATGTATAGGCTATTATATTTTGTCGAATTGTGGGTTGTAAACTTTAAGCCATGTGAAAATGGCCTATGTGGTCGTCGAGTGGGATGCTAGAACCTATAGCCACGAGTCTTAGAAACTCAAATTTTGATAAGGTGGCCATAATTTGTGTCATGTACGATGGATGATTAAGGCCAAGGAAAAATTCATGAAATTGGCATAGTTCACTGCAGTAACTGTTGCGGACAGCAGCAGTGAGATGAGATTGAAAAATCACTAAAAATAGTAGAAGTAGAATTAAATAGTGAGTAAATTATGGAACTGAACCTTGATGAATCTATTTTATATGGACGAAACGAAACGACCATATGAGCAGTATACTGAGAAATATTAAAGTTCTCGTGAGACAGGGCCAGAACGGTTTCTGGGTCCCCTGTCGCGACTTTGAAAATTTACCATAAATTATCCAGAAAGAATTAGGAGTCATTCCTTATATGTACAGATTCCATTTTGAGTCTAGTTTCATTAGAAACAAACGGTACCAGTATTAAAGCCCTGTACAGAGAGATATTCAAGTTGTAACGCGCGAAGGTCAGAGCAGTCAATCCCTGTAACATGGGTGACTTTAACTAATAAACTGTACCAATTGGCCCAACCAAAAATTCTAAAAATAAATCCATGGATGGGTATATGAGTCTAAATTCAGGGAAAATTTACGAAACCAGTTTCCGAGTTTTGAAACTCGAGATATGATTTTTAAGGCGACGGTGACGCAGTTTTCCAGCCTGTCCAGAAATGCCAAATTGGTCGGTACTTTAAGAGGATTTGTCTCGTTAACCCCTCGTGTCCGACACCGGCGATGGTCTCGGGTTTGGGGTGTTACAAACCGATCATGCTAAACACCTGGGATTAGTGTTGCAGGTTTTACAGGATAAGCAGTTATATGCTAAGTTTAGTAAGTGTGAGTTCTGGTTAAGAGAGGTTAGCTTCTTGGGTCATGTGGTATCTTCATCGGTTATTCGAGTTGATCCGAGCAAAATTTCAGCCATACTTAACTGGAAGCCTCCGAGATATATTACTGAAGTTCGGAGCTTTTTGGGACTTGCCGGTTACTACAGACGCTTTGTAAAGGGTTTCTCGATGATAGCCACACCAATAACGAAACTACTTCAGAAAAATGTTAAGTTTGAATGGACAGAAAAGTGTCAGGAAAGTTTCGATCAACTGAAAACTTATTTGACTGAAGCTCCAGTACTAGTGCAGCCCGAATCAGGCAAGGAGTTTGTCATTTACAGTGATGCATCATTACTTGGGTTGGGTTGTGTATTGATGCAAGAAGGTCGAGTTGTAGCTTATGCGTCGAGACAATTGAAGCCACATGAGAAAAATTATCCAACCCATGATCTCGAACTAGCTGCCATCGTATTCGCTTTGAAAACATGGCGACATTACTTATTTGGTGAGAAGTGCCATGTATATTCGGATCACAAAAGTCTCAAATATTTGATGACTCAAAGAGACTTGAATCTGCGACAAAGGCGTTGGCTTGAGTTATTAAAAGATTATGAGCTTGTCATTGACTATCACCCGGAAAGGCTAATGTGGTTGCGGATGCTTTAAGTCGTAAATCCTTTGTTTGCTTCTAGCGATGAATGTACACTTATGCATTCTATCGACAATGTGTTAGTAGCTGAATTAAAGGCCAAACCCTAGTTGATTCATCAAATTCGTGAAGCTCGTAAAGTCGATGATGAATTGGTTGCAAAACGGATTTGAATGTGTTTGAACGTGGAATCGAGTTTCAAATTGACGATGACGATTGTTTGAGGTTCGAAGTCATTTGTGTGTCCCAAGAAATTCGAACTTATTTCGATGATTACGAACAAAGCTCATGTGAGCGAATGTCAATTCACCCGGGAGTACGAAAATGTACAACGATCCGAGACGTCGGTTTGGTGGCATGGTATGAAACGAGAGATTTCGATTTTGTTTGAAGTGTTTAATATGTCAACAAGTGAAAGCGAAACATCAAGTGCCTCTGAGTTTACTTGACCGATCATGATACGAATGGAAATGGGAGCGAATCACGATGGATTTTGTATCGGGTTGCCATTGTCGGCAAGTAAGAAAGATGCGATTTGGGTTGTTGTTGATAGGTGACTAAGTCGACTCATTTTATTCCGCACGCGACGGATTATTCCATTGGATAAACTAGCTGAATTGTATGTTTCTCGGTTGTGAGATTACGGGGTACCTATTTCTATTGTGTCGGATAGAGATCTCGAGATTCACCTTGCGATTTTGGAAGAAATTGCAAGAAGCTTTAGGTACCAAGTTGCATTTTAGCACCGCTTTTCATCCTGCATCGATGGTCAATCCGAGCAGATAATTCAGATACTAGAGGATATGTTGAGATGTTGCATCCTTGAGTTTAGTGGTTCATGGGAGCGGTATTTACCTTTGATTGAATTCGCTTACAACAATAGTTTTCAATCAAGTATTAAGATGGCACCTTACGAGGCTTTGTATAGTCATAAATGCCGTACACCATTGTTTTAGACCGAGCTCGGTGAAAGTAAAATTTTCGGAGTTGATGTGATTAAAGATGCTGAGCAGAAAGTAAATAATTCGTGAAAGTCTTAAGGCAGCATCAGATCATCAGAAGTCGTACGCGGATTTAAAATGAAGAGATATGGAGTATCAAGTGGGAGACAAAGTGTTTCTTAAAGTTTCACCTTGGAAAAAGATACTCAGATTTGGCCGTAAGGGCAAACTGAGTCCGAGGTTCATAGGGCCGTATGAAATATCCGAACGAGTTGGTCCAGTGGCATATAGATTGATTTTACCCCCTGATCTCGAAAAGATTCACAACGTTTTTCATGTTTCGATGCTTCGACGTTACAGATCCGATCCTTCTCACGTAATAAATCCCTCCGAGGTTGAAATTCAAGCCTATATGAGTTATAAAGAAGAACCGATTCGTATCCTAGCCCGTGAAGTGAAAGAGTTACGAAACAAAAGGGTTCCGTTAGTAAAGGTGTTATGGCTCAAACACTGGGTCGAAGAAGCTACTTGGGAAACCGAGAACTCTATGAAAGAACGATACCCAAACCTATTTACCGGTAAGATTTTAGGGGACGAAAATTTCTTAAGTGGGGGAGAGTTGTGACAGCCCTAAATTGACCCTAGTTGGAAAGCGGTTTCGGGACCGCTAAACTAAATCACCGAAGTATTTGAATATAATATTTATTGTCTAAAATATGTGGATATGAATGTGTGAAGGTTTTAAGCTTCGATTTAGTCGATTGCATGTGAATTTAGTTAATAGGACTTAGGTGTGACACTTTTGAAATGTGATAGGTTAATCTATAAGGATCTAATAGTGCATGATGTCAAAAAAGTGTACTTGCATGTCAAATTAGCCAAATCTTGGATAGTGGCCGGCCATGGTATGGGCTATTAATGGTAATATGTATTTTTCTATTAACATTTTTTAGTTACAAAATAAAATAATGAATTAAGAATAATAAAACATGAGGTGAGTGGGAGGAGAAACCAAAGTTGTTTCATCCTTGCTCCTCCATTGCAGTGACTTGAGGAGGAAGAAGAAAAGAATTCTCTTGCTTCATGTTCGGTTGGTTGATGATTAGGAAGAGGTAAGTTTGGTGTTATTCCATGAAATTCATGCATATTTTTAGTTGTTAGTTTGAATTCTACCTAGCCCATGGTTTAAATCTTTGCTATTTGATGGAGATGATACTCGGCCATGGATGTTGTCTTTCTTGGTTGGTGTTTGATGTTGTGTTGATGAGGTATGAAGATGATAGAGTTTGAGTGCTTAACAAAAAGGATTGGATGTGAGTGTGTGTGAGAATTTGAAAAGGATGGGTCTTAGCAACTTCATGAAGTGTTCGGCCATGGTGCTAAAATGTTGTATTGTGTTTAAACTTAGAATTTTTAGTTATATGGTTAGTATAGGTATGGATAACCGAATATGAGAGCATGAATAGGTGAAGAGTTTTGTAATTATAAAAAAAATGGGTTAATTGATTTGTGGTAAATGTTAAGTGTTAAATGAAATAGAAATGATATCATATTGGAATATGTATACTCGACCACATGAATGAATACATAGATTGGTGTTGCATGTATTCGGCTATAGGTAAGCATATTGATGATTCTATCTTGACTTAGATAATCGGCTAAAGGAGAATATTAGCTAATATGTTGAATTTGATTCATGATTTCATATATATGACTCTAATGTCTAATATATATATGGGCTAAGTACCTTGAATTTCTCTTGATGTTCAAGATGATTAAATCAATTTATTTGTTAAATTAAGCTCAAGAGCAAAGGAGAACTAAATCCGATAAAGGAAAGGAAAAAGTAATTGAATAGCCTTTGAAGTCGTTCGACAACATCCGAGGTAAGTCTTTGAGTAATGGAACTTAGTTTATGATTTGATTTAGTCATGACATATAAGCATAACAAATAAATGGTGATATAATGATTCTACTTGAATTATATATTGAGGTGATTAGTTTATACTTGTGACGGGTAGCCGAATGTGTATCGAGATCATGCTATAAAGCCAATCAAAATCATGCTCTTTGTATGTGGCTATTGAGCCGAAATTGGTAAGGTTTGATAAGTGTCTTGTGTTTGAGCTTTAGTAATGAAAATGAAATATGGATGTGTCATGATTTATTGATATATGTGCATGATTATTGAATGATATCGGGCTAAGTCCGAAGGATTTTGTGCTAGTGACTATATCCGAGGCTAAGTCCGAAGGCATTTGTGCTATTGACTATATCCGGCTAAGTCCGAAGGCATTTGTGCTAGTGACTATATCCGGGCTAAGTCCCGAAGGCTTTTGTGCTATTGACTATATCCGGGCTAAGACCCGAAGGCATTTGTGCGAGTTGCTATATCCGGCTAAATCCCGAAGGTACTTGGGTTTGGAATTGAGCGATCTTGCTGTAATAATTTCAATTAATACGCTCCTAAAATCCAAACGATAAGGTATGTTTCGTATATGCATCGGAAAAGTTAATTCCTCTTTAGATAGTATTCGCTCTATTGATTAACAACTTCCGGCCTTTAGTTCGGTTTGATCCCCTGTGTATGAGTATACTGGTTGAAGTGTGAAGTAAGTATGATTTTGAGAATATGCATATATGCAATTATTCATTTGGTCATATGAACGCTATACTTTAGTCGTAAATAATTTCATTACTCAAAACTTACTAAGCATTAAATGCTTATTCATTTCTTTAATTCTCTTTTATAGATTTTGTTAAATCACTATCGGACTTGGGATTGTCAAAGTCGAATTCGTCCACACTATCTAAGCCCTTTTGGTACTCTTTTAGTTGAACTTCGATAGTGGCATGTATAGGGGTGACCTTTGTTGTTAATTAAGTACCTTTTGGTAATGTATACATTCGGATAGCCATGCGAAAATGGCTTATATATTTTGAGCATAGCATTATAATCATTTTGTATATATGGTTATTGAGTGGTATGGAAATGCTTGGTAATGACTAGCCATTGGAATGGTTAATCATGATCATATTTGGTGCTATGTATGTCAAGTGGCTAGTTGAATCATGGAAACTATGAAATAGGTGAGATTTACCTTAAAGTAGATGCTGACAGCAGCAGTGATGTGAGTTTGAAAAATAACTAAAAATAGTAGAAATGTAATTAAATAATGAATAAATTATGTAATCGAATCTTGATGAGTCTATATTCATATGAAAGAAACGAAACAACCATATGAGCCGTGTTTTATGAGATGTTTAAGTTTTCGTGAAACAGGGCCAGAGCGATTTCTGGATCCCCTGTTCTGACTTTGAAAATTTACCATAAATTAACCAGAGATAATTAGAAGTCATGCTTTATATGTACAGATTTCTTTTTGAGCCTACTTTCATTAGAAATAAACGGCATAAGTATTGAAGCCCTGTACAGGGAGATATCTAAGTCGTAATGCATGAAGGTCAGAGTAGTCGAACCCTGAAACAGGGGAGACTGTAACTAATAAACTATACTAATTGGCCCCACCAAAAATTATAGAAAAATATTTGTAGATGGATATATGAGTTTAGTTTCAGGGAAAATTTACGGAATCAGTTTTTGAGTTTTGGAACACGAGATATGATTTTTAAAGTGACTGTGATTCAGTTAACCAGCTTGTCTGGAAATTTTAAAATGAACTGTGTAAATAAAGGAATTAAGTCTGTTAATACCTCGTGTTCGGCTCCGGCAACGGTCTCTGGTACGGGGTGTTACACTAAAGGACGTTATGCTTGTCCTTGTTATGCTGTGCAAACTTGTTCGAAGTGGTTGTACAATGGGAAGAAGTTCTCTTACATGGCCCATCGTCGGTGGTTAGATGGAAATCATAAATTTAGATTTTAGAGGACTCTATTTGACAGTACTGAAGAGTACAGAGGAGCTCCTGAGTAGACCATTGGATCTGAAATCTTGTTTATGTTAAAAGATATCAATTTTAGTTATGGGAAGATGAATCAACCACCTAACACACAAACAAAGAGAAGATCGAGGGATGAATCTGATGAAGATGATGACCCTGATGAGGCGGACTTATGGAAAAAAAAGAGCATTTTTTTGAGTTGCCTTATTGGGAGCACAACATTTTACGCCACAATCTTGATGTCATGAATATTGAGAAGAATGTCTGCGAGAACATAATTGGGATAATTTTGAATGTCGATGGAAAACCAAAAGACAATCTTCAGAGTCGACTTGATTTAGTTGACATGAGAATTCGGTGTGATCTTCATCCTCAAGTACTTCTGAATGGGAAATATCAGTTGTCGCCTTCTATTTTTTCAATGTCAAAGGAAGAGAAAGAAGTGTTCTACATGGTGTTGATGGATATAAAGGTCCTAGATATGTATGCGTCAAATATATCTCGATGTGTGAGTCTTAGAGATCAAAGATTATATTCATTAAAATCACATGATTACCACATCTTGATACAAGATTTACTTCCAGTTGCTTTATGGTGTTGTATGTCAAAAAATGTAATGTCTTGTATAATTGAACTATCAAATATAATGAAAGCTATTTGCGGAAAAAGTTTTGGATGTTGAAGAACTTGAGAAAGTAAAGGATCGAGCGGCTTTGACATTATACAATTTGGAGAAGATCTTTCCACCTTCCTTCTTCACTATCATGGTGCACTTGGTAATCCATCTCCCTCACGAAGCAATACTTGGTGGACCAATTTTTTATCGATGGATGTATCCTATAGAAAAGTGCTAATTTATTTATCAAGTATTCATTCATTCACCTCTATACATTTAGTTACAAATTTTGATAAATATCGTATATCGTGTTTAGGTTCCTTAGCAGATTGAAGTCGTATTGTCGCAATAAGCGTCATCCAGAAAGATCAATTGCTGAAGGCTACTTGGCAGAGGAGTGCATGACCTTCTGTTCTAGATATTTAGAAGATGTTGAAACACGATTGAATAGACCAAGTAGAAATGTTGGGCTCAGTGATCATAACTTGGCCGAAACTTATTTATTCCAAAGTTATGGAGAACCAATCGACAAAGTTGAAATTGCTGAATTAGATAATATATCGTGGATACAAGCACATTTTTTCACCACGATTCAATTGAACCGTTACGCAAGTAAGTTCTAAAATTTCCTCACATATTCGTCGTTTTGATTTGTTTATCTTCCAACCAATTAACATAGTGAGTACAAACAAATTTTGAGATCTCATGCACGCTCTCGAAGATTACAACATCGAGAGATTAACAAGTTATTCACAGAATCTTTTTATGAATGGTTAAGCCAAACAATATGTAACTGAAGTTAATAAGTTACATATAATCGCAAAATTTAGTTAATCAAATAAGAATGTTTTTACATAATACATTTATAATTACTCAATTTATTTTCGATTCAATAGGTTTGGAGCGGGAAGGACGTCAATGACGAAGTTAAATGACTTTCCCAAGGTCCGAACAAAGTAATAAAAAAATATAGTGTGACGTCCCTAATTTGACCCTAGTCGGGAAGTGGTGTCGGGACCGTTAAACCGAGTCTTATAAGTAATTAGAAGTTATATTCTATGTTTATGATGTTAGCAAATGCATGTGTGAAAGTTGCATGCATTAATTTGATCATTTCCATGTGAATTTATTTAGATGGACTTATATGAAACATTGTTGAAAGGTGATAGGCCAATCTTCAAAGGTCTAATAGTACATGCATGCAAAAGTATGGTTTTGCATGTCAATTTACCCAAAGAGAGGAAGTGGCGGCCATGGTGATGAATATGGGCAAAAGAAAGCATGTCTTAAACATGTTTTGCTAGTGGTGGATGTTAGAAATAATAAAATAAGAGTATGGAAAAAAATTAATGTTAGTAGGATGAGAAACAAAAAAAAAAAGTGTTCATCTTTCTCCATAGCCCTTGGCGAATATCCTAAAGAAAGAAAAGAAAAAAATTTGTTCATCTATTTTCACTTCTTGGCGAAAATACTAAGGAAAAGGGGAGGATTTTTGCTTCATGCTTGGGTTGGAAGAGATCTAGAAGGAGATTTGGCTAAGTTTGCATCAAGATTAAGGTATGTATGAGGTTGTGTTAGGAGTTTCATGCATGTTTTGGTTGCTAACTTGATGTGCATGTTAGCCATGGCTCAAATCTTTGTTATGCCATGGAAATGGTATTTGGCCAAAGTTGTTATGGTGATAAAGCCATTGCATGCTAAGTGTAAAGCTTGATGATGATGCATGCAATGATGGATTGTCTACTCTTGAGTAAGATTTTGAGTTTTCTTTTGTTTAATCATGATTGAAGTTGAAAAGGAGCATGATTGTCATATTCGCCATGATGCATTCATAAGCATGGTTCATGCTTCTTGCATGTTAGTTAAAATTTGTGTTTTGGATGGCTATGGACACCTTGAAATTCGCCATGCTCATATATGTATATATATGTTTGCACATGATGTTTGGTTATGAACTAAGTGATGAATATGTTTGTTTAAAGAAGAAGATGTTGAAGAATGAATGTGAAATTGCAAGCACATTCGGCCTAGCACACATATGAGTGCTTGATGCTATATTATAAGTTTTGAGCAACAATATGCAAAGCATTAACTAGTAAAATGCATGCTGTTTTTGTGAGGTATTAAGTGCATAATTGGCCTCAACATGTACATGAATATTCGGCCTTGGGTAGCCTATTGAAGGCCTTAGCTTTTCCTTGATGCTCGAATAAATTGTATTGAATTGCTTGATGTAGTATAAAATGTGCATGACCATTGTGTATTCAAGCTAAAGAGTGGCCATATGACCATTTAAACTCCTTGTCATAGTCGGCCATAAGCTAGCACAATGAGGTTTTAATAGATTGAATTTGTTTGAATTAGCTCAAGAGCTAAGAGGGCCACAATTGGACAAGGGAAGGAAAAGTGATCGAATAGCCGTAAAAGCCGTTCGACAACATCCGAGGTAAGTCCTCAAGAAGTGACCTTAATTGAATTATGTGGAATGAAATATGGATGTATTGATTATTGATTTATGTGTGTATGAGTATTGAATTCTACCGGGCTAAGTCCGAAGGCGATTATGCTAATGATTATAATTGTGTTTGAGCCTTAGTAACGAAAATGAAATATGTATGTCCAATGATTATTGATGTATGTGTGCATGAGAAATTGAATTATATCCGGGTTAAGACCCGAAGGCAATTGTGCTAGCGGCTATATCCGGGCTAAGACCCGAAGGCATTCGTGCGAGTCATTCTATCCGGGCTAAGACCCGAAGGCATTTGTGCACATGCTTATATCCGGTTATATTCCGAAGAATCTTGGGCTGGAGGTGAGTGTTGGTTGCTGTAATAAATTCAATTAGTACACTCGAGAAGCCCAAAGAATAAGGTACGTTTATATGTGCATTGGAAAGTCGACATGTTTGAGCAACATTCGCTCAATCGACTAATGAATTTCAGTTATTGAATTGATTGATACTTTGTGAAAGTATATAATGATGAAGTGTGAAGTAAGAATGTGTATTAATGAAATGATGCATTTGGCTATGTGAATGTATTGCTGTAATTAGAGTTGATTATATTCCTTGAGACTTACTAAGCATAAAATGCTTACCCGTTACTTTGGCTCTCTGTTTTATAGATTTACGCTTTCGATAGCAATCGGATTCGGGATCAATAAATTGAAGTCATCCACACTATCAACGCCTCTATTTTGGTATAAATTTTGTTTGAACTTTGAAATGGCATGTATAGGACTACCCTTGTTGGTTTAAAATGTGGTGATGTATATGTATCGGCCATGCGAAAATGGCTCGTAAAAGGAAGCATGAACTTGGACTATTTTTGGTTTGTATGTATATATATGGTGTCATGATGTGATTATGGATTGGAAATGGGAGTGTTGGTCACATGATCAGCCATTGGTATGGTTAAAATGATCATATATGAACCTATGTATGGCAAGACTAGTTGGTTCATGGAGACTACAAAATAGGTAAGACCTACCTTAAAACAGATGCTGCCAGCTGCAGTGATGTGAATGTGAAAAATCACCAAAATTTGTAGGAATGGTATTAAATAGTGAATAAGCTATGTAAATGAACCTTGATGAGTCTGTTTTCATATGGAAGAAACGAAATGGTCATAGGAGTTACATGTTAAGAGATATTAAAGCTATTGTGAGACAGGGCCAGAACGGTTTCTGGGTCCCCTGTCGCAACTTTAAAAATTTACCATAAATTATCCAGAAAGAATTAGGAGTCGTCCCTTATATGTACAGATTCAATTTTGAGTCTAGTTTCATTAGAAAGAAACGACACCAGTATTAAAGCCCTGTACAGAGAGATATTCAAGTTATAACGCGCGAACGTCAGAGCAGTCGATCCCTGTAACATGGGTGAATTTAACTAATAAACTGTACCAATTGGCCAGACCAAAAATTCTAGAAATAAATCCATGGATGGATATATGAGTCTAAATTCAGGGAAAATTTACGAAACCAGTTTCCGAGTTTTGAAACTCGAGATATGATTTTTAAGGCGACAGTGACGCAGTTTTCCAGCCTGACTGGAAATGTCAAATTGGTGGGCAAAACATGTGAACTTGGCTTGTTAACCCCTCGTGTCCGACACCGGCGATGGTCTCGGGTTCGGGGTGTTACATATAGTGTCTTCCTCATCAATGGATACAGATTTCATACAAAATATCACAAGAGAATGAGGAGAACTCAAAATTTTAGAATTGTTGTTAATTCTTCAATTACAAGTTATGCTAGTGCTAGGGACAGTAATCCGGTTGAGGGTAATGTGGAATATTACAGACTTCCTACCGACATTATTGAGCTGGATTACTATGGAAAGTGGAAAGTTGTCTTATTTCGGTGTGATTGGGCTGATGTTAATACTACTTGTGAAATTAAAAAAGATCAATTTGGTTTTACAATAGTTAATTTCTCTCACTTGATTCACACTAGACAACAATTGATGGACGAGCCATATGTATTTTCCTCTCAAGTGAAACAAGTTATTTATTCGAAAGATCCAATTGATGAGGGTTGGTATGTTGTACTCTGGAACACCCCTAGAGACTTGTTTGACATGGGTAATGGAAGTAGAGATGACATCGTCAAAAGATTAGAAACATTACCTTTTCCAGAACAAAACTTAGAAGAAAATATCCCTATTACTAGTACACAACATCAATGGTTTCGACATGATGTGGATGAAGATATTTATGAATAATGATGTAGTAAGATTTTACGATTTTTTAATTATATGTAATTTTATAATTTTAATCTTGGTCATGTTATATAATTTAACTATTTTATATGTACTATTATTGTTGTAATTTGTTACTAAAACTTCAACTATTTTATGTGTATTGCAGGAAAAATGCATAGAAGAAGATTACGAGATTTAAGTATTGTCCAAAATACTCCAAATTCAGAAGAAGCAAATAGTGAACAACAGACAGTTGTTGGATCTTCGAATGTGCCGAAGACACTTGACGAGCCTGGAGAATTTCAAAGTAATGTTAAGTTCATTTTACATGTGTTGACTTTTATTATTGATTTATTTGTCAATTTTAATATAATAATATTTTTTTTTAGCTAAAAGTGGTGGGACGTGCAGAGGTCGAGGACGTACGCTGCTTAAAGATTTATACAACCTAAATCCTGTCGAGCGTGTCAAAGTAAGTAGAAACAGTCATGGTCAGCCTGTTGTATCTGAAGCTCGACTTTTAGCAGGCTATTTGGGCATTTTAGCACGAAATTCCAATATGTTACCCATCAACCACGAATCATGGCATCACATGCTTGATAGCAACAAAAATCAGGCTCTCGATAATATTAAGGTAACAAAACGTGAATGTGATTTATAATACTTCGGTCTAAGTTTTATTAATATTTACATTCTAAACTTCGTTCTAAGTTTTATTTATATTTACATTCAAGAAGGCATTGGGTAAAAAATGGAGAGACCATAAAAGCACTTTGAAAAACAATATTTTAAGAAAGACATAAGCCTCGAGGAAAAATTACAAAATGTCTCGCTGGGAATGCTGAGGTACCAATGGGAAGATGCGGTTAGATTTTGGAATTCAAAGAAAGGAGAGGTATTACGTTCTTTCAAACTATTATATATAGTGTTTATTATATACGTAATAATAATTTGATTATGTAGGACCGTGAGTGAGTTGGAACAAGCAGCGGCAAAAACAAAAATTCACGCAGACGGTAGGGTCGGGAAGTTTTGCTTCTATAGCTGAGGCTGATGTATTATTAATTTATTAATTCTGTCAAATATTAATGACTTTCTATTATTAAATAATATTTTTACTACTATATTGTAGGAAGTCTCGTCTGGTCAAAAAGTTGGACGCCTTCAGCTTTTTGAGATTATGCATAGGAAGAAATATGGATCTCCTATGACATCCGAAGCTGGAGAAATTATGATACATTTACTTAATAAATTTTTATTTATTATAAATATTTATAATGTTTAATTCGTCGTTGGTAGTTTTAAATAATGTTAAGTTATGTTGCATTCCTTTTTATTATATATTTCGTTTCTAACTCTTTGATTGATTTTTTAAGAGACACTAAAGGAGAAGAAGGTGGAGTACGAAGCGATTGCTTCGACTGATAGTTCTGTTAATTTTGAGAACATTGATAACAGAATTATCACTGAAGTTTTGGGTCCTGAAAGGTATGGTCAGGTTCGATTTCAAGGATCTGGTGTTACCCCGACCTAATATTTTGGATTCGGCTCCCAGCAATACATGCCTTCTGGGAGTCAAGCATTTTTTATGCTTTTGGTGGTTATACAAACTTACTAAACATTTTATGTTTACTTTGTTTTATTTCCCTGTTTTAAAGTAAATCGAAAGCTCATTGGATTGGAAGTTCGGCAGAGATCACTCACACTATCCATCAACCCATGTCGGTACAATATGGTAAATCAATTATGGTTGCAATGGCATGTATAGGATATCTTGGCCATATTGGCATGTAAATGTAAATGATGCTTGTAATCTAGCCATTAGAATGGCTAGTAATGGTTTGTTTAAATATATTTGTTAATGACAAACTGTGGTAGCTACATATATGTCAAATCATGTTTAATACATGGATTGAGTTAAGGTAAGATTGTAGACACATATGCATGTAATAGTATGCCATGATGAAATGGAATTGTTTAATTTGAATGCTTGGAATGGTTGGTATTGGATGTGTGTTTCAAGTAAAGGTCTTGGGTGAAATTTTTGGTGAGAAATGAAGCTGGATATGGCTTTATTTTGTCCACACGGGCATGTGTATAAACCACGTGTGACACACAACATGGTAACATGGGCATGTGGTTAGGCCGTTTTTCCCTACACCTTAATTTTGAGAAACATAATGTTCAGAATTAAGCACACGGGCGTGTGTCTCATCCGTGTGTGCTACACGGCCTAGAACACGGGTGTGTGTCTTGGTCGTGTGAAACCTGCACCTAATTTCAAAATGAATTAATTAACCACACAGCCTAGCACACGAGCATGTGGCATGGTCGTGTGCACAAGTAAAAGAGTTACATAGGTCGAACACGGCCTGTAGCACGGGCGTGTCCTAGGGTCAGAAGGGCTTGTCCCTCAGACCACATGTGCGTGTGAGCCCTGCACCTAGGAAAAATTTTGAAATGTCGTAAAAAATTCTTAGAGTTCCCGATTAAGTCTCGACTCGATTCTATTGCCTGTATTAGACCTCGAGGGTCCAATCATGGAATGTTTTGATTGTTCTCAGCTAATGAATAGTAATTTTCATAATTTGTTTGGAAACTGTTTTGGAAGTTCTTGTAATGCTCTGAAACCCTATTCCAACGACAGATTCGGGATAGGGGTGTTACAGAAACATGAAATGGATGATACCTGTATATGAAACTTGCTTAATTATTGTGTTCATCCTTGTTTGTTGGCTATTATATGTGTTTTACATGGCTAACATATTGGTGAATATAAGTGCTCAGTCATTTGACCAAATTGAGTTGGAATATGTTATGTTTACTTACCTAAGTTGTGACTAAATGGTATGTTAAATTCTATGTTATACGAACTTACTAAGCTTAATTGCTTACTCTGTGTTATTTTTCGTGCTTTATAGTAAATCAGAAGCTCGTTCAGGTTGGAAGCTTGTCGGAGCTATATCACACTATCCATCGGCTATTCTGGTACTTTTGGTTAGTTTAATTTTGGTTATAATGACATGTATAAATTATTTTGGCTATTGTTTGATCTATATGTTTTGTTCTGATTATGGCCACTTATTTGGCTTGTGTTTGGCATATTTTGGATGTGTATAAGTGTTCTTAATATGGTTGATATGTGGTTTGAGTTGTGGTTGAATTATGGAAAATTAAATAGCTATTGAATGTGTACATTAGATATGTCATGTAGTTTGCTATGAATTTGTAACACCCCAAACCTAGCCCGGACGTTATGGTCGAAATCGGTGTGTCACATTGAAATGTTTTAGCGAAAACCATGTTTTCATTGGAAACCCTTTTTAAAATAAAAGAAACCCTAATTAACTAAAAAAAACCTTTCAGTTAGGAAAGCCCTGTTTAAAACATTTTATTTTAAAAATAAACTTAGTTGCGGAAATGTAGAAAACATACTATAATTTAATAAATCCATGTTCAAATTCTCGTAATTACAATGAAAATAATAATAATTCAAGTAATAATAACATAATGAAAACCTTATTACATCTGGTCTAAACACACTTTAAAAGAAATAAAAACTTAAATGCTTAAAGAAAACCAAGTTCGAATTATCTTGCTAGCCGGCCACCCAGAGTCCCTCCAAACATCGAACCTTCTACTGAGTATCACCTGAAAATAAAACAAAAGAGGGGGTGAGTTTTCGCAAACTCAGTGTGTACAACCCTCGATGAAAAACAAGCATTCAAAGAGAAATCGTTAAACATACAATGCAATCCCATCCAAATTATCCATCCGCTACACACCAGCTCCGTCTTCCGTCACACCATGTGGGGATATAAATATCGACCCACCCAGCCCACACACCAATGGTAGCCCGGTTGCGGAACTACCTTCATTTACATTTTGGGCTTTAAAAGCCGTCGGTGGATCCATGATTATCAGGCAACCATGCAATCCTTATATACTTCGTCCGTTCCATAGTTCCCACCCCATATGCAACCTAAGTAGAACATCATATGTATGCATGTCACATCCATAAAACTTATATTCAGCACCTAGGGGTATTTTGGTCATTTTTACCCTTAGGGGCATTTCTATAATTTTCCCATAATTATGGTTTTCACTTACCTTGATCCGTTAACAAGTCCCGCGAGCTAAGATTAACGAATACTATGCACCAAGTAGGATTCCAGAGAAGAGGAGGTGGGTCATTAAGACCGCTTAAGTACCAAGCTCTCCCTAGATCCAATCCTAGACATGCATATACATGTTGCCACACCTTAACCCTTTGACATGTCCACGGTCACAATATATTAATTAAGTATTATGTAGTTATCATATACTAGGCCTAAAACCCCTTACAACACCCAAACAAATTCACATACCTGTATCTGGCCCATTAAGCCCAATCATATTCATATGGCCCATTAGGCCCAAATCACTTGTATATGGCCCATTAGGCCCAAATCACATTTATATGGCCCGTTAGGCCCAGTCACATTCATAATCATGCTCACATGCAAATTCTTATCACATAGCATCAATATTCAGTTTTTGCCTATTATGGGCCCAATAGCCCATTGGGCACATTTAGCCCATTCTGGCCCGTATGGCCAAATCACAACCCAAGTCCATGAAATCGCCCGTGGGTCTCAAGCAACCTATTGGTCTCCCCCTTACGAGTGTTCGCGCACTCGCAAGACTACAGTAGCCAAACTTTAAGCTTTTCGGCATTTCAGCTTTTCGGTATTTCGGTATTTCGGCATTTCGGCTTTTACCGATTCATAGTGTGTGTGTAGTGTATGTACACACTTGGTAAGCAAGCATGCTGTGATTCAACCAACCTACAATGATATCACCCTTCCATTAATCATATGCTTAATCCATATTCTACCCAAAAACTGAAACCTCACCTTAACCTTACCTTGAACACCAATCCTTAATAGTTTTCCTTGATCACGTACTTCCTAGATCTGCATTAATCTTACTCATTAAAACCAGAATAATAGATTACTTATATCCAACAGAAGTCCCCTTACCTTAACTATGAACATTCGGCCACCTTAGCCAATGGGAGAGGAATACTTACCAATACCGCAACACCTAAGGAGCAATTCGGCAAGGAGCTAAGATCCGAGATTCAATACTAATTCCCTACCACAGTTGATTAGAAAGAGTGAGGGACAATATTCGATACTTAGCAAAGAAAATCGATTGGAAGAGTAACACTTACACTAGATTCGGTCAAAGAGTATTCGGCTCTAGAGATTTGAATGGCAACAATTGCTTATTCGGCACCAAAGGAGAGAGAAAGAAGAATCGGCTAAACCCAAAAGTGAAACAAAGAAATTAGCACAAGGAAAATAAAAAGGAGAACAAGGGTTTTTGGGTTTTAGAGAAATCGACAGAAAGAAAAGGAAGAAAACAAAAGGGTTTTCGGCTTTGAGAGAAGAGGGTTTCTAGCAACAAGGTGAGAAAAAGATTTTGACATTAGCCTCATACCCTTGCATTCGGCCCCTATTTATAGCCACTATAACTGAATTTCTCATGCCCAAATTCTTAATTCGGCTCCATCTCTTCTTCACTCCTCATCTCCTCGTTTTTCTCCCTGATAACTCCTTAATTCCTTCCTTAACTTTCTCCTCTTATCACAGCCTATTTATACAGAGTTAAAACTTCCCAATTGGTACTATTTATACCAATTCTATAACTCCTAGGTGTAAACTCAATCCTTAACCGAGACCTACTATCACATAATTAACACTTAACCGGCAATACTAAGCACACTTTTTATCAGAATAAAAAAAATTGAGTTTTCAGGATTTTTGGGGCATTATAGAATTGGTGCTTTATTGTAGAAGGAATATATGTATATTGATGCTAGTTTAGAATGGTATAAATAGTACCAATTGGGAAGTTTTAGTATGTTTTGGTAAGTAAGCTAAGTGGCCTGGAATGATTCAAATTGATTGGAAGGTTGTTGGCTTATTTGGTCAAATTATATATATAATTATACATGTTATGAATTGTCATTTGTGGTGCTTAAGGGCATATTGGTTATATGTGAATATGCCACATCTTTAAGTCTTGATTATACTTGTTTTGGATGCCTTAATATGGCTTGTTTGTATGCACAATGTTGGATATGGATTCATGCCAAATTGGGTGAGAAAATGGCTTACAAATAGCCTATTTTCGTCCATACGGGTAAAAACACGAGCATGTGTCACAGCCGTGTGTGACAGATGGCTAAGTGACACAACCATGTGTCCTCTGTAGCTTTCAAAGGGTTGCAAGTCAAGCTGTTACACGACCTAGCATAAGGCCTGGCACAAGGCATGTGAGGTTACTTCAAACGGTAAACGACCTAGCACACGGGCATGTGGCTTGGCCGTGTGGCCTAAGTCAATGAGTTTCACGGGCTAAGACATAGCCATGTGTCCCTATTTCAAATTCCCATATGACCTGAGATGTGGGCGTGTCCCTTAACCGTGTGAGTCACACGGCCTGGCCACATGGCTATGTGTGTAATATCCCGAATTAGGGCCTAATCAGAATAGTGGTTTCGTGACCACAAATCTGAGATATAAATAATTATTTTATAATTATTTTGATGATTATGATATGATTGCATGATTGTGTGAAAATTTCGTGATGAAATTATATGCCTAAAGTGCTTAAATTGAAAGTAGGGACTAAATCGAATAAGTTGCAAAACTTGCATTCTAGAAGTTTTTAGTATGAAATTGCTTTGAAATATTTATTAGGAGGTCTTAAATAGCAATTTTACCAATTTTAAGTTCATGGGAAAAATTAGGACTTGGAAGGAATTTTTGAAAGTTTAGTGAGGAGGGGGCATTTTGGTCATTTTGATATTAAATGAAATAAAATGGGAAAAATAACACAAAATAGTCATCTTCCCCATTTAGTTGCTGCCGAAACTTCACTCTCACCATAGCTAGGGTTTCTTCAACTTTCAAGCTTCATAGTAAGTGATTCTAAGCCCCGTTTTTAATGATTTTTACGTTTTTGAGATCCCGATAGCTCGATTAAGCTTATGCTAACAATAATTCAACCTAGGGTTCATATTTGGAAAAATACCCATAGGTGAAATTTGTGTATTTTGATGTTTTATGATATAATCTGGGGTTTTAAATTATGTTAGACAACTTTTGCTACTCGGTTTTGAGCGAAAACGAGTAAAAGGGCTTAATCGGTAAAAATACCTAATAGTCATAAGTACATGTTAGAGTGAGAATTTGATGTTGCCATAGAAGAGAAAAGTGATCAGCATGTTGTAAAACATAAGAATAAGGAATAAGGTTTAATCCCGAGCCTAGGGGCAAAAATGTAAATATGCAAAAGTTTAGGGGCAAAATTGTAATTTTGCCAAAATTTGAGTTAAGGATTAATTTGATAATGTGAGTATTAAATGAGCTAAATGTGTTATTTAGATCAAGAAAGACGTGGAATCGACCTCAATCGAGGAAAATAAAAGATTGTGGACTAAATTGCAAAATCCTTGTATTTTGGTACCAAGGCAAGTTCATGTGTAAATAAAGTAGCATAATTGTTATTTTTAAGTTATTGATGTTAATTATATGTTATGCTGAATTTTATTATGAAATGTATGCTTTGTGGTTAATTTCAAATAATATGTAAATTATGTGAGCTACTTGTTAAATATAATTGTTACCGAGTATTGATTTCGGCATTCTACGGAAGACGGCAAAGATAAGTGTTCGAGGAAAAAGCCCGTTTGAACCTTAGGAATAGATTAGGATACAAGTGACATGTCACTAGGATGGTTGAGCATCCGAACTCGTTGAGTTGAGTCCGAGTTCACTTATGGATGCGAATGTCCAAACTCGTTGAGTTGAGTCCGAGTTCGTGAGATGTAACTAGGCATCCGAACTTGTTGAGTTGAGTCCGAGTTCACTTATGGATGCAAACGCCCGAGCTCATTGAGTTGAGTCCGAGTTCGCTTATGGGCGGGTTACATGATTGCTTGATTGAATATGTGGCACTTATATGCAAATTATTCATGTATCCGAATTATATTCCGATGTGTTCAACGGGTAAAGTTCTACTCAATGGAGGAATATTCGAGATGTAAAGAGACGTATTGGTGAGTGATGTGAAATGGATATTTTGGACAGGTATGTATTTAACCCTCGGGTTGAGTATTGATACAACTACTATAAGGTAATAAGATGATGAAAAATGATCAGAAATGTGATATGTGTTTTAGTGATGTATGCTAATGTTGATTGGTATAACTATTTGTTATGTTACTTATTATTTGCATATGAACTTACTAAGCATTTATGCTTACTCCTCCTTCTTACTCATTGTAGTTTTGGACAAGCCATTTCAGAGTCGGGATAGGTCAAAGGCTCATCACACTATCCAGGAAGACTTTTGGTAAATGGCTTGTAAATTTAAATATGGCATGTATAGCAATATACCTATTTTGTGTAAATGATCTTATGGTATGGTTGTGGAATGGTTGAGGAAATGCTTGATAATGATAAATTATGAAAATGGTTAGTATAGATTATGTTTGATGTTAAGGAAAACTATTAAGATATTTAGTGCATAAAACTCATAAAAGGATGAAATTTGCCATAAGCGAATCTTGCAGCAACAACGATACGAGTTTGGAAATTTACTAAGCATCATAGCAATTGAATTTGGTGATGAACTACATATCAAATTGAAGCTTATTATGTCTAGTTTCACATGAAACAAATGAAACAAGTAAAGGAATTATATGTTAGAAGATATTTGAATTTTAGTGAAACAGAGTCATAGCAGTTTCTGAATCCCCTGTTCCAAATTTAGAAATTCACCATAAATTGTAACGATATAATTAGGTGGTGTATTTTATATTCTCAGAATCCTTATTGAGTCTAGTTTTAGGAGAAATAAACCTCATAGTCATATGAATTTTTTACAGAGAGAAATATGGTTCGTAGTAAACAGAGGTCAGACCAGTCAAGTCCTGAAACAGGGGTAACTTTAACTAATAAACTGTACTAATTGGCCCAACCAAAAATTCTAGAAAAAAAATTAGTAGATAGGTATATGAGTCTAGATTCAGGAAACATTTACGGATCTTGATTTCGAGTTTCGTAACTCGAGATATGATTTTTCTTGTGACTATGATGCAAGTAGCTTAAAAGCTGTGAATGTAGAAATAAATAATCCAAAGTTCTAAATATGTTAAATTAAGCTTAGTAACACCTCATACTCGACTCCAATGACGGTCTCGGAGGCGAGGCGTTACATTTGGTGGTATCAGAGTAGGTTTAGTCTGTTCTCGGACTACGTGTTGTATGTACGGATTTTGCTATACATGCCATATGTATGAATTGTGATAGTGTGACGACTTCTGACCTTTTTAAATGATTTTTATATAGTAAATGGATCCCGATCCATTGTGAGATGAAGTAGAGAGTAATGCGCCACTCAGATGAAGAAGCGAAGACCGATGAAAATCCACCTCCTCTTGTTGGTCGGGAAGGAGGAGAAAGGGTCGGAAGCCTTTCTCTAAATGATGAGTGCATGGTATCTTGAGTTCGTTAAATACGAACCGAATGTACAACCTCCCCACCTCCCCAATTCCTCAACCTGCACCCGATGCCTCAAGGTATGGATCGATGAAATTTCATAGAACTCAGTTGATAGAATTCGCAAGCAAGGGGCGAAGAATTTAAAGCAAATATTGATGATGATGCGAGAGAGCGAGTTCGCTTGAAAATTCAATCCGGTATTTGTGAATTATCTTGTACACGAAGAATGTTTGAAATGTGCTATATCTTTGTTGAGGATTCACTTATAATTGGTGGAAGACTTTGATTTGGTGGTACCGAAGAGAAAATAACTTGGGAATTCTTTCAAGAAGAGTTTGGAAGAAATATATTAGTGAAAGATTTATTGATCGAAGCGTAAAGAATTTCTTGGTGAAGCGAAGGTAATATGATGGTTACTGAGAATATGAAAGAGAGTTTGTTCAATTAAGTAAGTATGCCAGAGAGTATGTTCCTACAGAGGCCAAGATGTGCCGACGATTTGTAGACGGGCTCAACGAAGACATCAAGGTATTTGTTGGAATTCTTGAATTAAAAGAAATGATAGT
The DNA here is from genome assembly GCF_025698485.1 of Gossypium arboreum. Taxonomy (NCBI): domain Eukaryota; kingdom Viridiplantae; phylum Streptophyta; class Magnoliopsida; order Malvales; family Malvaceae; genus Gossypium; species Gossypium arboreum. The sequence continues at coordinate 45,335,556 of NC_069073.1, forward strand.
ATTGGTTGATCGAGCTTGTAAGGCCGAAGAATTACTTAAAGAAAAGAAAAAGGTAGAGGCTGAGACTAGAAATTGGAAGAAAAGACCGATGAGCGGTTCATTTTCACAGCAACCTGGAAAGTCAAGGAATATGAATCCTCGTTCCCAAGCTTCAGCTGGGCAATCATATGGGAATTATAGGAAGCAAAATGTGGGTCCTAAATCCCAAACTACTTCGGCAGCCAGTGTAGGGAACTCGAGATTTGTTAAACCTGAGTGCCAGCGGTGTGGTAGAAATCATTTTGGTCCGTGTAAAGCAAATGAATGTTTTCGATGTGGTTCTCCGGATCATTTTATTAGAGACTGCCCAGAGAGAGTTGAAAAAGAAAAATTTCAGAATACAAAAACAAGTGGGGCGGATTCGAGAGGAAGATATCCAAGAAAAGCTGGGAGCGAAGCAAGCAGTAAGAATGAAGCCAGGGATGCACTAGTTAGACCTGAAGGAAGGGCTCCGGCTAGAACTTATGCTATTAAAGCGCGTGAAGATGCTTCCTCACCTGATGTGATTACCGGTACATTTTCCCTCTATAATGTTAATGTTATTGCTTTGATTGATCCGGTTCTACTCATTCATATGTGTGCATGAAATTGGTGTCTAGTATGAATATACTGTTGAGAACACAAATTTATGATTAGAGTGTCGAATCCGTTAGGCAAATGTGTGATTGTCGATAAAGTATGTAAGAAATGTCCTTTAATGATTCGGGATCATTACTTTTCTACCGACTTGATGTTGTTGCCGTTTATGAGTTTGATGTTATTTTGGGTATGGATTGGTTGACATTGCATGATGCTATAGTAAATTGCAAAGAAAAGGTTATAGAATTAAAATGTGAAAGTGGTGAAATCTTGCGGGTTGAATCGGATAAATCAGAGGCATTGCCTAGTGTGGTTTCTTCAATGTCACTCAAAGATATCGAGAAAGGGTTATGAAGCTTATTTGGCGTATGTAATTAATACTAAAGAAGTTGAAAAGAAAGTTGAATCGGTCTTGGGTTGTGTGTGAATTTGTGGACGTATTTCGGAAGAATTGTCGGGTTTGCCTCAGTCGGGAAGTAGAATTTGGTATTGATTTGATAACGGAACGACTCGATCTCGATTGCTCCGTATAGAATGGCACCAACAGAGTTGAAAGAATTAAAGTCGCAGTTGCAAGAGTTGACTGATAAAGGCTTTGTGAGACCAAGTTTTTCACCTTGGGGTGCTCCCGTGTTATTTGTGAAAAAGAAGGATGGTTCTATGAGATTGTGTGTTGATTATCGCCAATTAAACAAGGTGACAATTAAAAACAAGTATCCGTTGCCAAGAATTGATGATTTGTTTGATCAGCTAAAAGGAGCGACATGGTTTTCAAAGATTGACTTGAGATCTGGGTATTACCAACTGCGGGTAAAGGAGTCGGATGTGCCTAAAACTGCTTTTAGAACAACATATGGTCATTATGAATTTTTAGTTATGCCATTTGGGTTGACAAATGCTCCTGCTGTGTTTAGGGACTTAATGAATCGTATATTTCGGCCATACCTGGACAGATTTGTTGTGGTGTTTATAGATGATATTTTAATTTATTCAAAGGATGAGACAGAGCATGCTGAACATTTGAGGATAGTTTTGGAAACTTTGAGAGATAAGCAGCTGTATGGTAAGTTTAGTAAAAGTGAATTTTGGCTCCAGGAAGTTGGATTTTTGGGTCATATTGTTTCAGGTGATGGTATACGGGTTGATCCTAGTAAAATTTCAGCCATTATTGATTGGAAACCACCGAAAAATGTAACTGAAGTTAGAAGTTTCTTGGGGCTAGCTGGGTATTATCGGCGGTTTGTAAATGGATTTTCTATAATTGCTGCTCCTATAACTAGATTACTCGAAAGGATGTTAAATTTGAATGGACGGAAGAATGTCAATGAGTTTTGAAGAATTGAAAAGTTATTAACAGAGGCACCGGTGTTAGTACAATTGAATCGGGTAAAGAATTTGTGGTGTATAGTGATGCTTCTCTAAATGGTTTGGGGTGTGTGCTCATGCAAGAAGGAAAAGTGGTGGCATATGCTTGAGGCGTTAAAATCTCATGAGAGGAATTATCCTACTCACTATTTGGAATTGGCTGCGGTGGTGTTTGCTTTGAAAATTTGGCGACATTATTTGCATGGTGAAAAATGTCGGGTATATACCGACCACAAAAGTCATAAGTACTTGATGTCACAAAAAGACTTGAATTTGAGACAGGGAATATGGTTAGAGTTATTGAAAGATTACGAGCTTGTTATTGATTATCATCCGGGAAAAGCAAATGTGGTTGCCGATGCTTTAAGCAGAAAGTTGTTGTTTGCTTTGAGAGTTATGAACACTCAGTTGAAAATTTCAGATGACGGTTCGATTCTAGCAGAGTTAAGAGTAAGACCGATGTTTTTACAAGAGATTTTTGAAGCTCAGAAAGATGATCAAGATTTGCAAGCCAAGAGAAAGTAGTGTGAAGTTGATACAGAGTCAGATTTCAAAATTGGTTCTGATGGGTGCTTAATGTTTAAAGATCAGATTTGTGTACCGAAGAATGAGGAATTGATTCAAAAGATCCTACAGGAAGCACATAGTGGTTATTTCTCGATTCATCCGGGTAGTACGAAGATGTATAATGACTTGAAGAAAATGTACTGGTGGAGTAGAATGAAAAGAGATATTTCCAAGTTTGTATCAAAGTGCTTAGTTTGTCAACAAGTGAAAGCTGAACACCAAGTACCTTCAGGATTACTTTAGCCTATTATGGTTCCTGAATGGAAATGGGATCGGATTACTATGGATTTTGTTTCAGGATTGCCATTGACTCCAGGAAAGAAAGATGCCATCTGGGCAATAGTTGACAGATTAACTAAGTCGGCTCATTTTATCTCGGTACGTACGGATTATTCTCTTAACAAGTTGGCTGAACTGTATATTAGAGAAATTGTTAGATTACACGGAATACCATTGTCGATTATTTCAGATAGAGATCCAAGGTTTACCTCGCGGTTTTGGCAAAAGTTGCAAGGCGCGTTAGGTGCAAAGTTAAATTTCGATCTTGCTTTCATCCACAAACCGATGGACAATCGAGAGAGTAATTGATTCTTGAAGACATGCTCGGATGTTGTGTATTGGAATTTCAAGGAAGTTCGGAAAGATATTTGCCGTTGGTAGAATTTGCTTACAACAATAGTTATCGACGAGCTTGAAAATGGCACCTTATGAAGCATTGTATGGTCATAAGTGTCGACGCCTTTGTATTGGACTGAACTCAAGGAAAATCGATTTATGGAGTTTATTTAATAAAAAAGCGAAGAAAAGTGAAGGTAATTCGAGATTGTTTGAAAGTCGCTTCAGATAAGTAAATCTTATGCGATTTAAAGCGAAAGGACATTGAATTTCAAGTTGGTGATAAAGTATTTTTAAAGGTGTCTCCGTGGAAGAAAGTCCTTAGATTTGGGCGGAAGGGCAAATTAAGTCCGCGTTTATTGGGCCATATGAAGTAATTGAAAAAGTTGGACCGGTAGCATATCGGTTAGCATTACCACGAATTAGAGAAGATTCATGATGTGTTCCACGTATCTATGTTACGTCGGTATCGTTCGGATCCTTCACATGTAGTTTCACGGACAGAAATTGAACTACAACCAGATATGACCTACGAAGAAGAACCGATTAAGATTTTAGCTCGAGAGGTCAAACAACTAAGGAATAAAAATGTTGCACTTGTGAAGGTGTTGTGGCAAAGGCATGGAGTAGAAGAAGCTACATGGGAATCCAAAGAAACTATGAGAAATCAATACCCACATCTATTTACAGGTAAGATTTTCGAGGACGAAAATCCTTAAAGGGGGGAGAGTTGTAATATCCCGAATTAGGGCCTAATCGGAATAGTGGTTTCGTGACCACAAATCCGAGATAGAAATAATTATTTTATAATTATTTTGATGATTATGATATGATTGCATGATTGTGTGAAAATTTCGTGATGAAATTATATGCCTAAAGTGCTTAAATTGAAAGTAGGGACTAAATCGAATAAGTTGCAAAACTTGCATTCTAGAAGTTTTTAGTATGAAATTGCTTTGAAATATTTATTAGAAGGTCTTAAATAGCAATTTTACCAATTTTAAGTTCATGGGCAAAATTAGGACATGGAAGGAATTTTTGAAAGTTTAGTGAGGAGGGGGCATTTTGGTCATTTTGATATTAAATGAAATAAAATGGGAAAAATAACACAAAATAGTCATCTTCCCCATTTAGTTGCTGCCGAAACTTCACTCTCACCATAGCTAGGGTTTCTTCAACTTTCAAGCTTCATAGTAAGTGATTCTAAGCCCCGTTTTTAATGATTTTTATGTTTTTGAGATCCCGGTAGCTCGATTAAGCTTATGCTAACAATAATTCAACCTAGGGTTCATATTTGGAAAAATACCCATAGGTGAAATTTGTGTATTTTGATGTTTTATGATAGAATATGGGGTTTTAAATTATGTTAGACAACTTTTGCTACTCGGTTTTGAGCGAAAACGAGTAAAAGGGCTTAATCGGTAAAAATACCTAATAGTCATAAGTACATGTTAGAGTGAGAATTTGATGTTGCCATAGAAAAGAAAAGTGATCAGCATGTTGTAAAACATAAGAATAAGGAATAAGGTTTTATCCCGAGCCTAGGGGCAAAAATGTAAATATGTAAAAGTTTAGGGGCAAAATTGTAATTTTGCCAAAATTCGAGTTAAGGATTAATTTGATAATGTGAGTATTAAATGAGCTAAATGTGTTATTTTAGATCAAGAAAGACGTGGAATCGACCTCAATCGAGGAAAAGAAAAGATTGTGGACTAAATTGCAAAATCCTTGTATTTTGGTACCAAGGTAAGTTCATGTGTAAATAAAGTAGCATAATTGTTATTTTTAAGTTATTGATGTTAATTATATGTTATGCTGAATTTTATTATGAAATGTATGCTTTGTGGTTAATTTCAAATAATATGTAAATTATGTTAGCTACTTGTTAAATATAATTGTTACCGAGTATTGATTTCGGCATTCTACGGAAGACGGCAAGGATAAGTGTTCGAGGAAAAAGCCCGTTTGAACCTTAGGTGTAACACCCCTAACTCGTGACCGACGCCGGTGTCGGACACGAGGGGTTAACGAGACAAATCCTCTTAAAGTACCGACCAATTTGGCATTTCTGGACAGGCTGGAAAACTGCGTCACTGTCGCCTTAAAAATCATATCTCGAGTTCCAAAACTCGGAAACTGGTTTTGTAAATTTTCCCTGAATTTAGACTCATATACCCATCCATGGATTTATTTTTAGAATTTTTGGTTGGGTCAATTGGTACAGTTTATTAGTTAAAGTCACCCATGTTACAGGGATCGACTGCTCTGACCTCCGCGCGTTACAACTTGAATATCTTTCTGTACAGGGCTTTAATACTGGTACCGTTTGTTTCTAATGAAACTAGACTCAAAATAGAATCTGTACATATAAGGCATGACTCCTAATTCTTTCTGGATAATTTATGGTAAATTTTCAAAGTCGCGACAGGGGACCCAGAAATCGTTCTGGCCCTGTCTCACGAGAACTTTAATATTTCCCAGTATACTGCTCATATGGTCTTTTCGTTTCGTCCATATAAAAATAGATTCATCAAGGTTCAGTTCCATAATTTACTCACTATTTAATTCTACTTATACTATTTTTAGTGATTTTTCAATCTCATCTCACTGCTGCTGTCCGCAACAGTTACTGCAGTAGACTATGCCAATTTCATGAATTTTTCCTTGGCCTTAATCATCCATCATACATGACACAAATTATGGCCACCTTAACAAAATTTGAGTTTCTAAGACTCGTGGCTATAGGTTCTAGCATCCCACTCGGCGACCACATAGGCCATTTTCACATGGCTTAAAGTTTACAACCCACAATTCGACAAAATATAATAGCCTATACATGCCAAATGTTCTTCAACAACAACAAAACAATACCACAAGATTTCAGCCGGTGTGATGACTTCAACGACGGTTCCGAACACATAACAATACGAGTCCAAGAGACCTAAAATGGGTGACAAGAAAACACCGAGTGAGTTTACAACTCAGTAAGTCATAAGCATTAAATCAATCCATCGATAAAGTTACTACTACATGTACAACAAATGAGGCTAGGTACTCGTCCATATCGAATCTATACCATAATACCTCGAACCTTTCGGTCCAATCTCGTACCAATTCATACATCCACATTTCATATTCTACACAACAAGATAATCAAGCATTTTTACACATTAACTCAATTTCCAGCACAACCATACAATTTCAATCATCACATAGATTTAAGGCTTACCAAATTCAACCCCGAGCATGAACATATTTTCTATTAGTCAAGAGCTCGAGGTACTTACCCGATCCGCTGTCGGGATTAACTCGATTATGTCGCACACTCAAGTGCCAATTGTAATACAAGAGCATATAGTGAATCCGCACACTTAGTGCTATATATTTTCAGCTCGCACACTTAGTGCTATATAATTTTCAGCTCGCACACTTAGTGCTATATAATCAAACTCGCACACTTAGTGCTGTACAATTTAAACCCGCACACTTAGTGCCAATCTTGTCACCGTGTCCATTTATACCCGCACACTTAGTGCGAGACCAATACCTTATGCATTTTGCTGCCTTTATACATTCAACAATGGCATCATTCCATACACATACATTTCCATTTACACATCAATTCATTTAAACACAATTGTGTATATATTATGGTCATTTACATCAACACCAAATATATGCTTAATGACTTACCTTATATTGGATGAAACGATTTCCAATCGACTACTCGATTATCTTTCCTTTGCCTTTGCTTGATTCTCCACCTCTAGCTTCTTGAGCTAAATTTAACAAATAAATTGGTTTTATCAATTGAGCATCGGAAGAGGAATTCAAGATGCCTAGCCAATATATAAATATCTACTCATTAGGCATCAAAGTCGCATATGTACAAAATCATGAATCGAACTCAACACCTTAGTTAGTATTCCTCTTAGCCGAATTTTCTAAGCCAAGAATAGGCATCAATATGCTTGCCTCTAACCAAATGCATGCACACCAATTTCCCCTCATGTGGCCGAATATGCATGTCCATGTTGAGGCCGATTATGCACTTAATACCACACAAAAACAGCATGCATTTTACTAACTAACGCATTACATATTGTAGCTCAATACACATCTCTCATGTACTACATAACCGAAAACATCATCCCAAGCAAATATATACCTTGAAATAGTATATATGTCATACCAATTCATCATGTGCAAACACATATTCAAAGCTCAAATCTTACCTACCATGCAACATGCATGAATCATACTTATGGATATACCATGACCGAATACATCACAACACCATCATTTTGGTCATGATTAAGCAAAGAACTTAATGTCTCACTCAAAAATACTAAAAAGAAAGTCCAAGAGCCATCAATCCCCATCACGTACACCATTAACAAGCTTCATATTTAACATGCAATGGCATTAACACAAAATCCACCTTGGCCAAATACCATTTCCATGGCATAACAAGGATTTGAACCATGGCTAACATGCACATCAAGTTAGCAACCAAAACAAGCATGAATCTCATGACACAACCTCAAACATACCTTAATCTTGATGCAAGTATAGCCAAATCCCCTTCTAGTTCTCTTCTAAACCAAGCATGAAGCAAAAATCCTCCCTTTTTCCTTAGTATTTTCGGCCAAAGAAGAGAAAAATGGATGAACAAAATTTTTCTTTTCTCTTCCACAATGCACGGCAAGGGGGTTTCACTCACACACACACATTTTTTTTCTTTCTTTATTACCCATACTCATTTGTTTATTGTTTCTCCTAGTGCACCAACAAAACATGTTTCATGACATGTTTAGCCCATGATTCCTTGTCATGGCGGCCACTTCATGTTAGGGGAAATTTGACATGCAAATCCTTATTTTTGCATGTATTATCAACTAGTCATCCCACATTTCCCCATCATACTTTCAATGTTTACTACTAGGCCCTTTCTAGTAAAATTCACATTTATAACTCTAAATCGAAACATAAAAATGTCACACATGAATTAACACATATTATAGGCATCAAAATAAATTATAAATTATTTTTATGCCTCAGTTTTGTGGTCCCGAAACCACATCCCGACTAGGGTCAATTTTGGGATGTCACATTAGGAATAGATTAGGATACAAGTGACATGTCACTAGGATGGTTGAGCATCCGAACTCGTTGAGTTGAGTCCGAGTTCACTTATGGATGCGAATGTTCGAACTCGTTGAGTTGAGTCCGAGTTCGTGAGATGTAACTAGGCATCCGAACTCGTTGAGTTGAGTCTGAGTTCACTTATGGATGCGAACGCCCGAACTCATTAAGTTGAGTCCGAGTTCGCTTATGGGCGGGTTACATGATTGCTTGATTGAATATGTGGCACTTATATGCAAATTATCCATGTATCCGAATTATATTCCGATGTGTTCAACGGTTAAAGTTCTACTCAATGGAGGAATATTCGAGATGTAAAGAGACGTATTGGTGAGTGATGTGAAATGGATATTTTGGACAGGTATGTATTTAACCCTCGGGTTGAGTATTGATACAACTACTATAAGGTAATAAGATGATGAAAAATGATCAGAAATGTGATATGTGTTTTAGTGATGTATGCTAATGTTGATTGGTATAACTGTTTGTTATGTTACTTATTATTTGCATATGAACTTACTAAGCATTTATGCTTACTCCTCCTTCTTACTCATTGTAGTTTTGGACAAGCCATTTCGAGAGTCGGGATAGGTCGAAGGCTCATCACACTATCCAGGAAGACTTTTGGTAAATGGCTTGTAAATTTAAATATGGCATGTATAGCAATATACCTATTTTGTGTAAATGATCTTATGGTATGGTTGTGGAATGGTTGAGGAAATGCTTGATAATGATAAATTATGAAAATGGTTAGTGTAGATTATGTTTGATGTTAAGGAAAACTATTAAGATATTTAGTGCATAAAACGCATAAAAAGGATGAAATTTGCCATAAGCGAATCTGCAGCAACAACGATGCGAGTTTGAAAATTTACTAAACATCATAGCAATTGAATTTGGTGATGAACTACATATCAAATTGAATCTTATTATGTCTAGTTTCACATGAAACAAATGAAACAAGTAAAGGAATTATATGTTAGAAGATATTTGAATTTTAGTGAAACAGAGTCATAGTAGTTTCTGAATCCCCTGTTCCAAATTTAGAAATTCACCATAAATTGTGTATTTTTTATTCTCAGAATCCTTATTGAGTCTAGTTTCAGGAGAAATAAACCTCATAGTCATATGAATTTTGTACAGAGAGAAATATGGTTCGTAGTAAGCAGGTCGACCGGTCAAGTCCTCAAAGCAGGGTAACTTTAAATAATAAAGCTGTACTAATTGGCCCAACCAAAATTCTAGAAAAAATTAGTAGATAGGTATATGAGTCTAGATTCAGGAAACATTTACGAATCTTGATTTGAGTTTCATAACTCGAGATATGATTTTCTTGTGATTGTGATGCAAGTAGCTTAAAAGTGTGAATGTAGAAATAAATAATCCAAAGTTCTAAATATGTTAAATTAAGCTTAGTAACACCTCATACTTGACTCCGGTGACGGTCTCGGGCGCTGGGGCGTTACATTTGGTGTTATCAGAGTAGGTTAAGTCGATTCTCGGACTACGTGTTGTATGTACGGATTTTGCTATACATGCCATATGTATGAATTGTGATAGTGTGACGACTTGACCTTTTAAATGATTTTTATATAGTAAATGGATCCCGATCCAGGTGTGGCAGATGAAGTAGAGAGTAATGTCGTCAACTCCATTTGAAGGAGCGACGACCGTGAAAATCCACCTCCTCTTGTTGGTCGGGGAGGAGGAGAAAGGGTCGAAGCCTTTCTCCAAATGATGAGTGCATGGTATCTTGAGTTCGTTAAATGCGAACTGAATGTACAACCTCCCCACCTCCCCAATTCCTCAACTGTACCCCGATGCCTCAAGGTATGGATCGATGAAATTTCATAGAACTCAGGTTGATAGAATTCGCAAGCAAGGGGCGAAGAATTTAAAGCAAATATTGATGATGATCTTGAGAAGCGAGTTCGCTTGAAAATTCAATCCGGTATTTGTGAATTATCTTGTACACGAAGAATGTTTGAAATCGCTATATCTTTGTTGAGGATTCAGCTTATAATTGGTGGAAGACTTTGATTTGGTGGTACCGAAAGAGAAAATAACTTGGGAATTCTTTCAAGAAGAGTTTCGGAAGAAATATATTAGTGAAAGATTTATTGATCAGAAGCGTAAAGAATTTCTTGAGCTGAAGCAGGGTAATATGATGGTTACAGAATATGAAATAGAGTTTGTTCAATTAAGTAAGTATGCCAGAGAGTATGTTCCTACAGAGGCCAAGATGTGCCGACGATTTGAAGACGGGCTCAACGAAGACATCAAGGTATTTGTTGGAATTCTTGAATTAAAAGAAATGGTAGTATTGGTTGATCGAGCTTGTAAGGCCGAAGAATTACTTAAAGAAAAGAAAAAGGTAGAGGCTGAGACTAGAAATTGGAAGAAAAGACCGATGAGCGGTTCATTTTCACAGCAACCTGGAAAGTCAAGGAATATGAATCCTCGTTCCCAAGCTTCATTTGGGCAATCATATAGGAATTATAGGAAGCAAAATGTGGGTCCTAAATCCCAAACTACTTGGCTGACGGTGTAGGGAACTCGAGATTTGTTAAACCCGAGTGCCGTGGTGTGGTAGAAATCATTTTGGTCCGTGTAAAGCAAATGAATGTTTTCGATGTGGTTCTCCGGATCATTTTATTAGAGACTGCCCAGAGAGAGTTGAAAAAGAAAAATTTCAGAATACAAAAACAAGTGGGTCGGATTCGAGAGGAAGATATTCAAGAAAAGCTGGGAGCGAAGCAAGCAGTAAGAATGAAGCCAGGGATGCACTAGTTAGACCTGAAGGAAGGGCTCCGGCTAGAACTTATGCTATTAAAGCGTGTGAAGATGCTTCCTCACCTGATGTGATTACCGGTACATTTTCCCTCTATAATGTTAATGTTATTGCTTTGATTGATCCCGGTTCTACTCATTCATATGTGTGCATGAAATTGGTGTCTAGTATGAATATACCTGTTGAGAACACAGAATTTATGATTAGAGTGTCGAATCCGTTAGGCAAATGTGTGAATGTCGATAAAGTATGTAAGAAATGTCCTTTAATGATTCGGGATCATTACTTTTCGGCCGACTTGATGTTGTTGCCGTTTGATGAGTTTGATGTTATTTTGGGTATGGATTGGTTGACATTGCATGATGCTATAGTAAATTGCAAAGAAAAGGTTATAGAATTAAAATGTGAAAGTGGTGAAATCTTGCGGGTTGAATCAGATAAATCAGAGGCATTGCCTAGTGTGGTTTCTTCAATGTCGGCTCAAAGATATCTGAGAAAGGGTTATGAAGCTTATTTGGCGTATGTAATTAATACTAAAGAAGTTGAAAAGAAAGTTGAATCAGTGCCGGTTGTGTGTGAATTTGTGGACGTATTTCCAGAAGAATTGTCGGGTTTGCCTCGGTCGAGGAAGTAGAATTTGGTATTGATTTGATAAGGAACAGCTCGATCTCGATTGCTCCAGTATAGAATGGCACCATGAGTTGAAAGAATTAAAGTCGCAGATTACAAGAGTTGGTGATAAAGGCTTTGTGAGACCAAGTTTTTCACCTTGGGGTGCTCCCGTGTTATTTGTGAAAAAGAAGGATGGTTCTATGAGATTGTGTGTTGATTATCGCCAATTAAACAAGGTGACAATTAAAACAAGTATCCGTTGCCAAGAATTGATGATTTGTTTGATCAGCTAAAAGGAGCGACATGGTTTTCAAAGATTGACTTGAGATGGGTATTACCAAGCTCATGGGTAAAGGAGTCGGATGTGCCTAAAGCGCTTTTAGAACAAGATATGGTCATTATGAATTTTTAGTTATGCCATTTGGGTTGACAAATGCTCCTGTTGTGTTTAGAGACTTAATGAATCGCATATTTCGGCCATACCTGGACAGATTTGTTGTGTGTTTATAGATGATATTTTAATTTATTCAAAGGATGAGACAGAGCATGCTGAACATTTGAGGATAGTTTTGCAAACTTTGAGAGATAAGCAGCTGTATGCTAAGTTTAGTAAAAGTGAATTTTGGCTCCAGGAAGTTGGATTTTTGGGTCATATTGTTTCAGGTGATGGTATACGGGTTGATCCTAGTAAAATTTCAGCCATTATTGATTGGAAACCACCGAAAAATGTAACTGAAGTTAGAAGTTTCTTGGGGCTAGCTGGGTATTATCGGCGGTTTGTAAATAGATTTTCTATAATTGCTACTCCTATAACTAGATTACTCCGAAAGGATGTTAAATTTGAATGGACGGAAGAATGTCAATAGAGTTTTGAAGAATTGAAAAGCGTTATTACAGAGGCACCGGTGTTAGTACTGACCCGAATCGGTAAAGAATTTGTGGTGTATAGTGATGCTTCTCTAAATGGTTTGGGGTGTGTGCTCATGCAAGAAGGAAAAGTGGTGGCATATGCTTCAAGGCAGTTAAAATCTCATGAGAGGAATTATCCTACTCACGATTTGGAATTGGCTGCGGTGGTGTTTGCTTTGAAAATTTGGCGACATTATTTGTATGGTGAAAAATGTCGGGTATATACCGACCACAAAAGTCTTAAGTACTTGATGTCACAAAAAGACTTGAATTTGAGACAGCGAAGATGGTTAGAGTTATTGAAAGATTACGAGCTTGTTATTGATTATCATCCGGGAAAAGCGAATGTGGTTGCCGATGCTTTAAGCAGAAAGTTGTTGTTTGCTTTGAGAGTTATGAACACTGAGTTGAAAATGTTAGATGATGGTTCGATTCTAGCAGAGTTAAGAGTAAGACCGATGTTTTTACAAGAGATTTTTGAAGCTCAGAAAGATGATCAAGATTTGCAAGCCAAGAGAAAGCAGTGTGAAGTTGATACAGAGTCACATTTCAAAATTGGTTCTGATGGGTGCTTAATGTTTAAAGATCGGATTTGTGTACCGAAGAATGAGGAATTGATTCAAAAGATCCTATAGGAAGCACATAGTGGTTATTTCTCGATTCATCCGGGTAGTACGAAGATGTATAATGACTTGAAGAAAATGTACTGGTGGAGTAGAATGAAAAGAGATATTTCCAAGTTTGTATCAAAATGCTTAGTTTGTCAACAAGTGAAAGCTGAACACCAAGTACCTTCAGGATTACTTCAGCCTATTATGGTTCCTGAATGGAAATGGGATCGGATTACTATGGATTTTGTTTCAGGATTGCCATTGACTCCAGGAAAGAAAGATGCCATCTGGGCAATAGTTAACAGATTAACTAAGTCGGCTCATTTTATCCCGATGCGTTTAATTATTCTCTTAACAAGTTGGCTGAACTGTATATTAGAGAAATTGTTAGATTACACGGAATACCATTGTCGATTATTTCAGATAGAGATCCAAGGTTTATGTAACACCCCTCGCCCGCATCCGACGCCGGGACGGGGTTCGAGGTGCTACCTGACTTTTACTAACACTTCCATACTAAACAGGGCCATGAAATCTCAAATAATTAAAAACTTTTCTTTTCACATGCAATTTGTCCCTTATGCGAGCTTACGAGGCCCAATACATGCATTGAGGCGGTTCGGGACCCAATCGAGAACTCATGAAAAACTTAGAAAAATCTCTTGCGTTAAGGCTTCACGCCCATGTGCTCAGCCGTGTGGCGAGAAATAGTCTAATTATCAAGCCTTTTGTCACTCTCACACCACATGCATAGATACATACTTATCCAATAACATACAACGTGGCATAAATGAGCTCTTAAACAACAAACATGTTATGCTCAAGTTATTTTCTTATGCAATAAATATTATAGAATTTGCCCATATCATTACCACATACTAGACATAACTATCATTACATCACAAACCATTCATGAAGCATTATTAACTATTTACCAATCACTTAATCCTGCATTAGTTACTAGCTCATCAATGAATCTCAATTCAATCTCTAGGCATACATGTTGTAAGCCACATCACAAGAGATAATAACATACATGCATAAGAATAATCATATGGGCCCATAATGTCATTAGTCGACATAGGCCAATTTACATGACTAATACTACCTTAATAACAAGCCAATGAATTTGGCTAAATCATAATATTACATACTCACATTAAAACCCTATACATGCCATAGACTCGAATCACTTGAGTTTACTTACTTCAATAACGTTAACTCGATAGGGTGATAATATCTCTGACGGCCTCCAATCCGAGCTAACCTAGAAACTCTAGAAAACATGGGAAAGAAGGGGTAAGCTTTAAGCTTAGTAAGTTCATATGAAAACAATAAGCAACTCATTAACTTGTTTTATCAATGTTTACAACATATTTTCAAGTTCACTACAAGCTGTCTTTACGAGCAATGGTCACTAAATTATTTATATCTGAGCTACGAAACTCGAATTAAGTTCCGTTAATTTTTCCTGAAACTAGACTTATTTTCATTTCTTCCATAAAATTTCCAGAATTTTTGGTTAAGCCAAATAGTACAGTTTATTAGTTAAAGTCTCCCCTATTTCAGGTATTACCACTCTGACCCCTGTGCACTACAAACCGAATTTCTCCCTGTAAAAAATTCCAACGACCATTTCGTTTATTTCCCATAAAAATAGACTCAATAAGGAATCCATTCATGTAAGGTATAACTCTTAATAATTTTTGTAAAATTTTTGGTTAATTTCTAAATTTAAAACAGGGGATCTCGAATTCATTCAGACCCTGTTTCACAAGAATTCAAATATCAAACAATATGGAATTCTTTTTCTTCCTCTGTTTCTTTCATGTGAAAATAGACTCATTAAACTTTAATCCCATATTTTATTCTGCTCTAACTCATTTTCCACTATTTTTAGTGTATTTTCAAAGTTACACTACTGCAGTAACTCAAATCTGTCAAGGCTAAATTACTCATTCATGATCATTGTTCATAATATTAATACAACACCATTTTATCCATCATGGTAAGAACACATATTATGCATCATAGATCATCACATATCAAGGCATTCTCATAGGATTAGTATACATACTTGTACAACTCGTAACATAACTCGAGTGCATACTCACCAATGACTTACCTTATTGAGACCATCATTAACTCTTTCCTTGGATTGCCCGTTGAACACTTGGAATACTAATTAGATACTCGGAAAAGCCTTTGCACATAAGTGCCTCAATTGTAGCTAAAGCTACCTCATATCTCATGACATTTAAATGCTCACTCTCGAGCTAGTCATCTAGACTCATAATTCCTAGTGACATGTCACTCGTATCCTATTCTATTCCTAAGGTTCAAACGGTATTTTTCCTCGTCTATTAAGGCTTTGTCTTATCATATTTCTATTAATTACATACACATTAATATCTGTACAATTCATGCAATGATAACATTTAAATACATGTATAGCATGGTATTGTTTACATACTGAACTTACCTCGATACCACAAATGTGAAAAGGACATACTAGTCCATAAATCGATTTCTTTCCGTTCTAGGTCCAAGTCTCAATTTTCATCATCTATAACATCACATTTAGCCTACTGAATCAGTCACAATATTCATATGGGTCTAAAAATCATATTTTTCAAATTTTCATTTTGACCCTAAACTTTTGCATATTTTCACTTTTGCCCGAATGCTCGTAAATTAATTTTTATTCAATTTCTATAAGGTTTAAGACATGCTGAACATTTTCTCTTCTATGGAAACTCCAAATTTTCACTAATTCACACACTTATGACCAATTTGTAACTTTCACAATTTAACCCCTTTTGACATTTTTACCAAATTCATTGAATAAAACTCATATTTAACACATCAAACATTCATTATCCACTATAAATCATCACAACACAACCATATCATGAATGGGTAAATTTTAAACTCTAATTTCTCTTCAATCAATTGGTAGAAATAGAAAATTTAAGCTTAGGGATCTCAAAATACGAAAATCATTAAAAGCGGGACAAAACCGTACCTATATAAGCCATAAAAGCTTGGCGAATGGAGCTCATCCATGGCTGCTATTTTCTGTTCTTTCCCACGGTTGAAGAAGAAAGAATGAAAAAAATGATAGCTTTTATCATTTGTCTTATTAGGTTATTTTAATTAATTTACAAAATTACCCTTTTATTTCAACCAAATTTCAAAAATACCAAACAAATATCCATTCACTAACTTATTAAAGGAATAATTGTCACATAAGGACTTTCAATTTAAAACTCATAACAATTAGGCACCTCATATATAAAGAACTTAACTTTTGCACTTTTTACAATTTAGTCCTTTTGACTAAATTGAGTGCTCAAACGTCAAAATTTTGAATGAAATTTTTACGAAATATTTTCATAAATTTATAGACTATCAAAATATAATAAAATATTTTTTTTCTCATGGGTTTGTGGTCCCGAAACCTTTGTTCGACTAGACCCAAAATCGGGCTATTACATTTCTTCCCCTTTAGGGATTTTCGTCCCGAAAATCTTACCAGAAAAAGTTGTTCTCTACTTTCACGAGTCACTTATATCTTTTTCTCACAACTTACAAAACAATTCCACACAAGCTCACACTCAAGATTTCCTATAGCATTTCCATAGTTGAGGTATAAACCTCGGAGCTCAATTTGAAACACTGGAGACTGACATTCTTGGAACTATAAACTTAGAAACATACAACTCAGTCACATCGGTTGAATAATATATCTGTACATACTAAAATAATCATGCAGACTTCCATCATCAATCTTTCACAATTCAACTTGCATCTCTCCTTTTTCCTGGAAATGAGAGACATCCCAATACGAAATTCATAACAGTCCTTTATCATTTTCTTCCCACTGTCATCACTGACAATAATAATCTCGAATACATTTGATATTCGGCTTTACCCTATAGACAATTCGACATCCTTTGAACGAATAAACAAGATACTGCTGTGAACTCTGTACTCAATTCTCTGTATACCCGAGTTTCTCGATCTTGAAATCTTACTCGAATTAATAGTAATAGAAACCGAAATCAAATCCTCCCGCAATTCCAAATTAAAAGTCGAATCATCTTTGTACTTGTTTAATTTACCACTTATAGCCACATTTCTATACTCGATCATCAACTGTTTAGAAACTTTACTAACATGAATCAAATGATTCCAACTTCATAGATGTGGTCTTTTTATTAATCGGGATAACTATACTTATAACATCTCTCGAACAAGAGAAATCCAACTAATATGTTTCCATAACATACTTTCAAGAATAAAACCCCATCATTTCGATTGTATCGACTACTTACCAAAGAACACGTAGCGGTATTCTCGAACCCAAGAATAAACTTAAATGCACATAACTCAGATTTACTTTTGCGAATAACCATTCTTTACCCCGAGATTTTAAAGAAATCTCGACATCGAAATCCCCACACTTCTATGGTCGAGCCGAAGCTTAATCATAATGATTCTAATATCGCAAGTCAAAGATTACTCGTAAAGATAAACCAAGCTTGATAATTCTCAAACAAGAACGATAGAAAAGCCAATATAAGAAATTCCAAGATATAAAGACTATACCGAAATCGAGAATATAATCCGAAGAAAATAATAAAGATGATCCGAAAAATCCTCGAGAAAACCGGAAGGAAACTCACATGCGTATGCTTTAGAATTTCTCATAATAGAGATAATATAATTCTCGCATATATAAACCATAATCAATAGAACATCGAAAAATCTTACATATATTTTTCTTGTCAACTTCATTCCAATATATCGAATAGAAATCGAAGAGATGGGGAAATGTAGATCATAACTAATCGGACCAATAGAACTTTTCATCTAATATCACGATCTCAACATCCTCACACAAGAGAATTCCCACTCGAAAGGGATAACCATACGTATTCCCGAATAGAGGAAAACATAGAATACTCGTAAGAGAAAGATAGCCATCACTTTTATTTAATTGAATTCGTCATACTCAGACATCTGTGCAAGTCCGACATTATTCCTCTAACTAATTCTGTCTTCGCTAATCTCATACTATTCCATTTTTGTACTCTTCAGTTTCACTTTTGCAAGCTTATGCAACATATCTCTCGAGAATCTCATCGTATAAATCTATTTTGGTAAGGGGCGAAGATTGTAAAGCCTCTAAACTTTTGACTCTCAAGCAAATACATATTCAACAACAGCATAGCTTTACGCATATTGATTCAAACATTTCAAATTTCCAACTTGTTATAAACACATTTTCACATATCTCAGTAATACATGTAACTTTATTTCATGCGAATATTAGTTAAACATAAGTGAATTTATCATAACTCAAACTTTCATTTCTTTTTCTCAAATTACCCTTAATGTTTTATCAAATTTCCATATTTAGTCTTAATCACTTGCCAATATTTATCAAATTGGAGAACGTCTTATGGTTTTGAGTACATTGCTTACTTGATGCCATAGTTCAACTATGGTCTTGTACTAGCTCTCATCCATCTGTGTCGATGCCGTGTCCCAGACAGGTCTTACACTGACACATGTAACCGTGCTAACGCATGTCCCAGACATGTCTTACACTGGCTCTCATACTGTGGCTGATGCATGTCCCAGACATGTCTTACACTAGCCCTCGTCTCAATGCCAATGCCATGTCTCATACATGGTCTTACACCGCACACAAATCTCATGTATTGCCATGGTCCAACCATAGTCTTTTCCATCAATTCATTAGTGAACGATCGTACTCATTCCTGCGTTCCACCCAATTTGATCTTTCATTACAACTTTCATGCTATTGTGACATTTATGATTACAGAATCGAGATTATAAAGCATAACATTATTGCATATTGACTTCATCAATCTAGACATAAATGTCAACCTCATGTATATCTTGATTATTAATCATGCAATAAAAGCATTCATACATACATTCTGTCATTTCAAGCAAATTTCTTTCTTTTCCTAAACACTTGACCAAATCAAGTTGGACATTTAACATCGTATGAATACTAACATGCATAAAAGCGCTTTTCACAACTTAACGTGTTTTACTCCACTATTTCACATTCTTTATCTCAAGAGTATCACATAATGAAAACTAGTTCATATAAAAAAATCATGGATTTCTTTTCATACCTTTCCAAATTTTCAGCATATCATAAGCATGATTCAATAATCTCAACTTTACTCTTATCTCTATCAAGATTTGCTCGGTTGGAACTCATTCTGTCTTAATCAACAGTTTTGTTAGGGGTAGAGATATCACACTATCACGAGTAATACTATGGCATGTATAACTAGACTCTCTTACGCTAGGTTAGTCCGAGAACCGACTAAACCGGCTCGATACCACTAAATGTAACACCCTCGCCCGCATCCGACGCCGGACGGGTTCGAGGTGCTACGACTTTTACTAACACTTCCATACTAAGCAGGCCATGAAATCTCAAATAATTAAAACTTTTCTTTTCAGATGCAATTTGCCCCTTATGCGAGCTTACGAGGCCCAATACATGCATTCAGGCGGTTCGGGACCCAATCGAGAACTCATGAAAACTTAGAAAAATCTCTTGCGTTAAGGCTTCACACGCCCATGTGCTCAGGCCGTGGCCGAAATAGTCTAATTATCAAGCCTTTTGTCACTCTCACACCACATGCATAGATACATACTTATCCAATAACATACAACGTGGCATAAAAGAACTCTTAAACATCTACAAACATGTTATGCTCAAGTTATTTTCTTATGCAATAAATATTATAGAATTTGCCCATATCATTACCACATACTAGACATAACTATCATTACATCACAAACCATTCATGAAGCATTATTAACTATTTACCAATCACTTAATCCAGCATTAGCTACTAGCTCATCAATGAATCTCAATTCAATCTCTAGGCATACATGTTGTAAGCCACATCACAAGAGATAATAACATACATGCATAAGAATAATCATATGGGCCCATAATGTCATTAGCCGACATAGGCCAATTTACATGACTAATACTACCTTAATAACAAGCCAATGAATTTGGCTAAATCATAATATTACATACTCACATTAAAACCCTATACATGCCATAGACTGAATCACTTGAGTTTACTTATTCGATAACGTTAACTCGATAGGGTGATAATATCTCGACGGCCTCCAACCCGAGCTAACACGGAAACTCTAGAAAACATGGGAAAGAAGGGGGTAAGCTTTCGCTTAGTAAGTTCATATGAAAACAATAAGCAACTCATTAACTTGTTTTATCAATGTTTACAACATATTTTCAAGTTCACTACAAGCTATCTTTCTGAGCAATGGTCACTAAATTATTTATATCTGGAGCTACGAAACTCCGAATTAAGTTCCGTTAATTTTTACTGAAACTAGACTTATTTTCATTTCTTCCATAAAATTACAGAATTTTTGGTTAAGCCAAATTGTACAGTTTATTAGTTAAAGTCTCCCCTGTTTCAGAGTATGACCACTCTGACCCCTGTGCACTACAAACTGAATTTCTCCCTGTAAAAAATTCCAACGACCATTCCGTTTATTTCCCATAAAAATAGACTCAATAAGGAATCCATTCATGTAAGGTATAACTCTTAATAATTTTTGTACAATTCTTGGTGAATTTCTAAATTTAGAATAGGGGATCTCGAATTCATTCAGACCCTGTTTCACAAGAATTAAATATCAAACAATATGGAATTCTTTTTCTTCCTCTGTTTCTTTCATGTGAAAATAGGCTCATTAAGCTTTAATCCCATATTTTATTCTGCCTCTAACTCATTTTCCACTATTTTTAGTGTATTTTCAAAGTTACACTACTGCAGTAACTCAAATCTATCAAGGCTAAATTACTCATTCATGATCATTGTTCATAATATTAATACAACACCATTTTATCCATCATGGTAAGAACACATATTATGCATCATAGATCATCACATATCAAGGCATTCTCATAGGATTAGTATACATACTTGCACAACTCGTAACATAACTCGAGTGCATACTCACCAATGACTTACCTTATTGAGACCATCATTAACTCTTTCCTTGGATTGCCCGTTGAACACTTGGAATACTAATTAGATACTCGGAAAAGCCTTTGCACATAAGTGCCTCAATTGTAGCTAAAGCTACCTCATATCTCATGACATTTAAATGCTCACTCTCGAGCTAGTCATCTAGACTCATAATTCCTAGTGACATGTCACTCGTATCCTATTCTATTCCTAAGGTTCAAACGGAATTTTTCCTCGTCTATTAAGGCTTTGTCTTATCATATTTCTATTAATTACATACACATTAATATCTGTACAATTCATGCAATGATAACATTTAAATACATGTATAGCATGGTATTGTTTACATACGAACTTACCTCGATACCACAAATGTGAAAAGGACATACTCGTCCATAAATCGATTTCTTTCCGTTTTAGGTCCAAGTCTCAATTTTCATCATCTATAACATCACATTTAGCCTACCAATCAGTCACAATATTCATATGGGTCTAAAAATCATATTTTTACAAATTTTCATTTTGACCCCTAAACTTTTGCATATTTACACTTTTGCCCGAATGCTCGTAAATTAATTTTTATTCAATTTCTATAAGGTTTAAGACATGCTGAACATTTTTATCTTCTATGGCAACTCCAAATTTTCACTAATTCACACACTTATGACCAATTTGTAACTTTCACAATTTATCCCCTTTTTGACATTTTTACCGAAATTCATTGAATAAAACTCATATTTAACACATCAAACATTCATTATCCACTATAAATCATCAAAACACAACCATATCATGAATGGGTAAATTTTTAAACTCTAATTTCTCTTCAATCAATTGGTAGAAATAGAAAATTTAAGCTCTGGGGGTCTCAAAAATACGAAAATCATTAAAAACGGGACAAAAACCGTACCTATATAAGCCATAAAAGCTTGGCCGAATGGAGCTCATCCATGGCTGCTATTTTCTGTTCTTTCCCACGGTTGAAGAAGAAAGAATGAAAAAAAATGATAGCTTTTATCATTTGTCTTATTAGGTTATTTTAATTAATTTACAAAATTACCCTTTTTATTTCAACCAAATTTCAAAAATACCAAACAAATATCCATTCACTAACTTATTAAAGGAATAATTGTCACATAAGGACTTTCAATTTAAAACTCATAACAATTAGGCACCTCATATATAAAGAACTCAACTTTTGCACTTTTTACAATTTAGTCCTTTTGACTAAATTGAGTGCTCAAACGTCAAAATTTTCGAATGAAATTTTTACGAAATATTTTCATAAATTTATAGACTATCAAAATATAATAAAATATTTTTTTTCTCATCGGGTTTGTGGTCCCGAAACCACTGTTCCGACTAGACCCAAAATCGGGCTATTACAGTTTACCTCGCGGTTTTGGCAAAAGTTGCAAGACGCGTTAGGTACAAAGTTAAATTTCAGTACTGCTTTTCATCCACAAACTGATGGACAATCAGAGAGAGTAATTCAGATTCTTGAAGACATGCTCAGATGTTGTGTATTGGAATTTCAAGGAAGTTGGGAAAGATATTTGCCGTTGGTAGAATTTGCTTACAACAATAGTTATCAGACGAGCTTGAAAATGGCACCTTATGAAGCATTGTATGGTCGTAAGTGTCGAACGCCTTTGTATTGGACTGAACTCAAGGAAAATCAGATTTATGGAGTTGATTTAATAAAAGAAACTGAAGAAAAAGTGAAGGTAATTCGAGATTGTTTGAAAGCTGCTTCAGATAGACAGAAATCTTATGCAGATTTAAAATGAAAGGACATTGAATTTCAAGTTGGTGATAAAGTATTTTTAAAGGTGTCTCCATGGAAGAAAGTCCTTAGATTTGGACAGAAGGGCAAATTAAGTCCGCGTTTTATTGGGCCATATGAAGTAATTGAAAAAGTTGGACCGGTAGCATATCGGTTAGCATTACCACCTGAATTAGAGAAGATTCATGATGTGTTCCACGTATCTATGTTACGTCGGTATCGTTCGAATCCTTCACATGTAGTTTCACGGACAGAAATTGAACTACAACCAGATATGACCTACGAAGAAGAACCGATTAAGATTTTAGCTCGAGAGGTCAAACAACTAAGGAATAAAAATGTTGCACTTGTGAAGGTGTTGTGGCAAAGGCATGGAGTAGAAGAAGCTACATGGGAATCCGAAGAAACTATGAGAAATCAATACCCACATCTATTTACAGGTAAGATTTTCGAGGACGAAAATCCTTAAAGGGGGGAGAGTTGTAATATCCCGAATTAGGGCCTAATCGGAATAGTGGTTTCGAGACCACAAATCCGAGATAGAAATAATTATTTTATAATTATTTTGATGATTATGATATGATTGCATGATTGTGTGAAAATTTCGTGATGAAATTCTATGCCTAAAGTGCTTAAATTGAAAGTAGGGACTAAATCGAATAAGTTGCAAAACTTGCATTCTAGAAGTTTTAGTATGAAATTGCTTTGAAATATTTATTAGGAGGTCTTAAATAGAAATTTTACCAATTTTAAGTTCATGGGAAAAATTAGGACATGGAAGGAATTTTGAAAGTTTAGTGAGGAGGGGCATTTTGGTCATTTTGATATTAATGAAATAAAATGGGAAAAATAACACAAAATAGTTATCTTCCCATTTAGTTGCTGCGAAACTTCACACTCACCATAGCTAGGGTTTCTTCAACTTTCAAGCTTCAAAGTAAGTGATTCTAAGCCCCGTTTTTAATGATTTTTATGTTTTTGAGATCCCGGTAGCTCGATTAAGCTTATGCTAACAATAATTCAACCTAGGGTTCATATTTGGAAAAATACCCATAGGTGAAATTTGTGTATTTTGATGTTTTATGATAGAATATGGGGTTTTAAATTATGTTAGACAACTTGTGCTACTCGGTTTTGAGCGAAAACGAGTAAAAGGGCTTAATCGGTAAAAATACCTAATAGTCATAAGTACATGTTAGAGTGAGAATTTGATGTTTCCATAGAAGAGAAAAGTGATAAGCATGTTGTAAAACATAAGAATAAGGAATAAAGTTTAATCCCGAGCCTAGGGGCAAAAATGTAAATATACAAAAGTTTAGGGGCAAAATTGTAATTTTGCCAAAATTTGAGTTAAGGATTAATTTGATAATGTGAGTATTAAATGAGCTAAATCTGTTATTTTAGATCAAGAAAGACGTGGAATCGACCTCAATCGAGGAAAAGAAAAGATTGTGGACTAAATTGCAAAATCCTTGTATTTTGGTACCAAGGTAAGTTCATGTGTAAATAAAGTAGCATATTTGTTATTTTAAGTTATTGATGTTAATTATATGTTATGCTGAATTTTATTATGAAATGTATGCTTTGTGGTTAATTTCAAATAATATGTAAATTATGTGAGCTACTTGTTAAATATAATTGTTACCTGAGTATTGATTTGGCATTCTACGGAAGACGGCAAGGATAAGTGTTCGAGGAAAAGCCCGTTTGAACCTTAGGAATAGATTAGGATACAAGTGACATGTCACTAGGATGGTTGAGCATCCGAACTCGTTGAGTTGAGTCCGAGTTCACTTATGGATGCGAATGTTCGAACTCGTTGAGTTGAGTCCGAGTTCGTGAGATGTAACTAGGCATCCGAACTCGTTGAGTTGAGTCCGAGTTCACTTATGGATGCGAACGCCCGAACTCGTTGAGTTGAGTCCGAGTTCGCTTATGGGCGGGTTACATGATTGCTTGATTGAATATGTGGCACTTATATGCAAATTATCCATGTATCCGAATTATATTCCAATATGTTCAACGGGTAAAGTTCTACTCAATGGAGGAATATTCGAGATGTAAAGAGACGTATTGGTGAGTGATGTGAAATGGATATTTTGGACAGGTATGTATTTAACCCTCGGGTTGAGTATTGATACAACTACTATAAGGTAATAAGATGATGAAAAATGATCAGAAATGTGATATGTGTTTTAGTGATGTATGCTAATGTTGATTGGTATAACTGTTTGTTATGTTACTTATTATTTGCATATGAACTTACTAAGCATTTATGCTTACTCCCTCCTTCTTACTCATTGTAGTTTTGGACAAGCCAGCTCAGGAGTCGGGATAGGTCAAAGGCTCAGTCACACTATCCGGAAGACTTTTGGTAAATGGCTTGTAAATTTAAATATGGCATGTATAGCAATATACCTATTTTGTGTAAATGATCTTATGGTATGGTTGTGGAATGGTTGAGGAAATGCTTGATAATGATAAATTATGAAAATGGTTAGTATAGATTATGTTTGATGTTAAGGAAAACTATTAAGATATTTAGTGCATAAAAACTCATAAAAAGGATGAAATTTGCCATAAACAGAATACTGCAGCAACACTGATACGAGTTTGGAAATTTACTAAGCATCATAGCAATTGAATTTGGTGATGAACTACATATCAAATTGAAGCTTATTATGTCTAGTTTCACATGAAACAAATGAAACAAGTAAAGGAATTATATGTTAGAAGATATTTGAATTTTAGTGAAACAGAGTCATAGCAGTTTCTGAATCCCCTGTTCCAAATTTAGAAATTCACCATAAATTGTAACGATATAATTAGGTGGTGTATTTTATATTCTCAGAATCCTTATTGAGTCTAGTTTTAGGAGAAATAAACCTCATAGTCATATGAATTTTTACAGAGAGAAATATGGTTTGTAGTAAACAGAGGTCAGACCAGTCAAGTCCTGAAACAGGGTAACTTTAACTAATAAACTGTACTAATTGGCCCAACCAAAATTCTAGAAAAAAATTAGTAGATAGGTATATGAGTCTAGATTCAGGAAACATTTACGGATCTTGATTTGAGTTTCAGTAACTCGAGATATGATTTTCTTGTGACTATGATGCAAGTAGCTTAAAAGCTGTGAATGTAGAAATAAATAATCCAAAGTTCTAAATATGTTAAATTAAGCTTAGTAACACCTCATACTCGACTCCAGCGACGGTCTCGGGCGCGGGGACGTTACATTTGGTGGTATCAGAGCAGGTTTAGTCTGTTCTCGGACTACGTGTTGTATGTACGGATTTTGCTATACATGCCATATGTATGAATTGTGATAGTGTGACGACTTCTGACCTTTTTAAATGATTTTTATATAGTAAATGGATCCCGATCCAGCTGTGACAGATGAAGTAGAGAGTAATGCGCCAGCTCCGACTGAAGAAGCAGCACCGACTGAAAATCCACCTCCTACTGTTGGTCAGGAAGGAGGAGAAAGGGGTCGGGAAGCCTTTCTCTAAATGATGAGTGCATGGTATACTAAGTTCGTTCGTACGAACCCGAATGTACAACCTCCCCCACCTCCCCCAATTCCTCAACCTGTACCCCCGATGCCTCAAGGTATGGATCTGATGAAATTTCATAGAACTCCAGTTGATAGAATTCGCAAGCAAGGGGCCGAAGAATTTAAAGCAAATATTGATGATGATGCCGAGAGAGCAGAGTTCTGGCTTGAAAATTCAATCCGGGTATTTGACGAATTATCTTGTACACCTGAAGAATGTTTGAAATGTGCTATATCTTTGTTGAGGGATTCAGCTTATAATTGGTGGATTCAGCTATATCTTGTACACTATCCGGAAGACTTTTGGTAAATGGCTTGTAAATTTAAGTATGGCATGTATAGCAGTATACCTATTTTGTGTAAATGATCTTATGGTATGGTTGTGGAATGGTTGAGGAAATGCTTGATAATGATAAATTATGAAAATGGTTAGTGTAGATTATGTTTGATGTTAAGGAAAACTACTAAGATATTTAGTGCATAAAAACTCATAAAAAGGATGAAATTTGCCATAAACAGAATACTGCAGCAACACTGATGCGAGTTTGAAAATTTACTAAACATCATAGCAATTGAATTTGGTGATGAACTACATATCAAATTGAAGCTTATTATGTCTAGTTTCACATGAAACAAATGAAACAAGTAAAGGAATTATATGTTAGAAGATATTTGAATTTTAGTGAAACAGAGTCATAGCAGTTTCTGAATCCCCTGTTCCAACTTTAGAAATTCACCATAAATTGTAAAGATATAATTATGTGGTGTATTTTATATTCTCAGAATACTTATTGAGTCTAGTTTCAGTAGAAATAAACCTCATAGTCATATGAATTTTTTACAGAGAGAAATATGGTTCGTTGTAAATAGAGGTCAGACCAGTCAAGTCCTGAAACAGGGGTAACTTTAACTAATAAACTGTACTAATTGGCCCAACAA
This sequence comes from Gossypium arboreum, assembly GCF_025698485.1. NCBI lineage: Eukaryota > Viridiplantae > Streptophyta > Magnoliopsida > Malvales > Malvaceae > Gossypium > Gossypium arboreum. The sequence goes on from NC_069073.1 coordinate 45,363,142, forward strand.
AAAATTCTAGAAAAAAATTAGTAGATAGGTATATGAGTCTAGATTCAGGAAAAATTTACGGATCTTGATTTTGAGTTTTGTAACTCCAGATATGATTTTTCTTGTGACTGTGATGCAAGTAGCTTAAAAGCTGTGACTGTAGAAATAAATAATCCAAAGTTCTAAATATGTTAAATTAAGCTTAGTAACACCTCATACTCGACTCCGGCGACGGTCTCGGGCGCGGGGGCGTTACAATGTGACCCCTGCAGCTTTAAAAATTTTCAATGTTTTCTGAAAAATTCTATGAGTTTCTAATTTAGTCCCGACTTATTTCTAAGGCGTATTTAGGGCCTCGAGGGCTCATATGAGGGACAGTATGTATGATTTTGATTGGTTTTATTGAATATTGATATGTTATGAAATATTTGAAATTTCAATCTGTTTGATTCGTAGTCTCCAGTAATGTTTTGTAACCCTGTTTTGACGACGAATTCGGGTTAGGGGTGTTACAAAAACAACATGTGTGGACTCTTCAAATACTAAAATTATTTTATTAAAGACTTGATAAGGTTTAGAATTTAAAGAATAACCAAGAAAATTTATTTCATCACTTTTTGCATCAAATTTTTCAATATTGTCTTTTCCATTATTTAAAATAAAACATTTGTATCCAAAAGGATGAAAAGAGCTAATGTTAGGTTTTTTATCTTTGAAATGTTCATAAGGAGTTTTCTTCAATATAGACCAAATTATTACTCAATCAAAATCATAACAAACAGTGTTTGTGGCTTCCGCCTAAAAATATTTTGGCAAATTATTTTCACAAAGTATGGTTCTAGTCATTTCTTCTAAAGTTCTATTTTTCCTCTCAACAACTCTATTTTATTGAGGGGTTCTAGGTGTAGAAAAATTATGACTAATACCATTTGTGTTGCAAAAATTATCAAAACCAAGATTTTGAAATTTGGTTCCATGGTCACTTCTAACACTAGTGATAGAGTAACCTTTTTTATTTTGATGAACTTTTGAAAATGTGATGAATTTTTTAAAGCTTCATCTCTAGTACTTAAGAAAAGAACCCAAGTACATCTAGAATAGCCATCAACAAGCACAAAAGCATATTGTTTTCCACCCAAGCTAGTAGTCTTAATTGGTCCAAAAATATTAATGTGAATTAATTGTAGAACTCTACTTGTAGATACATCATTAATAGGTTTAAAGGATACTCTCTTATGTTTTCCTCTAACACATGCATCACAAACTTTATCTAAGTTTAAATTAATTTTTGGCAATCCTCTTACTAAGTTATAATTAGTCAATTTATACAATATGCTCATACTAGTATGTTCTAATTTCCTATGCCATAACAAAGAAGTATTTTCATTTTTAATCATAAGGCAAATGTTTAAATCATGCATGTCTTCTAAATGCACCATGTATGTATTTCTTAGTCTATGAACAACAATCATAATCTTATTAAACATAATGTCAATTTGTAACACCCCGAATTAGGGCCTATTGTAACGCCCTAAATATTTAGTAATTTAATTGTGTATTGTGTGCATGTTTGCTTACTTGTTGTGATAGTTAAGGGTCCAGAGTAGTGTGAGGGGTCCCGTATTCAAACCTAGGCTTAAGCAAAATTTTGATTTCTTTTGAACTAAACCTCTACGGCTAGTTGTTGGATTCTTATTGTTTTTTGGGGAAATCAAGTCGCAAAAAGGTGTTGGTCCAAGGGTTAGTGGCGTGTCACTACTGGTAGAAGGGCTTAAGTTTGAATCCTGTTACTCAAAAAAGGGATGTTTATTTTTGGTTGCTGTGCCATTTGGAAGGTTGTGTGGTGGTAGGACTCTGGTGTTAGTAAGTGGTTGGAGTGTTTGGAGGAGAAGGGAGTGTAGCCGTTTGTTAGGGGGTGAATTGAAAGGAGTTTGAAATGGTCAATTGAGGGATTAGTGGAGAGATGTGGGGAGAGATTTTAGGAGAGAAAAGGGAAAATGGAGGTTTGAGGTAGTAGCATGCCGAAAGTGGGAAGTTTATTGGGCAATATTCGGTCACTCTTGCTCTTAGTGCCAAAAGTAGTTGTGGTGTGATTCTTTTCGATTTTGTCAAAGAATTCTCTCTTGTTTCCTTGTACTTTTTGGTAGGGACCGAACATTGCTTGGTTATTTGGGTAGTTCTGGCTTTCTTCTTCTATTGTTGGTGCTCTTTTTTTCGACCATTTGGGTTTCTCAGGCAATTGGTTTCTTTTTCTCCTCTTTAGGTCTCCCTTTCTTGACCGATTTTTCCTACCATTTCTTTCCTCTCAAACAATTTCTCCAAGCCAAATATCTTTCTCTTCTTTCTCTCTATTTCTCAATCATTCTTTTCATCTTTCTCTCTTCATTTGGTGCAGTAGCCGTATAGTACTTGGTAAGTTCTGTTATGTTTCTTCACTCTCGGCTTTACTCTTCTTTCCTCTCATTCACTGTGTGCTTGCGTTTTAGATCTACTCGAGAAGTGAAGGGGTTTTTGTCAAAAGATTGCTGAAGCACTCAACCTTATGCTTACGACTCGTCTAAAGGTAATTGAACCCTTAGATACCATGTGACGGATTTGATGCATCGTTGGTGTTAAGGGGTTGGCCGAATGTTATATTTGCCTATATTTGATTTTGTGCTTCCTATAAGTCTGTTTTTGACTTAAGCCGTCTATGAGAATAAAATCATCATTAATAGGCTTCTTTGGTAATACAGCTTCTTGTCAAGAAGGGTGTGGCTGATTTTTGTCAATGGATTTAGTGGACTAAATCGCATTCTCCAAGCAAGGGAGGTATCGACTATTGATTTTGGGTTAGAGTTGAAGAAAGAAAGTTTAACTATGTGGTCTAATGGAGAATATTGCATGAATGTAGGGTTGTGCTCGTGGTCTCTTGGCAATTTTCACAAACAAGGTGTGTAATCACACTGCCTCAGCCATTACACGGTAAAAGTCAAAAACCTAATATCATCTATGCCATGTGAGTGAACGCACGTTCGTGTGGTCATCTAAGTGCACAAATGCAAGCATGTGAATGTGGAGACCACCACGAGCGACCTCGTAGACATGGGTTGGTTTGGGCCACATTGGGCTGAGATGGGCTGTGTGGGACCCACGGGTTCATGGGTTCCGTACAGAAAAACCGCACGGACGTGTGGAGATTATTGGGCCAGTTGTGTAATATGCATGGCCAAGGTTATTATTGGGCTTAATGGGCCACACGAGCGTGTGGGCCTGTATGGGTCGTATTAGGGGCTTAGGCCCATTTATACTGTTTTACTATTAAGGTTGCACGAGTTATACAAAACGACTGTGGACCTACTGTTGGGTCAGTAAGTATACCCAAACCCTAATTTATGAAATAATTGTTATACCCTTATGAGTTAAATTACGATTATACCACTATATGATGTGTGACTGTTTGAGCATGCCATACTTATCGTATGTACATTTATATTATGCTGCATTGTATGGGGTGGGATATATATATTATTGGAGAAAGTGTATTGAAAGGCTATAAGCCTATGACTGGCAACTCTGCTGCGACTACTGATAGTGCCAAATCCGGTACTTATTCTAGAGTGTAAGGATGGGTGGGTCGATTTATTCCCCACATGGAGTGTAGGGCTAGACGGAGTGGAGTGTAGAGGATGGTTGGGTAGGATCTTTTTATGCATTACTGGTACTGTACTGAATTGGGCTAAGGCCTACACTAATATTGCTACTGATATAGGCTTAAGCCCAGACTGTTCAAACACTGTTTGTTGACTGTTTATTAAGTAGAGATTACACACTGAGTTTCATACTCACCTTTGCTGCTTATCTGTGCAAGTAATCCTTAGACAAGTAAAAGATTTATGTAATAAGGTCGTTTTAAGTTTTTATTTTTAATTGGGGATTTTATTTATATCTATTAGCCGTAGGATGTGGATTTTCAAAAAATCAAAAGTAAAAGATTTCCAACTATAAAGCTGCGTAACCTGATTTAAAAGCTTTTGCAACGATAATGTTTCTAAGTAATATAAAAACCTAGTACAAGACATGTTTTTTTCTAAAAGAACCTGTATTTTGGCAATTACGCTAAATAAGTTGGCTTTGCAAAAGAATCGCAAACAAGATTATTTACGCAACGAGCTTTCTAACTAAATCTGCGTCTTCCAAAACCCACCTCAATGTGACATCACAGATGCAGCACTAACGTCTAGGTCGAGTTTGGGGTGTTACACCTAGCCAGAACAGTGGTTTTGAGACCACAAATCTAAGATAGAAATAATTATTTTATGATTCTTATGATGTCTATGATATGAATGCATGCTTATGTGGAAGTTTCATGAAGAAATTTTATGCATAAAATGTCTAATTGAATTTCAAGGACCAAATTGAATAAAATGCAAAATTTGCATTCTAGAAGCTTTTAGCATGAAATTCTTTAGATTATGAATTAGAAGGTCCTAATTAGCAATTTTACCAATTTCTAAAAGGTTTGGAAAAAAATGGACATGTATAAGAAAATTTTGAAGGAAAAGCATTAAGGGTATTTTGGTCATTTGGTAAATAAAAGAATAAAAAGGGAAAATATGTCAAAATTGGTGTCCATCTTCTTCTTTCATTTCCAAAAATTTCAAGACACCATAGCTAGGGTTTTTCTCAACATTTCAAGCTTGATTGTAAGTCAATCCTAGCCCAGTTCCTAATATTCTTTGCATTTTTGAAATGTTTGAAGCATGATCTATCCATTTCTAGCTATATTTTGAGCTAGGGTTCATGTATGAAATTTGACCCAGGTGTAACATGAATGTATTTTGTTGATTAATGGAGGAATATGAATGTTTGATGCGTGATAAACCTCTTTTACTAGGTGATTTTGAGTGAAAACACCTAAAAAGGGGACTTGTTTGTAAAAGTGTAAAAGTAGGTAGTAATAATGTGGAAAAAGGAAAATATGGGCTGGTATGAGCATAGTAAAGGTTCAGCTAGGCTTGGGTAACCAAGAAAATGCATGCATTTCATTTTACGAGCCTAGGGACTAAATTGTAAATAAGTAGAAAGATAGTGGTAAAAAGGTAATTTTACCAAAGCATGAATTATTTATCGATTTGAGTAATGTGATTAATAAACAAGTTAAATTTGGCATTATAGATCAAGAAAAATGTGAATCGAGTCTTGATCGAGGGAAGAATAAAGTATACGACGATTAGGTTCGATTACTATCATTTTTGTACCGAGGTAAGTACATGTGTAAATAATGTGACAATGTGGTATGTTATGTTGTGTTAACATTAGTAATTATTTTATTGCTTATTATGTATGTTATGCCTAATGATAACTTTGTAAGTATGAATGATATGGTCGTTATCCACGACGTTACGAGCAAGTATGATGGAGATACTATGTGTATATGAGAAAAACCCCGTTTTAACCTTAGGAATAGTTTAGGATACAAGTGACATGTCACTAGGAATTAAGAAGTCCAAACTCGTTGAGTGGTCCACGTTCATGATAATGTAGCACCCAAGCTCATTGAGTGGTCTGAGTTCATAATAGATGCGATACATGTGATTGAGTTCCGAGCAATGGTCTTGTGTGTCCTACCAGTGGCTAGGTAATCATTGAATGGTCAAATACCTGACAGCTTGTGTGAGCAGCCTGTGTAGTTACACCTTGATCAATAGCTTATATGAGCAAGCCCGTGAGTAGCTCCATTGCGAGTGTTGCATGATATGAGGTAGCTTCGGCTACGTATGTTTATGTGGCACTTATGTGGAAGTTTCCATGTATCCAATAGTATTTTGAGTGTTCAATGGGTATTATAATGGATGATGTGATGAAAGTCCCAAGATGGGCATGGTAATGAAGGTAAATTTATTTGATATGCTATAGGTATGTACAGGTACGTACGTTATACTCGTGAGTGATGCCTTGTTAAAAGGTCATATGTGACGAGAAAGTACATTCATATATGCATACATGAATACTTGATAAATGAGCTAGAATGCTTGAATGATGAATAATCTTGGTGGTTATGTTACTATGTCTTGTATGATTATGGTTTACAAATATTGGATATTATTTGCATGTGGACTTACTAAGCTTAAATACTTACTCCCCTCTCTTTTCCACCCTTTGTAGTTCTGCCAAGCTAGATCGGGGATCGAAAGTTATTAGAGCATTCAATCACACTATTAAAAGAATATTGGGTATAGTGAATTTGTTATTTTGAGTATGGCATGTATAAGAGACTTGGTTATTTTGAGATATGTGTCATGCTATTTTGGCCAAATTGTGAAGGCCTATGATGTTGATGATTCATTTTGTACTAGCCATGTGATATGGCTCATGATTGATTCTTGGGTTGTAATATCTAATTGTTCATGCATACATGTGTTGAGTCCTTGATGATGTGCTATGTGGTTTGTGTGATGGATATATGATGAGATATTGTCTTGATGATGTGGAATATGATTGCTTGGTGAATGTATGAAGATGTATGGATTAAATACTAGGAGATAAGGAAGGGTTTAATAACCTAAGATCACAATAGTTATAAATGTGCAACTTGAAATTTTGATCATTAAGTTTATATGTATGAAGTTTGGTGTGATTAAGGAAATGTGCAATAGGATGATATTATAAAGATGTGAAAGTGCTATGGTGTTGAATATTGAGTGTCTAAGTATGTCGTGTTGCATGTTATGAAATATTCTTAAGTGCAAGAGTGATTAAGGGTGGCAATTGGCTTGGGAAAATAGCCTTCAAATTGTCCACACAAATAGACACACGGGCATGTGTCTAAGTTGTGTGTGACACACGGTTTGCCTCACGGGTGTGTTGAATGGTCGTGTGTCCCCTGCACCCTAATTTTGCAAGTTAGTATGCTCAGTAGTAAACATACAGGCTAAGACACGAGCGTGTGTCTTGGCCGTGTGAGAGACACGGTCTACCCACATGGGTGTGTACTCTGGCCATGTGAAGTCTACACCTTTTTTACAAAAAAAATCATTTAATTTTAATTGACCACACGGTCTAGCCACTAACGTGTGATACGACCCTGTGACCCTCAATTGGTGCTGACATCATAGTCAGAGAGTTACACAGCAGGAGGACACGGGCGTGTCCCCTGCCTCACATGGGCGTGTGGCTCTGTATTAGGGAAAATTTCACAAACTTTTCTAAAAGTTCCGATTTAGTCTGATCCTTTTCTGATGGTTGTTCTGGGCCTCATAGGCCTATATTAGGAACAAATTGTGTATGTATGAATGAAATTGATTTGAAGAAAAATTTTATAGCTTGGTTTTGCGTGAATGACTGTGTATGTTTTTGGTAATGCCTCTTACTCAGTCCCGGCGTCAGACACGGATAAGGGGTGTTGCACAATTACTTTACATCCATTTAACTCAAAAATGATATTGAGACCTTTATCACATAATTGACTAATACTTAGAAAATTATGCTTAAGACCATTGACATATAAAACATTTTCAACAAAAGTTGAAGCGTTTTTATCAAAAAAGTCAATTCCTTCAATGAGCGCTTTGGAGTAATCACCAAAGGTAACTTCTCCTCCACTTTTTGGCTTCAACTCAATAAAATGGCTCTTGTCACCGTTCATGTGTCTTGAGCATCCGCTATCAAGGTACTATGAGTTTGTGCTTGATTTGTCCCCTTGAAGCAATGCTCCTTTCCCTACAAACATAGAATAAAGTCTTAACTTTTGGTACCAAAATTATTTTTGGGCCATAAGCATTAGTTCTTATAATTTTAGTCCCTTTAGGTATCCATTTTGAAAAGATATTCTTATCTTGAGTAATTATGAGTCCTTTAAGGACCCATACACTTTTAACAATTTTCCCTCAAAAGAAACTTGGGGGACCTTTATCTTTATAGTAATTAAAGCTTGATTTAACAAAGTTTGCTTTTAAACTTTCTCCATTTTTAAAAACTTTTGGAGAAACTTTGTTAGATAAAGCTTGTTCTTTTTTTCAAGAAACTCAAGTTGTTTTTGATGATCATTATGAACTTTTGAAAGTAAATTATGTAAGTCAATTTTTTTCTCAAAATCATTTATAATTGCTTGCATATCATTTATCTAACCTTCAAGTTCATGATTGGCCTTAGAGAGTGAACTATTTTCATCTTTTAATTCTAAAATGTTTTTCTTATATTTTGAAACCATAATTTCAAACCCCAAGCCTTATTAATCATAGGCATCTTGTGACTCATCAAAAGAATAAGAAATTGAGGTAGATGAGTTAGAAGTGACCTTGGAATCTTCTATGGCTGCTAAAGAAGTGACCTTGGAATCTTCTATGGCTGCTAACTCTTGGAAAGAGTTATATTTCAGGCCTCTAAACTTAATTATTATTAATTAAGTAGATATGTCTGTATTTTAGAATATTTTTGGAACATTGCATAACAAACCTTTATTGTGCTATAAATGTTATTATTATTTACTTTTATTATTGGGTAAAAAAAGTGTCGGTTGTGGTTGGCAGCAGGTGTAAGATTAAGAAGAGAAGAGAAAAAAGAGTAGGAAAATGAAGGAAGTGAAATATTGTCATGACAAAATGTTGGTTAGATTGCCAACATGGATGCCATGGCAATTCCAGGAAGACGATGCAACATTCAATCCATGTCACTCTTAGCCAGATGTACTTGTCCCATATAAACCACCTTCAAAAATAGGAACCAAAAGATGTGTGCTAAGAGGGAGGGACCTACCCTATAAAGGAGGAAAGAGAAAAGAAAAGACAAAAAGGATTTTTTGGAGAGAGAAGAATTGGAGAGTAGTTTTTCTCTCTGAATCAGATTCTTGTGAAAAATCTCAGAGAAAAGAGAGGAAAAACTAGCAGTTTACAGAGTAGAAAATCACAAACGCGAGGAAACGGAAGAGAAATTTGCCCTAAGATTTGCATCAAATCTCAATATTAAAGTGAAAGCTAGAGTAACAAGAGCTTCCTGCAGTTCTTCCTTTATTTTCTGATTTGAGCTTTGTGATTCGTATTTTAATGATGATGTTGAATGGTTTTATTTTGGATTCAAATGTCCAATACATGAGCTAAATCTCATTGGGTTGGAATTATTTGGGTGAATTTGTACTATCTTTAATGCCCATGGTTTGATTTTGAGTAGATTATTGTTCCTTTGGATTTGTTATTATTTTAAATGCATGCATGCAAGCTCTAGACATAGATGATTGTTTGGTGTTTTGTTAGATATGATTTAATTCTGAAAAGGTTAAATAGATTGGATAATTATCGGTTGATACAGAGGCGAGCATTTGAAAGAATGTTCGTACCACTCTAGACATATGAGTTGTGATTTGTATATGGAAAGGAAGAACAGTCTAGATATCATTCTTGAGTTCTGTAGACATACAAAAGCTCAGAATGATAGCTTAAATTCTGGCTCTCAAAAGAAGCAGACTGAAGTAGTGAATCCCTGAGTAGTAGAATGTCCAAGATTTTGCCATGGCACTATTATGATATAAAGATAAAACTTGAGTAATTCCAACCTTTATCATTCAGTAGTACAAATCCTCTCCACTTATTCTTTGAGAATTGCCATAGCATTTTAATTGTCCTAGCATTTTTTATTCATAATTGATTTTATTAATTTATTCATTAATCTATTCATTAATCATTTTCATCAATTTGTTATCTATTTCTTTTGCACAATTTAATTAGTCAAATTCATAGTAATAGCATAACAAATTATTTTAATCAATTCCTATCCTTGTGGAGATGATACTTACTCATCACTTTATTACTTGATTCGACGTGTATACCTACACATTCGCATTACACATTCACGCGCAACAAGTTTTTGGCACCATTACCGAGGATCGACAATATTGGTGAAAATTTGGTTTGTTATTACCTCTTTAATTTTGTTAGTTTTGCTTAATTAGTTGTTTTGATTTTTGTTTTTTAGGATTTTTTTTGTTGGTGCAAGAGTAGAGATATTTCTACGCTTGAAGAGTTTTCTTTTGATCCGAAAATTGGGAGAACCTTGAGAAGAACGAGAAAAGAATTGCGAGAAATGGGAAGAATTAGAAATGATCAGATTAGAGAAGAGTCATAACATCAGAATGGAAGGGATGTTGATGTTCCTCGAATAATAGATAATAGTGACAGACCTATTAGAGAACATGTAGTGCCGATCTTGGATGATCTGAATCTAGGAATTGTCAGGCCGCATATTCATGCTCAACATTTTGAGTTAAAGCCAGTCAAGTTTCAAATGTTACAAACTGTAGGGTAGTAAAGTGGATTGCCTATTGAGGATCCACGGTTGCACTTAAAAATCTTTTTAGAAGTTTACGATTCATTCAGGTAGCAGGGTGTTCCTGAGACTGAAGTTATTCCCTTATTCATTGCGAGATCATACCAAAGCATGGTTAAATACATTATCATCAGGTACGGCGACATCTTGGAATGAACTTTGTCAGAGGTTTCTGCTAAGATATAATCCTCCAAACATGAATGGCAAATTGAGGAACAATATTATCTCCTTTGGGCCATCCGAGGATGATGAAACATTATATGGAGAATGGGAGCAATTCAAGGAGTTAATTAGAAAATGCCCTATGCATGGTTTTCAACACTGGACAGAAATGGAAATGTTTTACAATGGATTGAATGCACATACAAGGATGAGGGTTGACGTGCTCGATAAATAATATAATGAGGCATATGAACTTCTAGAAAGATAGCAAACAACAATTATCAATACCTTACTACAAAAGTAGGAATTGGCTGTGACACCCTTCACCCGTATTCAATGCCGAAATAGGGTTACAGAGCATTACCAGACTTGCAAAATAATTAAGCATCCATTTAGCATACATTTTCTCAGTTCAAGCATTTGTCATTCAATCTCAATCAATTTTTCCCTTATACGAGCTTACGAGGCCCAAATCGTGCTTTAGGATTGGTTCGGGACTAAACCGATAACTAATTAAACTTTCAAGAACTTGGAAAACTTTTCTCAAAAAAGGGGGCACACGCCCGTGTGTCCAAGCTGTGTGTCTCACACGGCCACCAGACACGCCCATGTCATAGGCCGTGTGGACATTCGAAGTGGAAGCACATGGCCATGTCCCAGCCCGTGTCTGACCCGTGTAACTCTCTGACTTGGGTCACACGGCCAACACACGCCTGTGTGGCTAGCCCATGTGCCCTAAAAATGGCCACACACGCCTGTGTGCCAGCCCGTGTGCTAAGTCATGCCAAACCTATAGGGTATACTGACTTATGCCACACGGCCAAGTCACACGCCCGTGTGTGAGGCCGTGTGGAGCATACTGACTTGATTTCTAAAACCACACCAGGGGCACACGACCGTGTAACACAACCGTGTGTCATACACGGCCGAGACACACACCCGTGTCTCTGCCTGTGTGGACAAAAATAGGCTATTTACTAAGCCAATCTGCCACCCTATTTTTTTTACATACTTGTACATGCATAATTTGCAACATTTTATAACTCAATAGGCAGTTAATCTATAACATTTCATACACATATTATACCAATTCAACTATAGTCATTTCTAAATTCAATATTCAAATAATATAACCAACCAAACATGGTATTCAAATACCTAAATTATAATCAAGCATTTTCCATTCATATACCTATCACATATCAAGACAACATTTGTATATTTCCATTCGATGTACTATTTTTCAAAATATACCATATTGAATACTTATACACAACCAAAGCATTATACCAAGTTAAACCAAATCACATCACTTTATCTAATAGGTATATCTCTGTATCATACTTTCTAGAATATGAATTCTTCCTTCAAACTGTCCCTTCAATTCACCCATGAATGTACAAGATTTTATCTCCTTACCTGGGGATAAACTTAAATGCATATAATCTAAATTGCCTTTCAACTGACCAACTCGCTCAAATAAAATCAACTGAGTCTACTTCAACCATCAAATAACAACATATCAAAATACTCCTTTCTCCATGCTGTTAACATACAATCTTTTATAATTCTCTTAACATGCTAATCAAAGATCTTTACAACTGCATTAGCTTGAGGAAACAAAATACCCTAATTGAACTTATTGACCTTAATCAAACTTACCTGAGAAAAGAAAACCATCATATAATTTGAGCTTGAGCTTCCACTATCTATACCTTTGCCAATGTCAATTCCTTTCACAAGAATTAGAGAAATCCTGATACTAGAATCACCACGTTCCTATAATCAAACTAGAAATGCACCCATAATAGACATAGTTATCACAAGTCAAAGAACACACATTAAGATGAGCCATGATTGATAATTCACGAAATAAGGATGATAAGAAAACCAAGATAAAGAAATCCAAGATGCGATACTATATTGGAAATCTGAGAACATAACTCATAAGAAAATAACAAAGATCTTAATGATTCCTCAGAGAAAACCAGAAGAAAAACAATGCTTACACGCTCTGGAATCAATTGAAATAGAGATAATATATTTTGCAAATATATATATAAAACAAAACAACATCCAGTAGAAATAGAAGAATAGCCTCACATAAATTTTCACCATTAACTTTTATTCCAAACATGATAGAATAGAACCCCAAAGTGAGAGAGATAAGATATGCTAATCATCAACCAACCAGACCAACAGTGCTTTCATCTAACATTATAATCAGCTAGCATTCTCATATGGTAAGAATTTCATCAGAAAACAAACAATCACATATATCTCTGAGGATAAATGAATATATAAAATACCCAGGAGAGATCATCATAATCTATTCAATTACAACTGTTACACTCAGACATCTTTACGATTCAATATCATTTCTCTGACTAATTCTATCATCCCTAATCTTGTATTTTTCCATTCACTAACGAAATCAATTCAGAAGGAATTCCGCAAATACATATCTTAGATATCATACCTGAATGAGTCGATTAGCCGAGATTAACTTTTTCTTTAACCGTGACATTGCGAAATCCGAATGATCTTTAGAATAACCTAACATCTTTTCCAAAACTGTATTCACTTGACAAACTATTCTCAACTCTAACCACATTATTAGTTATTCCGCTACTGAACTCTTTAGTCTCTCACTTGTGAGCTCATTCAACATAAATCTTGTGAAATTTCATCATAAAATACCAAATTATAAGGGGGTGAGGTCGTAAAGCCTCTAACTCGACTCTTATATATGAACACATGTGACTTAACATTCATCATCATCATAATATCATCACAACTATATAATTTATTACAGGAAAATTAACATATATGTTTATGTTACACGAACTTTCTGATTATCTTATTCAAACAAGTGCACTTATATATATATATTCTATAACTTTTGAGTAAATTTACTTATTGCATTCACTTAATCAAACAAGTTAGGCACATGACATCATATGAATGACAAACGAACATGGATGAGCTTATCCCAATATAAACTTTTATTTCATTTCATAAAATCACCATAATCCATCGAAACACAATGTTCAACCGGAACAATGACATTTTACCCATATTTCTCAACTTATGGTTATTTTATTTTGTACATCATCACATACATATCATGAACTCTTATTCATACCTTTCCAAGTTTCAACTTTTTACAAACATATTTTCAAATATGTTAGTATCACTTTCAGCATTTTCGAAAGTAACAAGGTTAGAAAGCATCTCTGTCTCAACAAAATAATTTCATCAGAGTCGGGAGATATCACACTATCACCGATTAAATATGGCATGTATAGCTAGACTCTCACACATGCTAGGTTAGAACAAGAATCGACTAAATCATAGCTCTGATACCACTAAATATAACACCCTTTACCCATATTTGACACTAAAATAGGGTAGAGGCATTATCGGACTTAAACATAAGCAAACATACATTTTCGAGCCATAAAATTTGGCATCAAATTCAAACTTTTTGCATTTAATCACAAGGTCTCTAATACAAGCCTACGAGGCCCAAAACGTACTTTGAAAGTGGTTCAGGACTAAACCGAGAACCTTAGAAAATTTTATGATACTTAGAAATTTTTTTCACTAAGTAGGGGTCACATGCCCGTGTGGCTTGAGACACGTCCATGTGGGTAGGCCATGTGATCACACACGCCCGTGTCCCTAACCCGTGTAACTCTCTGTTTGTCACCCAAGAGCAAATTGAAGTCATACAGCCATGGCACATGCCTGTGTCTCGAGATCGTGTCCTTCACACGGCTGAGACACACGGCTGTTTCTTATACCCATGTGCTCGATACTGAGCATTCTGTTTTGCAACAATTTAGGTGTATGGGACACACGGCCGGATCACACCTCCATGGGGCTTACCGTGTGTCACACACAGCCTAGACACATGCCCGTGTGTCTACCCGTGTGGACAAAAACAAGGCTATTTACCAAGCCACTTTGCCACCCTTATTTTCATATACACTTACCCCAATTCAAAGGCACAAAACAATACATACTTGGGAAACCAGAACATCCACATTCATGGTTAAAACATATTAACTCAATGTCTTTATCTAACATATTCACTATATTTATTAAGCCCTAAATCAAACTACAAATTTCACATTCATTAGACTTCATTCAATTACTTTCTAGTTACCAAATTATACTCAAATTTCTCATCTCATCAATAGATCACATTTCCAAAATTACATAATCATGCCATAAATCACATTTCCAAACATTTCACATTCACCAAGCATACCATGATCATATCACTATAGTCATTGACACATATATGAATATACTTAGGCTTACAACCATGTTAGCCAATATAAGCCAACTTACGTGGCCAAATAGCAAAACAAGCCTTTGACGATTACAAGCCATTACATTGACTAAAATCATATGAAACATATAACAAAATGACCAAGTCCCTGTACATGCCATAACTCAAAATACTTGAATTCATCAATACCCAAAATGATAGCTTGATACTGTGATGGATCTCCAATGATCTCTAACCCGAGCTAGCTTGACGGCACTATAAAACATGGGAAAGGAAGGGGGTAAGCTATATAGCTTAGTAAGTCCGTATGAACATAATAAGAAACTCTTACAAATCATTTACCAAATCCAATGATATAAACTCAAGATAATATGAATTGCGTTAAAAATCAGTTATAACTTATTCAGTCACATTGTTTGTTCTATCAATTTGCAAGCATAATTTAACATGTCTTAACATTAGCTTAATAACCGAAATCTCTCCATTATAACCGTTTACCACAATCAACCAATCATTTCAAACCTCATAATAAACATGCACATTAATTATGAGTGTTCACTTTTCAAGCATATATTCTAACATCTTTCAATTGTTTAAAGCTCATATCTTCACATAATCATTTTTATAGGCAATTATGCCAATCTTTTCTTTTTCTCATATTCGATAAATCACAATTTGTGTAAATCAAACATGCTAGATCATAACTCAATTTGGCCCGAAAGCCAAATACATGATCGCCAATCGAATTTACCACATATTTTGTTCCTCACAAGTATAGATCAATAATCACAAGGCTTTCGTAAAAACATTCTCATGGAAACCATAAACTCACAATATCATGAAGTCAATGCTTATAAACTTTATGTACATACCTATACAAATTCGTAATACTTACATGTTCTTTCTCTTCTTTGACATACCCATTAAATTACCCGTTGAACCACTTGGAATACTAAAGGATACTCGAGAGTTCCGTACACACGGTACCATAACAATTCCATATCCCATATATGGTCTTACATGTCATCTCATATCGATGTCAATAGCCTAGCTATGGTCTTACAGGAAATCTCATATCGATGCCATATCCCAGATATGGTCTTACACGAAGTCTCATACTGATGACACATCCTAGATATGGGCCTTACACGTAATCTCAGTAACCCTAATGTCATGGCATTTGTATCCTATCTATTCCTAAGGTTCAACTGCGACTTTCGCTGCATCGAATCTATGTCAGTCATTTCCGTAGTATCGTACTCAATAGCATTCACATTTCATTTCAATAATATAGAATTCACCACAATTATATCAATTAAGCATTTATACATATATAATTTAATGCTTATTAAACATACGAACTTACCTCAGCATAAAAATGGCGAAAATGACCTAACCGTCAATTATTCATTTTTCCCCCGTTTTAATTTTGAACCTCGTTTTTCTTAATCAATAATATCACACTTAACTTATTTAATCATTATACTATTCAAATCATCCCAAAATCACATTATGGAGGAAAATTACATTTTTGCCCCTAAAGTTTAACACTTTTACAATTTAGTCTCTAGGCTCGTAAAATGAAATGTACTCAATTTCTTCAATACCCATGCCTAGCCGAACCTTATAAATGCTTATAGAAGACCACATTTTTCTTTTATTTGCATTTTAACACCCATTTTACAGCTTTTTACAAATAGGTCCTTTTAGGCATTTTCATCGAAAATCACTTAGCAAAAGTCGTTTATCATACACCAAACATACATTTCCGACCATTAGACATTGAAATACACAAATATCCTTCATGATTAAAATTTTAGACTTTGATTATGTAAATTAGTGGTAGAAATAGATAGATCATTTTATGAGGATTTCAAAAACGTAAAAATCATTAAAAATAGAGCTACAACGAACTTACAATCGAGCTTGGAAGCTTGAAAAACCCTAGCCATTGTTTCTCCTCATAAAATTAGGCCATGGGAGGAAGATGGACAACAAAGGCTTTTAATTTGGCTTTTTAATTCATTTAATTATCAAATTACTAAAATGCCCTTAATGAAAAATTTTGGAAACATACCTAACCATGTACATTTTGTCCCACAACTTAACCAATGGTCTAATTACCATTTAAGGACCTCCAATTTAAAATTTCATGACAATTAGACACCTCTAACATGTAGAACTCAACTTTTACACATTTTACAATTTAGTCCTTTTGACTAAATTGAGTGCCCAAACGTCAAAATTTTCAAACGAAATTTTCACGAAATCATTCCATAAAAATATAATAAAATATTTTTTCTACGTCGGATTCATGGTCTCGAAACCACTGTTTTGACTAGACCCAAAATTGGGTTATTACACATGCCATATTTACATATATCCATGAGGTCAAAGGTACCAATTGGCAACTGGATAGTGTGATGCGTATCTCTGACTTTATCCGAATCGAGCGAGTATTGAACCTATATAAAACACGGAAAAGAAAAAAAAAGTAAGCTTTATAGCTTAGTAAGCTCGTATAATTTAGAATTAAACTTACCATTTATACATAATCAAGACAATAAATAAGGTATACTCAATTCAATTACCAAATGCCTAAACACAAACATTCATCAACAAGTTAGTCACATAAGTGCATATAATCATCCATTATCTCAATTTAATACTCAATACATTGTATCATATCAAATTCATATATCACGTACATCATTTGTAACATTTCACTCTCAATCATATAAATAATAATTCATTCGATAATAGCAACTCATCCGTATAAACAATACTTCATCCGTATAAACAATAATTCATCCGTATAAATAGTACTTCATCCATATAAATAGTAATTCATCCTTATAAACACATAGCTTTTTCACATAGCCAATAACAAAATTTATGCCCGTTGAACCTATTAGAATATCGAGGGATACTCGGGTGATATACATTACATATATAAATCAGTAATCCATTAATCCATCAATTCATTATCATTTCTGCTCTTTCAAGTTGTGATCAGTAAGCTCCTCCTGAACTGATGGACAGTAAGCTCTATTGAGCTAAAACGGTAAACTCTGACGAGCTAAAAACAGTAAGCTCTTATGAGCTGATATATCAGTAAGCTCACACGAGCTGTGGTGAGTCCACAACACATGCACGATTTTGACCAAAACGGTAACCCTAATGACATGTCACTCATATCCTACGACTTTCTACGATTCAAACGAGACTCGGTATTCAATAATTCTCATCAATTAGGCATTCAAACTTAGTAATTCCATTTACTCAATTATACTTTCATTTCAAATAATTTACAAGTATTTAAAAATTTAATTCTAATTATATAACTTAACTAGAGTTGCTCATATGGAAATTGTCGACTATTCGTCAACCTTTCTTTTTCTTGATTCAGTCCTTGCTTATCTTGATCTATATATATATATTTCAAAATTAGCACATTCAGTATCCAATCTATTCAATTTAACATTTAATTCATATTTTGGAAAATTTACACATTTTCCCCTAATGTTTCACACTTTTACAATTTAGTCCCTATCACATAAAATTGCAAATTCATGCAATTAATCATAAACCCATACTTAGCCAAATTTTAATGGAGTCTCTAGCAGCCCATATCTTTTATTTATTCACACTTTTACCCACATTATTTTACATTTTCTCAATTTAATTCCTTTTTGACATTTTTGTCAAAAATCACTTTACAAAAGCTATTAATCTAACATTAAACCTTCCAAATCTATCATAAATCATTAAATTACTCAAGCATTCAACAATGGCAACATGATAAATCTTTAACAGTTTCAAAATCTAAGGTATGGGCTAGCTAGAATACGAAGTAACGATCTCAAAAATGTAAAAATCATTACAAACTGAACAAAATTACACTTACAAGCATAAGATTATGTTGGCCGAACCTTACAACTCCGATGGCTTATTTCTCTTTTAATTTTCAGTGAAGATAAAGTAAAAATGATGATATACATGTTTTGTTTCATTTAATTAATCTTTAATAATTAATTTACTATATTATCCTTAAAATAAAACCATTAAAACATGCATAAATAATACCCATAAATGTCCATTCACACTTCAAATGGTTTAATTACCATTTGAGAACCTCTACTTTAAAAACCATAGCTAATAAACACCTTTAGCTTATAGAACTGAACTTTTACACTTTACACAATTTAGTCCTTTTTATCAAATTAACCATTTAAATGATAAAATTTCTTAACGAAATTTTCTCACAATCACATTATCATGCTGTAAATATTAGAATAATAATAAATTAAATATTTTAACCTTGAATTTGTGGTCCTGAAACCACTGTTTTGATTTGACTAAAACGATTCATTACATTGGCGAGAAGAGTTCTTTTGGAGCAAGGGAACTTAATATGATTACCTCCTTAATAGCTCATGTATTATCTTTAACAAATATGATTAAAACACTAAAAAGACCAGTTGTAATGCAAGAAATGAAAGCATCTGAGTTAACATGTGTTTATTACGAAGTAGATCGTGTTTTTGATGAATGCCCATCAAATCCAGCCTCAATTTATTATATGGGAAATTTTAAATGCAAAAATAACAACCCATATTCCAACACATATAATCCAGCGTGGAAGCAACATCCCAATTTCAGATAGAGTAATCAAGGAGTGGGAGCAATGCTATTCGATAAAATATTGCGAGTGCACCACTTGGATACAATCAACCCATGCCACGGCAAAATGTTCAATAAAATTCAACTTCGAGTTATTTCTCTATGGAAGAACTATTGAATGAATACATGGCCAAGAACGACGCTATCATTCAAAGTCAAGTTACATCTTTAAAAGCTTTAGAAAATCAAGTAGGGCAAATTGCCAAAGCATTAAGCTTAAGACCGTAAGGAGCACTATCGAGTGGTACCAAAAATCCATGATCTCATGGGAAGGAACAGTGCAAAGCCATTACACTCAGAAATGGTACACAGCTACCAGGAGTTGTTAATGACACCATTATTAAAGAAAGTAGTTCGAATTTCACAAATAAGAAGAATTCAGAACTAGTAGTAAAGCAAGCTATAAAAGAAAAGAGCAACTAAAAATTTTTTGAAGCAGATTATCATGTATTACCAGTAATAATGCCATGGCAAAACAACCTTAACAAATGGAAGAAAGGCCACCACCACCTTTTCCTCAGCGTTTCTAAAAATCTAAGTAAGATTTTCAATTCAAGAAGTTCTTAGATGTCTTGAAACAATTACATATCAACATACCATTGGTGGAAGTATTGGAACAAATGCCTATCTATGTGAAATTCATGAAAGATGTCTTATCAAATAATAGAAGGTTAGGGGAGTTCGAAACTATTGCTCTCAATGAAGGGTGCAAAGCAATGCTGAGAAACAAATTATCTCCAAAACTAAAGGATCCGGGGAGTTTTACTATACCTTGCACTATTGGAAATCACTATGTAGGCAAAGCATTATGAGACTTAAGTGCAAGTATAATTCTAATGCCTATGTCTATTTTCAGGAAGTTGGGAATAGGGAAAGTGAGACCTACAATTGTCACATTACAATTAGCTGATCATTCTTGTGTGCATCCAGAAGGTAAAATAGAAGATGTGTTGGTAAGAGTTGGCAAATTTATTTTTCCAGCATATTTATTATTCTGGAATGTAAGGCTAAAGCCACTACAGAGACGAAGCACATAGAAAAATAGGGAGATGAGGAGAAACCTGAGTCCATGTATCTTGAATCTAATAAGGATGAAGCTGATATGGTTCAAACTTCTACACCTGCTACACTTGCCACTACACTGAAATCCACTGCACCTATGACCGAGCAAGACCATGCGGTTCATCAACTGATTGATGACCTCACAAAATTAGATATTGATTCCTAAAAGTAGAATAACTTAAGTATCCATGCAATTAAATCTATACTAGGGTTCTTTTAATGCATTTAGAATTTATTGAACCTAAATTCAATAATTTGGTTATGAATAATAAGGAATACCATGGCAATAGTTTTACACTCCAATGTTTGAAACTGTTGAGTAGGTCTGTAATGCTTTGTTTGCTCTATCGTATTGTTGATCAGAAAAACAAGCTCAAATAAGAGTGAGTAAAAAAATGTATTAATAATAATAATTTAGGGACACTCCATTGTAGTTCTAGGCTAAGTAGCTAAGGAAGTAGTTGTTTGCTCCATCCATCTTCTAAGTTAAAAGCCTTAGCTCCATTAGTGAACTACATTCAAATTGTGGCATGATATACTACCTGGAAATATAGTGTATGCTCCATTAAGATTGTCAAGTAAAGAAACCATGTGACAAGTTGAATTCCCTAAAAAAGATAATATTTGTAATTAAAGTCTTTAAATGACGGAATAAATTAGAATAGAGAAACTGAGTTTCTAAATAAGATAACCTAAATACATTGAAAGAGGTCTGCTATAGTCAAAAGTGCATAATTATTTAGGAACTTTTATTTTTAGGAAACATTTTCTGCACTTCATTTGTTAAACAAGCCTATAAAACTTGAACCAACTTTTTTTAATAAAAGACTGCAGAGAAAAGAGGTATTAACTATACTTCATATGGTTCAACAGTGCAAATGGTAACTATGTGTTTTCTCAAATTCATGCATTCATGCATACTCATACATATATGCTTAAGGACAAGCAATAATTCAGGTTTAGGGGTGTGATAACTCCTGAAAAAAATTATATTTTAGGCATCTAAACTTAATTAATTGTTTGTAATTAAGTAGATATGTCTACATTTTTAGGATATTTTTAGAACATTGCATAACAAAACTTGGATTGTGCTATAAATGTTATTATTTATTACTTTTACTATTGGAGAAGAAAGGTGTTGGTTGTGGTTTGCAACAAGTGTAGGACGAAGAAGAGAAGAGAGAAAAGAGTAGGAAAATGAAGGAAGTGAAATATTGTCATGGCAAAATGTTAGTTAGATTGCCAAGAAGAATTCCATGGCCATTCTAAGAAGATGATGCAGCACTTAGTCCATGTCAATCCCAATTAGATGTACTTGTACCATGTAAACGACCCTAAAAAAGAGAAACTAAAAAGTGTGTGTTGAGAGGGAGGGACCTACTGTAACACCCCATACCCATAACCCACGCTAGATCGAAATATGAGGCATTACCTAACTCGATCTCATGCACCCAAATGTTTACAAGTCACCTAGACACGGTCTAATTTAAAACATTTTCAATTTCTACTTTAAACCTCTTGTTATGGACCTACGAGGCCCTAATCGACCATTGAAAACTGTTCGGGATCAACCTGGATCCTTAAACCATCTATAGAAAATTTGACTTTGAAATAAGGCACACGCCTATGTGGAAGGGAAACATACCCGTGTGGCCATTTTGACTTGGTCTTGTGATGGACCATGTGGCTCACACGGCCTAAGTAATACAGGGACACGCCCGTGTCCTCCACTCATGTGGAAATAATTTTAAATGCACCCCTACAGGGGTTTTCACACGGCCTGACACATGCCTGTGTGCCTGGCTCGTGTCCTTCACACAGCCATGACACGCCCGTGTCCTAGCCTGTGTGCAAAAACATGGGTATTCTATTTCTGTAGTCAACATCCCCAAAAAGACACACGGCCAAGGCACATGCCCATGTGCTAGGTTGTGTCTATCACACGCTGAGACACACGGTCGTGTCTCTGCCCGTGTGTTTACTACCATGCATACTGACTTGAGATTTTCACGTACAGGGGACACACGGTCAGACCACACGTCCATAAGGCAGACCGTGTGTCACACACAGCCTAGACACATACTTGTGTTTCTACCTGTGTGGACAATATAAGGCTATTTACCAAGCCTATTTGCCACCCTTACTTACACAACCTACACATTGGCAACCAAAGCCAATACAAGGCTATCTCATGCAACCAAATCAACCACAATAAAAAACATTCCATGTGTGCATTTTACTCATCTATGAAAATAACATCTTTATATATAAATCAAAATGAATATTAGCCATCATTCAAGGCTTATAAAAATGAGAGATTTATCCCAACCCAACACATTTGGCCAAATTGTTAATGACACAAAACACAAGTCTAGTTCCCTATACATGCCATATTCAAAAATATAAATCAAACTATATCAAATGCTTTGATTGATAGTGTGATCGATATCTCTGACTTCCGTTGATCCTTGAGCTAGATAAGAAAATGGAAAAGGAGAGGGAGTAAGCATAAAGCTTAGTAAGTGGCACATAAATAAGTTTACAACATAACTTTACCATTCCTCAACAAGTTTATAATATACAATTAGGCATAAGTAAAACTTACTCATCAATATTCAGTACACATTGTATATCATAAAATTAGGCTCATATTCTATATATACCAAACAGGTACCTGTACCTGTAACACCCCAAACCCGGCCTGGAAGTTTGGCTCAAACTTGGCGTGTCACATTGAAGTGTTTTTCGAAAACCATGTTTCCATTAAAAACCCTTCTTAATAATTAAAAACTTATACCCTTTTTAAACCTTGTTAGAAAACCTCAGCTGAATAACATTCTTAACAACTTTGTAAAAATCTTGGTAGTTTGAAACTTACTTTAAAAACAATTGCGGTTACGAGATGTTTTGAATAACGATGAGTTGCTTTGGAAAATCGTGTTCTAATACTAGCAATTATAAGAACAATAAATAAAATTCCAAATTTGAAATCCAGAAAATTACAACGGCTTTACTACAACCTACATAAAATAATTTAAAGGTAATAATCAAAGCGTAACATAAGCAAGTGTGTGTGGCTTCCTCAGAGCCCCTAGCAACCCTCATCCATCTAAGCACGAAATTACGAAAGGTTAATAAGCGGGTGAGTTTACGAAAACTCACTGTGAAATCCCTACTATAAAAAGAACGATCAGTCATCTAAAAGAATTAAAATTACGCCCTGACCTTTCTTACAATTTCAGTACCAATCGGGTCTTAGCCCATTACAACGACTGACACCAGATGGACCTTAGCCCTTTACGAATAAGAAACATTATCGAATTGGAACCAAAATGAGAATCGAATCGAATCGAATGAATCAAAATCAAAATCAATATTAGTAATGAATCAAAATCGAATCGAATTACGTGACGAATCGAATCGAATCGAATGTGAATGCAATCCCAACCCAATCCGGTATACACCCCGTACCAACTTTACACCATGTGGGAGACAACTCGACCCACCCATCCGCTACACACCACGAATTTGCAGCATGGTGCGCAGAGCGAATATCGTGGACAGGTCACTAGATACAGATATTGTGGCAGAGCCACCAGAATCAGATAATGTGGAAAACCCACCTAACAGAATACGTGGCACAAAGCCATAGATAACTGTAATAACTTCGGCACATAGCCATTAGTGATGGTAATATAAGCTGGCGACTGACCTTCGGTAAATATGATCGACACAGTCGTCAACAAATATGTTAGGCACATAGCTACAGGTAAATACGTTTGGCACGAAGCCATAGTCAAGATGGCACAAAGCCATATTTAGGTTGGCACAGAGCCATTAATAACGGGTCTATAATCGGCACGAAGCCCACAACAACGGCACACAGCCTTCGGTAGCGTGATCGGCACTTAGCTATCGATCGGTCAACAGATATTGTGACAGAGTCACCAAATACAAATATTGTGGCAGAGCCACCAGAACAGATATTTGTGGCATAGCCACCAGAACGCTTCCTCCGTACAAAATCCCAACCTATGCAACATGTCATGTATGCAGAATGTCATGCCCATATTTGAATCAAACAATCACAGTCAAGTCATTCATATCACCAACATATATTCACAATCAAATCCGTCAAACACACGGTCAAGTCACCACTTGCCCACAAGGGCAAAAGCAGTCATTAACACCCTAGGGGCAAAATGGTAATTTTACCCCACAAGGGTATCTCGGTAATTCTACCCTACAGGGGTATTTCGGTATTTCTACCCTACAAGGGTATTTCGATAATTCTACCCTATAGGGGTATTTTGGTAATTCTATCCTATAAGGGTATTTCGGTAATTCTACCCTATAGGGGTATTTCGGAAATTCTACCCTACAGGGGTATTTCAGTAATTTCACAATCAAGGGTAAAACGGTAATTCTATAAATCGAGGGTAAAACGATAATTTTGTAAACTGAGGGTAAACCAGTAATTCTGTAAATCAAGGGTAAAACAGTAATTTTACAAATCGAGGGTAAAACGGTAATTTTACAAATCGAGGGTAAAACAGTAATTCTATAAATCGAGGTAAAACAAGAATTACAGAACCGAGGGTAAAATGGTAATTCAGAATCGAGGGTAAAAGCGGTAATTCAGTAAATCGGAGTACTTTGGTAATTTTACAAGTCGAGGGCATTTCAAGTAATTGGTAAACTAAAGTATTCTAAACATAGATAACAATACGAATGGGCCTAAAGCCCTTCTCATTAAATGGGCCCACACGCTCGTGTGGCCCTTTTAGCCCAAATCTAGCCACAAATATGAGATTCACCTAGCCTAGTCCAATATTTACTACACAATCAAACAACTTAATCCAATTGGGCCCGTAGGCCATTAGGCCCATTATGGCCCCTTTCGCCCATCATCGGCCAAGTAGCCATCCTACAACAAGAGTAGTGATAAATACACACCGATTGAGACTGAAGTTAATCCACGCCCGAGCACTCTTAGCCGACGCCCAACCCAAATGAGCACGCCATAAAGCGAAAAGGATCGACCAAGAAAGGTACCTTTACTCTCCTCATGGTTCTCTCTATTTAAAGCCGACTTCCCATCCACTCTTGTGTTAGCTTCCGATGTGGGATCCTCCAACATCGAGTTTAAATTCAACACCAACTCTTGCCGCCCCCTGTTAGTAAAATAAATGCTCTTTGCTTGCCATGGGATTCGAACCCATGCCTCCCCTTAAATGCTCCACACGCCACTTGCCACTAAGCCATAAGGTTTTTTGTGTCACAATTTCTCCAACAATATTCTTAAGGCCTACCTACTACACTTAGGGTTTGATTCACCTTAAACCAAAATTTTTGCTAGAGTCCAAATTTGAACCTAGGACTTCTCCAACACTTCTCAACACACTTAACCACTAAAACAAGCCTTCATTAACGAAATTTACATGCACAACAAAATATTATAACCTGCCTTCAACCGCTCCCATGCTCAAGGCCCAAAACTTCTAGGCCCAAATTCAGGGTGTTACAACTCTACCTCCCTTAAAGAAATTTCTTCCTCGAAATTTCCATCTAACAGGGTAGTCGTATAACATTTACCCCACTACGCTACCGCTGCGCACTCTGATCCTACTATCACTATCACACTTCAACTAGAACTTGAAACATCTCATACAAACAACACTTATTCACAGAAGCAGCCACATATTTATCACGCATTTATACAATTTCTATATCCAAACATCACATCCATTTAAAATAAATACCAAATTTAAATTTAGACCAATATCTAAGGAATCTGCAGTATTTCAATTTCTAAACAGACAAAAGTATTCAGCAGACTTACGGATTCGACGCCGGAGACTCAGTGTGCCACACTTTTTAAGAGAAATACTTCAAACAGACCACGTAGTTGAAAATAATTTTCTAAAATTCAACCTTTCAAAACCCAATCCACAGCCCAGTTGTTGCAACTTAGCTTTGATACCACTAAATGTAACACCCCAAACCCGGCCTGGAAGTTTGGCTCGAACTTGGCGTGTCACATTGAAGTGTTTTTCAAAAACCATGTTTCCATTAAAAACCTTTCTTAATAATTAAAAACTTATACCCTTTTTAAACCTTGTTAGAAAACCTCAATTGAATAACATTCTTAACAACTTTGTAAAAATCTTGGTAGTTGCGAAACTTACTTTAAAAACAATTGCGATTCTGAGATGTTTTGAATAACGATAGTTGCTTTGGAAAATCGTGTTCTAATACTAGCAATTATAAGAACAATAAATAAAATTCCAAATTTGAAATCCAGAAAATTACAATGGCTTTACTACAACCCACATAAAATAATTTAAAGGTAATAATCAAAACTGTAACATAAACAGTGTGTATGGCTTTCTCCGAGCCCCTAGCAACCCCGATCCATCTAAGGCTGGAAATTGGCTGAAAGGTTAATAAACGGGGTGAGTTTACTAAAACTCGATGTGAAATCCCTACTATAAAAAAGGAATCGGTCATCTAAAAGAATTAAAATTACGCCCCACCTTACTTACAATTTCAGTACCAATCGGGTCTTAGCCCATTACAACAGACAGTACCAGATGGACCTTAGCCCATTACAGAATAAGAAACATTATCAGAATTGGAACCAAAATGAGAATCAGAATCAGAATCAGTAACAGAATCAGAATCAGAATCAATATTAGTAACAGAATCAGAATCAGAATCAGAATTACGTGACAGAATCAGAATCAGAATGTGAATGCAATCCCAACCCAATCCAGCCGTATACACCCCCGTACCAACCTTACACCATGTGGGGAGACAACTCGACCCACCCATCCGCTACACACCACAGAATTTGCAGCATGGTCGCGGAGAAGAATATCGTGTGAGTCACTAGATCTGAGATATTGTGGCGAGCCACCGAATCGAATAATGTGGCAAACCCACCTAACAGAATACGTGGCACAAAGCCATAGATAACTGTAATAACTTCGGCACATAGCCATCAGTGACGGTAATATAACTGGCGCACAGCCTTCGGTAAATATGATCGACACAGAGTCGTTAACAAATATGTTAGGCACATAGCTACAGGTAAATACATTTGGCACGAAGCCATAGTCAAGATGGCACAAAGCCATATTTAGGTTGGCACAGAGCCATTAATAACGAGTCTATAATCGACACGAAGCCCACAACAACGGCACACAGCCTTCGGTAGCATGATCGGCACTTAGCCATCGATCGGTCAACAGATATTGTGACAGAGTCACCAAATACAGATATTGTGACAAAGCCACCAGAACAGATATTTGTGGCATAGCCACCAGAACGCTTCCTCCATACAGAATCCCAACCTATGCAACATGTCATGTATGCAGAATGTCATGCCCATATTTGAATCAAACAATCACAGTCAAGTCATTCATATCACCAATATATATTCACAATCAAATCCGTCAAACACACAGTCCAAGTCAGTCACTTGCCCACAAGGGCAAAACAGTCATTTAACACCCTAGGGGCAAAATGGTAATTTTACCCCACAAGGGTATCTCGGTAATTCTACCCTACAGGGGTATTTCGGTATTTCTACCCTATAAGGGTATTTCGATAATTCTACCCTACAGGGGTATTTTGGTAATTCTATCCTATAAGGGTATTTCAGTAATTCTACCCTAAAGGGGTATTTCGAAAATTCTACCCTACAGTGGTATTTCAGTAATTTCACAATCAAGGGTAAAACGGTAATTCTGTAAATCGAGGGTAAAACGATAATTTTGTAAACTGAAGGTAAACCAATAATTCTGTAAATCAAGGGTAAAACGGTAATTTTACAAATCGAGGGTAAAACGGTAATTTTACAAATCGAGGGTAAAACGGTAATTCTATAAATTGAGGGTAAAATAGTAATTCCGTAAACTGATGGTAAAACGGTAATTTTGTAAATCGAGGGTAAAACGGTAATTCTATAAATCGAGGGTAAAATGGTAATTCTGTAAATCGGGAGTACTTTGGTAATTTTACAAGTCGAGGGCATTTCAGTAATTGGTAAACTAAAGTATTCTAAACATGGATAACAATACGAATGGGCCTAAAGCCCTTCTCGACCCAAATGGGCCCACACGCTCGTGTGGCCCTTTTAGCCCAAATCTAGCCACAAATATGAGATTCACCTAGCCTAGTCCAATATTTACTACACAATCAAACAACTTAATCCAATTGGGCCCGTAGGCCCATTAGGCCCACATGGCCCCTTTTGGCCCATCGCGGCCCGAAGGAGCCATCCTACAACAAGAGTAGTGATAAATACACACCTGATTGGAGACTGGAGTTAATCCACGCTCCGAGCACTCTTAGCCGACGCCCAACCCAAACGAGCACGCCATAAAGTGAAAGGGATCAGCCAAGAAAGGTACCTTTACTCTCCTCATGGTTCTCTCTATTTAAAGCCAGCTTCCCATCCACTCTTATGTTAGCTTCCCGATGTGGGATCCCTCCAACATCAGAGTTTAAATTCAACACCAACTCTTGCCGCCCCCTGTTAGTAAAATAAATGCTCTTTGCTTGCCATGGGATTCGAACCCATGCCTCTCCTTAAATGCTCCACACGCCACTTGCCACTAAGCCATAAGGTTTTTTGTGTCACAATTTCTCCAACAATATTCTTAAGGCCTACCTACTACACCTAGGGTTTGATTCACCTTAAACCAAAATTTTTGCTAGAGTCCAGATTTGAACCTAGGACTTTTCCAACACTTCTCAACACACTTAACCACTAAAACAACCCTTCATTAACGAAATTTACACGCACAACAAAATATTATAACCTGCCTTCAACCGCTTCCATGCTCAAGGCCCAAAACTTCTAGGCCCAAATTCAGGGTGTTACAGTACCACTCACAACACAGTTATACTTTCTTCGTTAACTTGAAATCATAACATTCATTGTTGAACCATTTGGAACACTATTAGATATTCATTAAGATTCAAACATGGGGTAAGGTGCCAATGCCATGTCCCAGACATGGTCTTACACTAACACATCTTGTAGCCAATGCATGTCCCAGACATGTCTTACACTGACTTACGTCTTGAGGCCGATGCATGCCCTAGACATGTCTTACACTAGCACTCGTCTCAATTCCGATACCATGTCTCAGACGTGGTCTTACACTGGCTCTCATGATATGGTCGATGCATGTCCCAGACATGTCTTACACTAGCTCACAATAACCCATAAGTTATGGCATGAATATTCGATTTATTTCCTAGGTTCAAATGGGAACTCTACTATCTCTATTACCATCATGCTTTCTCAATTCCACAATCAAGCAATTCATATTATATTAAATTCAAGTACAATTCAACACATACATTAACATTTTAGTTGTATTATTTACATACAACTTACCTCGGACTATAAAATGTGGCGACTAGACGATTTAATCGATTTGCATGGCTTTCCCTCTGTCTAAGTTTGGATTTGGTGATTCTTGATCTATAATCGAAAAATGCACTTATTTAGTCACTAAATAAAATTAAGAAATAGAAAATTCATATCTTTGGTAAAATGACCATTTTGCCCTTAGACTTTGACAAAATGACCATTTTACCCCTAGGCCCTGATAAACCGTAATTTATACATATTTTTATCCCATGCTTAGCCTATTTATGAATGGTTTCTCCTTAGATTTAGTGAATTTGAAGCTCCTAATCCTTTAATTTCTTGTTTTATACTTAGGAGAGCATAGGAGAGTAAAAAGAGCAAGAAACAAGTCGAAAACGGAGAAAATGGACCCACGTGGGAAATCAACACGACCTGGACTTTCTCACACGGGCGTGTCACATGGCCATCTCCCTTTGGTAGGATTGAAGCATGACTTACACTGGTATATTACTAGCCCGTGCCTGTTCAACAACCTTGACCACGAGCTAGAGTAATCGCACACGGGCGTGTCCTTGCCGAGCCTAAGTATAACCCTATTCATAAAAGGCCAATTTGGGGGGCTCTTAGGCATTCTAAAGCCTATTTAAACACCTGAGGAGGCACTTAGAAGGGGGACGGAGGGTAGGAAGCAAGGAAGTACTCAAGGAAAGCTGATTGATCCATCTTAGAAGTTGGATTCATCATCAAGACTGAAGATCTCCCTTCAAGTTCCTTCAGGAGTTTTGGGTTTTCTTATGTTTTGTTATCTTTATGCTTTTGAGATGTTTTCTTTCATAAGTATGAACTAAACCCTCTAAATACCTAAGGGGAATGAAACCTAAGATGGATCTTGTTATTATTATCTGAATTGTGTGATAAATATTTGACTTATTCTTAATTATGTATTCTTAATTCTTGTTTTGATATTCCAGGATATTAATTCATGTTAAGCTCTTATTCAGAGGAGGAACAGACCCTGTCTAATAGTAAATTTGTCATAATTAAGCAGAGTTGATTGCACACCTAGAGATAGGGTGATAAGATTTTGCCGAATTAGGGTGAAACCTAATAAGGGAATCCATAGATCGAGTTAATGCAATTCTAGGATGTTAATTAGAAAGATAATTCAATTATTCAACCTAGGGTTAGACATTATTAGTCTCGAGAGAGATAATAATATAACTTAGGGATTTTTACGGATCAAGTCAAATGAATAAATCGTCTGATTCAGAGTCAAATAACAACTGAAGTCTAGGTGGATTTTTCCTTAGGTATTGTCTTAATCAATCGAATTTTCCCAAAAGTATTTTCCCAAATTTTCTTTCTGTGCATTCTTAGTTAATAATTAGTTTAGATAACCAAACCTCTTAATTTTTAGGCAAGATAATAAAAAGGAAGTAAATACTAGTATTCGTAGTTCCTTTGGGTTCGACAATCTGGTCTTATTGAACTATACTACTGTTCGATAGGTACACTTGCCTTAATCGTGATAATAAGTTAGTATCAAGAATGATTCTTTCATAAATCTTTAAAACCTGTCACGAATATCACGTATCAAGTTTTTGGTGCCGTTGCCAGGGAACTAAGATATTAGGAACACTCGATTTTTATTACTTTAGCCATTTTACTTTTATTACAATTTAAATTTTTATTTTCTTTTCTAATTCTTCATTTATTTTCTTCTGAGAGATTTTCTAGTTTATGACCAGAAGAAACCTGTCAGGACAGTTACTATTTGATAGTGAGCTCGATCACACTATTCACAGAAATCGAAGAGAAATAAGGTGAAGCTTACGATACACAGAGGAAGAGCATGAGGATGATACTTCAACCACTACCGAAGAGATGGCTGAAAACCAAGAAAATCCTCTACCTCTTGCGATTGCAGTAAATCAGAATCCTGCTCCATACACTATGTATGATTATGCTAAACCTTCTTTAATAGAAACTGAATAGAGCATAGTTAGACCTGCTGTAGCTATAAATACTTTTGAACTAAAACCTAACATAATTCAAATGATACAGCAATTTGTTCAGTTTGATGGTTTGCAGGACGAGGATCCCAACACTCACTTGGCAAATTTCTTAGAGTTTTGCTACACTTTTAAAATCAATGGCGTTTCTGATAATGCCATTCGCCTTCGGTTGTTTCTCTTTTCATTGAGGAATAAGGCTAAACAGTGGTTGAACTCGTTGCCACGAGGATCAATCACTACTTGGGAACAAATGTTTGAAAAGTTTTGTATTGAAATATTTTTCACCGGCTAAAACAGACAAATTACGTAATGATATCTCTTCTTTCTTGCAAATGGACTTAGAAACACTCTACGATGCATGGGAGAGATACAAGGACCTCTTGAGAAGATGCCCTCACCATGGGTTACCACTCTGGTTACAGGTTCTGTAACACCTCAAACCCGTGACCGTCACCGGATTTGACCACGTGGTGTTACCGGGCTTACTTCCCTTATTTCTCTCTTGGAAATATTTAATTTCTGTTCCAGGCAGGCTAGCTAACTGCGTCACTGTCCTCTTAAAAATCATATCTCGAGTTCTAGAACTCGAAAATCAGTTTTGTAAATTTTCCCTGAAACTAGACTCAAAATTCCATCTATACATTTTTTTCTAGAATTTTTGGTCGAGCCAATTAGTACAGTTTATTAGTTAAAGTCTCCCCTATTTCAGGGTTCGACTACACTGACCTTTGTGCACTACGACTTGGATATCTTCCTGTACAGGGCTCCAACACTTATGCAGTTTGTTTCTAGAGAAACTAGACTCACAAGGGAATCTGTACATATAGAGCATGACTTCTAATTATATCTGGTTAATTTATAGTAAATTTTCAAATTCGGAGTAGGGGCTCCAGAAACCGTTCTGGCCCTGTTTCGCAAAAACCTGATTATCCCTTAAAATACAGCTCATATGGTCGTTTCGTTTCGTCCATATGAAAATAGATTCATCATGGTTCAATTTCATAATTTATTCACTATTTAATTCTACTTCTACTATTTTTAGTGATTTTTCCATCTCACCTCACTGCTGCTGGCAGCATCTGTTACTAAAGCAAACAATGACTATTTCATAATTCTTCCATGGCCAACTATTTCATCATACATAATACAAACTATGGCCACCTTATCAAAATTAAGGTTTCTAAGGCTCGTGCCTATAGGTTTTAGATTCACACTCAACCGACCACATAGGCCATTTTCGCATGGCTTAAAGTTTTCAACCCAAATTCAACAAAACAAAATAGCCTATACATGCCAAATGTTCTCCTAGTTCAACTACGAAGACAATACCAAAAGATTTCCAGCCGGTGTGATGACTTCAACGACGGTTCCGAAAGCACGCAAACAATACGAGTCCAAGAGACCTAAAATGGGTGACAAGAAAACACCGAGTGAGTTTATAACTCGATAAGTCATAAGCATTTCACAACCATCCGTTACTAAAATTATCATAAAATGAAATAATGAAACAAGGCCCGCGTTCGACCATACCGAACTACCATAGTTCCTTAGACCTTTCGGATCAATGTCATACCAAGTCATACATTTACATTTCATATACTATTCAATAGGATATTTGAAGCAATTTCCATTCATCATTTCATTTCCGCAACAATCATGCAATTGAAATCATCACATAGATTTAAAACTTACCGACTCAACCCCGAGCATGAACATAGTATCTATTAGCCACGAACTCAAGGTACTTACTCTTTCCGCTGTCCATACTCCACTCGATGAAGACACACCCTCCATATAATTGTTCGATCGGAGATATATATATAAATACGCACACACAGTGCTTAATACTCGATTTCGCACACTTAGTGCCATGTGATTTAAGCCCGCACACATAGTGCCATACCCTTGAGCTCGCACACCCAAAGGTCAGTATATTTCCAGCATGCACACTTAGTGCCATATATTTCCAGCATGCACACTTAGTGCCATATATTTCCAGCATGCACACTTAGTGCCAATCTCGTCACCGTACACACGTATTGTTCAAGACACTTAGTGCCGAAAGCAAACTTTCTACACATTTCACTATTTCTTTTACATTCAACAATGTCATCATTCCATACACATACATTTTCATTTACATATCATCTCATTAAACACAATTGCATAGATATTATGATCATTTAAAACAATACCAAATATATGCTTAATGACTTACCTTATATTGGATGAAACGATTTCCAATCGACTACTCGATTATCTTTGCTTTGCCTTTGTTTGATTCTCCCCTTTTGATGTCTTGATCTCCTAGTATAAATACATTTAGTAGTTAAATTTCTTGCTGGATACTTATGTGTATAATTTAATGGTTTTCACTCCATTCACAACTATCATTGTTCAAAATATCAAAACCTTAGCCAACATTCAATTTATGCATCAAGGCCGAATGTATTATCACTATTAAGGTAACCTAGTCTCAAGTATTTTCAATTCTAATGTACAACATCTCAAATTCCCATGACCGATCACACCTATTCTTACTTTCCAATATTGAAATAATCAAAATCACCTCCTAAACACAATAGTCATGGACAATGCGAATCCTCAAGTGTTTGAACATAAATTATTTTACTAATATAAACATTCACGAATCATATTCATAGGAAGACCGATTTCTTTCCATAGCACATTCATCATCCATACTTAGATGAAACAACCAAAATCCCTTCCTTTATACCCTAGCCGAATGCTCCAATCATCCATACAAATTACAAATTTTGCATGGCTAAGTAGGAGCCATTTAACATGCAAGAAAAATAATCATAGGAGAAGAATTTATCATTCTAAGTAAGCTCCTATCTCTAACACTAAATCATTCGGCATTTTGCCTAGGCACACACAAGAAATCTCAACTTCCTTGACCTTACCAAGAGTGCATCCACCATTCAACTTAGCATATTACAAAACCAAATCAACAAACTCAAAGCTTACCTCCTAGTAGCCAAAGGTACTTGTCGAATTGACTTGAGTAAATCTCCTTCTTTTCACCCTTTGTTTGGCTATAGCAAAAGAAAGAAAACATGAACACTTTTTTTCTTCTTCTCAAGCCATGGCAATTGTAACAAAATGAGAAAGGATGAACAACAAATGTTTTTTCTCCTTTCTTTTCCTCAACTCACGGCAACAAGGGGGCATCCACACTCTTTTTTTTTTTGTTCATCATTTCCCTTTTTCTCCATTTCTTTATTCTTTCTAACATGATCCATTAACTAGACATGTTTGAAACATGTTCCCTTGCCCATGCTCTTTATTTTATTATTTCTAACATCCACCATTAGCAAAACATGTTCAAGACATGTTTTCTTTTGCCCATCTTCATTACCATGGCGGCCACTTCCTATAGTTGGCTAAATTGACATGCAAATCCCTCATGTCTTTACTTCATGCATTATTTGGCCACTTAAAATTCACCTATCACATTTTCAAGTCCTAACACATGGGTCCTTTCTTATGAATTAGCACCTAATTAATAAAATCAAGGCACGAAATATTTACGCATACAAATTCCACATACAATAAGCACAGAATATAACACCTAATTATTCTTGTGACTCGGTTTTATGGTCCCGAAACCACTCTCCGACTAGGGTCACATTAGGGGTGTCACAGGTTCAAACCTTTCATAATGGCCTAAATCCTTCGACTCGGCAGATGGTTGACGTAGCTGCTGGCAGAACCATCAATAAGAAGACACCTGAAGATGCCTTTGAATTTATAGAGGAGATGTCACTGAATAACTATCAATGGCAAGTCATGAGGAAAAAGCCAACGAAAATAGCTTGCATTTATAACGTCGATTTAGTCACCATGCTCTCTAATCAGGTAGAACTCTTGAATAAGAAAATTGATGGTTTTCTTAGTTCTTCATAGGTTCACCCAGTAATGCAGTGCGAAGCAAGTGAAGGTGGATCAAGCAGTTCAGAATATCCACCTTATGGCCACAACATGGAGAACAAGAAGTTAAATTACATGGGAAACAATCCTCGATCTCAAAACAATTCTTATAGCAATACTTACAATGCAGGTTTGAGGAACCATCCAAATTTTTCATAGGGAGGCCAAGGGAATCAGAGACCACCATCTCCAGGCTTCCAACAACCACCCTACCAATAAGAGAAAAAGCTGAACCTTGAAGAGATGCTAACAAAATTCATCTCAGTGTCAGAAACTGGTTTTCAGAATACTGAGACAGCACTTAAAAATCAAAAAGCGTTAGTTGCAAAATTGATATCTGAAAGACCAACAGGAAGCCTGCCAAGCAACACTGAATCTAACCCAAGAGAGCAACTCAATGGGATTGCCATTCAAGATGAGGAAGGGTTAGTTGCAAAACCAAGGCCAGACATGGTGGTAAGCAAATGTAAGAATGAGGTAGGCCAAAATGACCCAAAGCCGATGAGTACAGAATATAAACCTCATGTGACATACCCCAATGCAACAAGGAAAGACCGATCAGACGAACAATTTGGTAAATTCCTTAAACTTTTAAAGAAATTACATATTAACTAACCGTTTATCGAAGCCCTTGCGTAGATGCCAAATGCAGTCAAGTTTTTAAAGGAGCTTTTAACAAATAAACAAAAGTTGGATGAGGCGTCGCATGTGGAGTTGAATGTAGTTTTCTTAGCCATATTACAGAATAAGCTACCCAACAAATTGAAAGATCCAGGGAGTTTTACAATTCCTTGTTTAATTGGTAGTTTAGCTGTTCATCATGCATTGGATGACTTAGGGGCAAGCATTAATGTTATGCCTTATAAAATGTTTAAACAGCTAGGTCTTGGGAAACCCAGACAAACTAGGATGAGCATTCAATTAGCTGATAAAACCATTAGATTTCCTAGGGGTATTATTGAAGATGTTCTTGTTAAGATCGATAAATTTATATACCCAGTAGACTTTGTTGTTCTAGACATGGAAAAGGATAGTAACACACCTTTAATTTTAGGACGACCCTTTTTAGCGACTGCTAGAACCATTATTAATGTTGGGACAGGTGAACTCACACTTCGTGTGGGAGACGAAACAATCACCCTTCAAGCTCGTAATTTGAGTAACACATAAAAAATTGAAGTTGGTGGTATAATTCATTCTACTAGTACTGATCATGTGGTGAAACCCTCTATACAGGAAACAATTTCGAAGAATACATATGAGCCATGTTCAAACAACAACAAAGGACCTATCTATAAAGAACAAAGGTTACAAATTGAAGAGTAGATGAATGGTGGACACAGAAACCGAGAACACTTGATAAACTGAAATCGAGCCAGGACAAGCTCAGTACCTTACCAAATCAACTTAAGGTTAGAGACAAAGTACTACTAGATGCAGTAGATCCTCGCCTTGCCACTCCTGAACCTAATGAAGAAATTCCTCTTACGGTACTCAGTATTTTCCCATATGGAACAGTCAAGGTAATTCATCCCAAATTCGGCACATTTAAGGTGAGCAATACCCGTCTTAAACCTTATGTTGATAAAGTTGATAGCAGGGATGAGGAGTGTAAACTCCTCGCACCACCTTGACCATGCAGAAGAGAGGTAAGTCGAGCTTAGACTATAAATAAGTGCTTCTTAGGAGGCAACCCGAGTACTAACAATGTTAATTTCTTTAAAATTTTAGTTTTTAACATCTAACATACTAACTGAATCATGGAATGCAGACTTTCAAAAGACCACACGGCCAGGCACACGGGCGTGCATTAGGCTGTGTGAAAACAGGGCAAGATTTTTTCCCGGCATGCGACACGCCTGTGCCATCCACCCGTGGTCGACACTGTCAAAACGAACACAGGCATGGACCTATGTACACGAGCATGGGAGAAGTGAACGAAGTAGGACACGGCTGTGAGACACGGCCGTGTACACCCTCACACCCAAAGAACACGGGCGTGGGACAAATGTCAGGCGTGCCCAAATTCAAAATTCTCAAAACACACGGGCAAAAATTAAGCCACACGGGCATGTCCCATAGCCGTGTGCCTCAAAATCTATATAAACCCCTCACATTCATCATCTCCCTCACCAAAAAACCCTAACCCTAGCCGCTACAACTTCACACACCCTACCCCCCACGCCCGTGCGCCGCCTACAATACCGATTTCGACTCCTCAAGCTCCTTCTTTTTGCATTTGTTTCCTCTTTTTCTCTCAATTTTATTTAAATATGTTGCTTATTTCATGATTCCTCTACTATACTGAACTATTTTGAATGAATATTCATAGTTAGAATATTAAAATACTCATCCTTGTTTAATAAAAACTTTTGTCATTTTAGTTACT
The DNA here is from genome assembly GCF_025698485.1 of Gossypium arboreum. NCBI lineage: Eukaryota > Viridiplantae > Streptophyta > Magnoliopsida > Malvales > Malvaceae > Gossypium > Gossypium arboreum. The sequence goes on from NC_069073.1 coordinate 45,401,373, forward strand.
ACATTATGCTATACTCGTTCATTTTTCCTTGTTTCCATGAAAATTATGCTTACCCACATGCATTCATTCATTATTGTAACACCCCTTACCCGTTACCGTTGCCGGAATAGGATATAAGGTATTACCAGAACATAACACATACCATTAAACATAATCGAGATATAAATATGTCATCCAATTTGATAGTGCATCGTATAACATATGTCTTGAACAATATTAGCCAACTTTAATGGCTTGTACAAAGTAGCTGGTCGAAATCTTTGTAACTAATATTTTAAACCTAGACAAATATGACACGTAACAAAATAATTAAGCCTACTATACATGCCATAATTCAAAACGTTTAGTTCAAATACCCTAAAGTATGATAGTGCGGGTAGATCTTCACGATCCTTAACTCTGAACAAGCGAAGGACACTATAAGACAAAAGAGAGAAACAAAGTAAGCTTATAGCTTAGTAAGTAAGTATGTAAATACTAATTAAAGAATCTAACATGTTTACACAACAATTCAAGTATATCTACTTTAACTTCATATTCATTCCACTTTGATTAATTTGTCTCTGCTGCGTCATATTCACTAAATAAATCATAACTCGAGTTACAAAACTCGAAATTCAAATCCGTAAAATTTCCCTGAATCTAGACTCATAAAGCTTTTTGCTAATTTTTTCTATAATTTTGGTTCAGCCGATTAGTACAGTTTGTTAGTTAAAGTTTCCCCTGTTACACAGCTCGACTGATCTGACCTCTGTTCACTACGAATTGAATATCTCTCAGTACACAATTCAAACAACCCTGAAGTCTGTTTCATTTAAAACTAGTCTCAATAAGGAATTTAGGCATGTAAACTATATTTCTTAATTTTCTTTGTACAATTTTTAATGATTTTTCAAAGTTGGAACAGGGGATCACGTATTCATCCTGAGCAAGTCACATACAATTGTAAATATCTCGAAATATAGAATTCCTTTGCTTGCTCTGTTTCTTTTATATGAAAGTAGACTCATTAAGCTTTAATTTTACATCTCATTCAACCTCTAATTATATTCCTCCTATTTTTGGTGATTTTTCAAAATCACGTCGCTGATACCATTTAAAAACAGTTTTAATGCTAGTTTCACTCTTTCACACATTCTTTATGCTAACCTCATTTTATCTTATATATGTATATACCACAAATCATTTTCACCACATTTCATTCACCATAAGTGTAGGTCCAAACCACAATATCACCACAAAACCATCCCGTTGAACAATTCGGATCAATCCTCGATATTTAATGGTTTCAAAGACACAGCTCCACCATCATACTTCGTTTAGTTCGGCTCTCTTGTACACATGGTGAACACTTAGTACCACTCATGCGACCTAACCGATTTGTCTCGTAGCTCTCTTGTCTACATGGTGTCCTTCACTTGGAATCACGCATGCAACCTAGCTACATTTATCTTTCACGTAGCTCTCTTGTCTACATGGGATACATCTCGTATCACACATGTGACCTAGCTACTCTGAGGTGTCTCGTAGCTTTCTTGTACACATGATGTGCACTCAGCATCATACATGTGACCTAGCTACGCTCCCTCTATTTCATTCGATCTCTCAGAATGTTCAACAGGATCTCTCTCTATATTTATTTCCATTCTTCTAATAGTCGATTTATATTTTAACATCAGCTAGTATATTTATATAATAGGCTGAAATATAAGAATGTACATGAAATTATTGTAATATTTACATACAAACTTACCTTGGTGCAAAATGTGGAAATTTTGCAATTTAGTCCAAAACTTTTCCTTCCCCGTTCGAGATCAATTCGCGTCTTTCTTGATTATGGAGCTTGAAAATTGAAGAAACCCTAGCTATGGAGAGAGGGAGAATTGGCAAGACAACTAAGGAGGATGATGATCAATTTTGTGTTATTTTTCCCATTTTATTTCATTTAATATCCAAATGACCAAAATGCCCTCCTTACTAAACTTTCAAAAATTCCTTCCATGTCCTAATTTTGTCCATGAATTTAAAATTGGTCAAATTGCTATTTAAGACCTCCTAATTAATATTCCAAAACAATTTCATACTAAAACTTCCGGATGTAAATTTTGCAACTTATTCGATTTAGTCCCTATTTTCAATTTAAGCACTTTAGGCATAGAATTTCATCACGAAATTTTCACAAAATCATGCAATCATATCATAAACCCCAAAATAATTATAAAACAATTATTTCTATCTCGGATTTGTGGTCATGAAACCACTATTCGATTAGGCCCTAATTCGGGTTGTCACAATTCTCCCCCTTTTGAGATTTTCGTCCTCGAAAATCTTACCGATAAAGAGGTTTGGGTCTTGTTTCCTCATAGCTTCTTGAGGTTCCCACGTAGCCTCTTCTATCCCATGTCCGTGCCACAATACTTTCACTAAAGCTATACTTTTATTTCTTAACTGTTTAACCTCTCGAGCCAAAATCTTTATTGGTTCCTCCTCATAAGTCATATCCGATCGAATCTCAATTTTCATTGGAGAAATCACATGTGAAGGATCGAACGATAATGTCGCAACATTGATACATGAAACACGTTATGAATTCTTTCTAACTCTCTGCCGGTAAGGCCAACCGATATGCCTTTGGTCCAATTCTCTCAAGAATCTCGACGGCCCAATAAAAGCGGACTCAACTTGCCTTTCCGACTAAATCTCGAATCTTTTTCCATGGTGACACCTTCAAGAACACTTTATCACCCACCTGAAATTCAATCTCTTTTCTTTTTAAATCTACATATGACTTTTGTCGATCTGAAGCAGCTTTTAAGCAATCCCGAATTACTTTTATTTTCTCTTGGTTTCTTTAACTAGATCAACTCCATGAATCTGTTTCTCACTAAGCTCGGTCCAATATAAAGGAGTCCGACACTTACGACCATACAAGGCTTCATGCGGTGCCATTTGTATACTTGATTGATAAGCTGTTATTGTAGGCAAACTCAATCAAAGATAGATATTTCTCCCAACTACCTCCAAATTCTAAAACACAAGACATCTAAGCATATCTTGAGTACCGGATTACTCTTTCTGTTTGACCATCTGTTTGTGGATGAAATGCGGTACTAAAGTTCAATTTTGTACCCAAAGCTTCTTGTAACTTTTTCCAAAATCTCGAGGTAAATCTTGGATCTCTATCGATATTATAGATATAGGTACTCGTGCAACTTCACAATTTCAGCAATATATAATTGGCTAATTTATCAAGTGAGTAATCGGTGCGTCTTTGGTATAAAGTGGGTGACTTTGTTAATCTATCAACCACTACCCAAACAAACATCCTTCTTTTAGGAGTTAAAGGCAAACCGGTTACAAAATCCATGGTAATCTTGTCCCATTTCCACTCGAGCACCATTACCGGTTGAAGTAATCACGAAGGCACTTGATGTTCACTTTTACTTGTTGACAGATCAAACACTTGGTTACAAATTCGAAATGTCCTTTTCATACTTGGCCACCAATCTGACTTCTTTAAATCATTATACATTTTGTGCTACCGGATGAACTGATAAATGACCATTGTGCGCCTCATGTAATATTTTACGAATCAATTTATCGTTTTCGGCACACATATCCTGTCTCGAAACATCAAACAATCATCCGGTCCAACTCGAAAATCGAGTCGTAACTTTGATTAGCATTGAGTTCTCTTGATCCGCAACTCACTATCATTCTTTTGAGCATCACAAATCAAGCTGGAGAAATAACGGTTTAGCTCTCATTTCGCTAAGATTAACCCATCATCGAGACAATGCTAACCCGTGTTCATGGCTCTCAAAGTAAAAAGAAATTTTACGCTCAAGGCGTCAAGAACTTACATTTGCTTTTCCGGATGATAATCAATCACTAGATCATAATCCTTTAATAATTCAAGCCATCTTATTGTCATGCAGATTCAGATCCTTTTGATTCATCAAGTACTTCAAACTTTTGTGATCGGTAAAAATTCGGCATTTTTCACCGTACAAATAATGTCGCCAAATCTTCAAGGCAAAAACAACAATGCCGGTTCCAAATCATGTGTAGGATAGTTCTTCTCATGCGGTTTTAAGCTGTCTCAAGCATAAGCTACCACTTTACCCTCTTGCATCAACACACATCCAAGGCACATCAATGATGCATCACTATAAATTACAAACTCCTTTCGACTCAAAATTTGTACTAAAATTGGTGCTTCATCAATCGTGCTTTCAACTTTTCAAAACTTTGTTGACATTTATCAGTCCATTCAAACTTAACATTCTTTTGCAACAACTTAGTCATAGGAGAGGCAATCATCGAAAATCCTTCAACAAAGCGTCTATAATACCCGGCTAAGCCTAAAAGCTTCTAACCTCGGATACATTCTTGGCGGTTTCCAATCAACGATCGCAGAAATCTTACTTGGATCCACCGAATACCATCACCGAGACTATATGCCCCAAAAATCGACTTCACGAAGCGAACTCACTTTTACTAAACTTGGCAAGCAGTTTCTTTTCTCTCAAGATTTGCAATATAGTTCTCAAGTGTTCGGCATGTTCAGACTCATCTCGAGAATAAATTAAAATGTCATCTATAAACACTACTACAAACTTATCCAAATATGGTAGGAAGATCCGATTCATTAAGTCCATAAATATAGCTGGAGCATTTGTTAAGCGAAAGGCATCACAAGAAACTCATAATGTCCATACCTTGTCCTAAAGCGGTTTTCAGACATCGACTCCTTAACTCTCATTTGGTAGTAACCGGACCTCAAATCAATCTTTGAAAACACTGTGGCCCCTTTAAGCGATCGAATAAATCATCAATCCTCGGCAATGGGTACTTGTTCTTTATAGTCACCTTATTGTCGCGGTAATCAATGCAAAGTCTCATTGAACCATCCTTCTTCTTCACTGAATAATACAGAGCACCCAGGAGAGAAACTCGGTCTCACAAATCCCTTGTCTGTTAACTCCGCAATCGAGCCTTCAATTCTTTTAATTCAATGAGCCATTCTATATGGAGCAATCGAGATCGGTGCGGTCTTGGCAACAAATCAATAGCAAAATCTATCTCTCTATTCGGAGGCAACCTGGCAATTCCTCCGAAATACATCCGAAACTCACGGACTATAAGATCGATTCAAATTTCAGTTAGGGCAACTCAATATTCATTACATAAGCGGATAAGCTTCACACCCTTTTCTCATGTATTTACGTGCGGACATATGCGAAATCACCATAGGCAATTTATTTGATTCATCTGTTTCAACCCACGAATTTCTCCATTTTCACATTTCAACTCTAGTGTCTTTTGTTTACAATCTACCTTAGCATCATACAATGTTAACGGTCCATTCCCAAGATAACGTCAAACTCACCAAATGGTAACAACATCAAGTTGGCAAAAAAGCAGTGACCTTGAATCATTAATGGGCAATTCTTGCAAACCTTGTCAACTAGCACATATTGGCCTAAGGGTTCGACACTTTAATCGTAAACTCGATAAATTCAACAGCAACTTTTTATTGGATACAAAATTCATGCAAATATAGGAATGAGTGGACCGGGACAATCAATGCAATAACAATAGTATCATAGAGAAAATGTACGAAGAATGACATCGGAGATGATGCATCTTCTCGCACGTATAGCATAAGCTCTAGCAGTGCTCTAGATTACGATCTTGCCGTTAAATCTTTCATCACGGTTTACTACTAGTCCCACCTCCGGTATTTCTCGTTGGTCTACCTCTACTAGCGGTGGTATTACATCTAGCACTCTGAAATCTTTCTTCTTTAATTTTTCCGGACAATCTCTAATAAAATGCTCACGAGAACACTTTTGAAACAAGCTCGCTCGGTCCCCAACACTCACCATAATGTTGCTCGCCACATTGCGACACTCGGGCTTTCTAGGTCGCACATTACCCACACTTGCCATCGAAGTAGCTTGAGCTTTAGACCCGAATATGCTCTACCACGATCTCTGTGTGAATCCCCAATTGAAAGCTGTCATTCGAGGGTTTGTCTCTTTGGACCTCTTTGGTTGAGATTGAAATGGCTTGCTTATCTGTCTTTTTTCGGCGTCTCGGGCCTCAATAGCGACTTTTCTTCTTTCTTTGTTCAATTCTTCACTTTAAGAGCTCGATCAACCAATACTACAAATTCTTTCAACTCCAAAATTCCTACAAGCATTTTAATGTCCTCATTCAGTCCATCTTCAAATCTTCTACACATAATGGCCTCGGTAGACACACATTCTGAGCATACTTGCTGAGTCTTACAAATTCGCGTTCATACTGCTCTGAGACATTTTCCCTGCTTCAATTCAAGGAACTCCTTCCGTTTTGATCAATAAATCGTTGACTTATGTATTTCTTTCTAAATTCTTCTGGAAGAAATCCCAAGTAACTTTTTCTTTTGGCACCACTGCAACCAAAGTCTTCCACCGGTGGTAAGTCGAATCTCTCAAAAGTGATCTGACACTTTAAGCATTCCTCGGGTGTACATGAGAGCTCATCAAATACACGGGTAGAATTTTCAAGCCGAATTCCGCTTTCTCGGGATCATCATCGACCTTTGCTCTAAACTCTTGACCCTTGTTTTGAATCTTGTCAACCGGAGGCTTGTTCATTCTTACCAAATCTATACCTTGGCACTCTGAGAATCGCCCGAGGTATAGGAGGGGTGGAGGAGGTTGAGCATTTGGATTTGCTCGAATAAATTCAATATACCAATTGTTCATCATTTGGAGAAAGGCATCCGAGCCTCATCTCCTTGTCTCAATGTCTCAGTCTACTTTCCACAGGTAGCGGTCCCTTGTGCGGAGCCGGCGCATTACTAAAACATCATCACCGCAGTTCCTTCAGGATCCATTACTATATTAAAACAAAACACGTTTAGAATAATCAGAGTCACCACACTATCACAATATTTTTATGGCATGTATAGCTAGACCTTTACACACACTTTATTAGTCCGAGAACCGACTAAACCATAGCTCGATACCACTAAATGTAACACCCTTACCCGTTACCATTGCTTGGAACAGGATATAAGGTATTACCAGAACATAACACATACCATTAAACATAATCGAGATATAAATATGTCATCCAATTTGATAGTGCATCGTATAACATATGTCTTGAACAATATTAGCCAACTTTAATGGCTTGTACAAAGTAGTGGTCGAAATCTTGTAACTAATATTTTAAACCTAGACAAATATGACACGTAACAAAATAATTAAGCCTACTATACATGCCATAATTCAAAACGTTTAGTTCAAATACCCTAAAGTATGATAGTGCGGGTAGATCTTCACGATCCTTAACTCTGAACAAGTCGAAGGACACTATAAGACAAAAGAGAGAAACAAAGTAAGCTTATAGCTTAGTAAGTAAGTATGTAAATACTAATTAAAGAATCTAACATGTTTACACAACAATTCAAGTATATCTACTTTAACTTCAGTATTCATTCCACTTTGATTAAGCTGTCTCTGCTGCGTCATATTCACTAAATAAATCATAACTCGAGTTACAAAACTCGAAATTCAAATCCGTAAAATTTCCCTGAATCTAGACTCATAAAGCTTTTTGCTAATTTTTTGCTATAATTTTTGATTCAGCCGATTAGTACAGTTTGTTAGTTAAAGTTTCCCCTGTTACACAGCTCGACTGATCTGACCTCTGTTCACTACGAATTGAATATCTCTCAGTACACAATTCAAACAACCCTGAAGTCTATTTCATTTAAAACTAGTCTCAATAAGGAATTTAGGCATGTAAACTATATTTCTTAATTTTCTTTGTACAATTTTTAATGATTTTTCAAAGTTGGAACAGGGGATCACGTATTCATCCTGAGCAAGTCACATACAATTGTAAATATCTCGAAATATAGAATTCCTTTGCTTGCTCTGTTTCTTTTATATGAAAGTAGACTCATTAAGCTTTAATTTTACATCTCAGTCAACCTCTAATTATATTCCTCCTATTTTTGGTGATTTTTTCAAAATCACGTCGCTGATACCATTTAAAAACAGTTTTAATGCTAGTTTCACTCTTTCACACATTCTTTATGCTAACCTCATTTTATCTTATATATGTATATACCACAAATCATTTTCACCACATTTCATTCACCATAAGTGTAGGTCCAAACCACAATATCACCACAAAACCATCCCGTTGAACAATTCGGATCAATCCTCGATATTTAATGGTTTGACACAGCTCCACCATCATACTTCGTTTAGTTCGGCTCTCTTGTACACATGGTGAACACATAGTACCACTCATGCGACCTAACCGATTTGTCTCGTAGCTCTCTTGTCTACATGGTGTCCTTCACTTGGAATCACGCATGCGACCTAGCTACATTTATCTTTCACGTAGCTCTCTTGTCTACATGGGATACATCTCGTATCACACATGTGACCTAGCTACTACAGGTGTCTCATAGCTTTCTTGTACACATGATGTGCACTCAGCATCATACATGTGACCTAGCTACGCTCCTCTATTTCATTCGATCTCTCAAGAATGTTCAACCGGATCTCTCTCTATATTTATTTCCATTCTTCCAATAGTCGATTTATATTTTAACATCAGCTAGTATATTTATATAATAGGCTGAAATATAAGAATGTACATGAAATTATTGTAATATTTACATACAAACTTACCTTGGTGCAAAATGTGGAAATTTTGCAATTTAGTCCAAAACTTTTTCCTTCCCCGTTCGAGATCAATTCGCGTCTTTCTTGATTATGGAGCTTGAAAATTGAAGAAACCCTAGCTATGGAGAGAGGAGAATTCGGCAGCAACTAAGGAGGATGATGATCAATTTTGTGTTATTTTTCCCATTTTATTTCATTTAATATCCAAATGACCAAAATGCCCTCCTTACTAAACTTTCAAAAATTCCTTCCATGTCCTAATTTTGTCCATGAATTTAAAATTGGTCAAATTGCTATTTAAGACCTCCTAATTAATATTCCAAAACAATTTCATACTAAAACTTAGGGATGTAAATTTTGCAACTTATTCGATTTAGTCCCTATTTTCAATTTAAGCACTTTAGGCATAGAATTTCATCACGAAATTTTCACAAAATCATGCAATCATATCATAAACCCCAAAATAATTATAAAACAATTATTTCTATCTCGGATTTGTGGTCATGAAACCACTATTCCGATTAGGCCCTAATTCTGGTTGTCACAATTATTTCCATAATCCTCTAACTTGATATATTTAGTGGTTTTAGTTTGTATCATCTCATATATAAATCTCATAAAATATTCATATTTAGCCTTGATTTTCCATACTATTCTTGGGGCATATTGGTTAAACTTTGATTTTTCAATGCAAGTACAATGTCGTCCTCATGTGGTAAGAAGACTGTTGTTCCCACCTCGAAGAATAGGAAAGGAGCAGCGTCATCCTCGGGTCCTACCATGGAGATTAGGCACCCGTTCCTCCAGGTTCCCTTGGGACCCTAGGAGGAATTATATCAGATATTACGGGCCCGATCCCTAGGTATGGGCCACTGTATTGACTGGGCCACACTCGAACAGATTCAATTGGCTAACGCGGTCCGAGCCCTCCTAACAACTGACCTATCAGGGCTCTTATTTGAGATCATCGAGCCGACGTATCTCAAGTTTACATTGGAACTCTGCTCGACGTTCCATCTTCAAACTGTCATGACAAACTTTGATGATCTTGGAATGGTCCAGTACGCTAGTTGAGCGTACCCCAGTTCGGGATTGCACTAGGGCTATACATGGAGGAATTCATGGATGATAATAAACTAAACACCCTCCACCGCCACATCTACTACTCCCCTTCAAAATGCTGGAGGGATCTCGTCCCTGCCTCGGCCACCTACGACCCTAGCTACTCCAAGGCATCAGCTCTCCCTCCATCCTTGAGGTATCTACACGCCATCTTGGCTCACACTCTGACAAGGAGATGAGAGAGCACTGGCGTCGTCACCACCCACGACACCTATTTCTTATAGAGTATGGCGAATGGGCACGTCATCAACCTTGCCTACTTTATTGCCCTCACCATTCGCCACCAGACGGATCGGCACAGGAGAGGGGTCATCTCTATCAAGCCCTATGTGACTCGATTGGCTCGGCACTTCGGGATCCTCAACACAGCAGCCCAATCATCCTCCCTCACTCTCATCAGCCAGATATCTCTACAGGGCATCTCGAGCATGCTAAGTATGAGGATGATCGAGAAATGACGTGGCACCTACCCTCCTCAGTATCGATGTCCCTCCACGTCATGAGGACCCACCATCTCAGCCACCACCCCCCTTTCTTCCAGTTCATACGGCGGCTTCATACGCTGACATCTCTGAGTGCCTTACTCGATTCGAGCAGCAGTGTTTTCAGTGCTTCAATAAAATTGATGCTACTCTACAGCAGATTTGTCAACACTTCCACATCTCATCGCCACCCCCACCTCGCGAACCTTCTAGCGATGCAGATGTTTAAAAACTTTTATTTGTTATTTTATGTTGTTACTTTTATTCTATTTTAAGACTACTTTTAATTTTTCTTTAAGCTTATTTTTATTAGGTTTTATAATTATTATTTTAAAATTTTTAATTTCATCTATTTCATTACGAGTAATTATTCTTCTTTATATACTTCCTAAAAAATTTCCTGAGTCTATCACAGTTATAAAGAGCTCCAAAGCTCACTATTACTTAGGAACTTGGAACTCCACTGGGAAAGGTTCTCCACGACTGCCATGCCCTGCTTGACCACGACTATAGCAAACATGAGATAAAATATTCTTTTGGCAGAGCATTTGTGGAACCCAACCTCTACCACCACTGGAGTATCCTCCTCCACCCTCATCATTGCTTTGGTCGTTTATGTAACAGCTTAAAATAGGGCCTAGTCGGAACAGTGGTTATGACACCATAAATCTAAGGTAGAAATATTTATTTTATGATTATTTTAGAGTCCATGATATGTTTGAGTGATTGTGTGCAAATTTTGTTAAGTAATTTTATCGATAAAGTGCCTAATTTTATTATTGGGATGAAATTACATTAATTGCAAAATATGAGTTCTAAAATATAAGCACTTGTTTGAAATAGGGGTTTAAACTATAAGTCTTTAAAAGGAAAATAGATCATCATATTTTGGTATGGACAAAATTAGACATGGAAGAGTTGTTACATTTAGTGGTATCAGAGATATGGTTTAGTCGGTTCTCGGACTAACATAGCAAGTGTGAGAGTCTAATTATACATGCCACCACAATGTGATAGTTTGATGTCTTCTGACACGATTGAAGACCATCTTGTTAAAACAAAAGTACTCTCCAACCGAGCTATATCTGACTATTTGATAGTGATACTAAAGTATTTGAAGAAAGTGCAGTTATAATAAGTCAAAATTCAAAAAGGTATGAATAAGAATTTGTAAATTATATGTAATAATGTGTGATATGAAAGTTTATATGGTGATATGCTCGTATGTATTTGTTTGGCTTTCATATGATGCTACATGCTTGACAAAAATGATTTAGTAAATAGATAAGTAAGGGTATACAAAATCCATAGAATGTATGAATGAGTGCGTATGTTTGATTGAAGTAATCGAAAATTTTGTGTACCACGAATGTGAATGTCAAATTGTCTTAAGTGAATAGTACAACTACGATGATATATGATTCTGATTAGCGTTATGCCATATGTGTGCATATATGTTAGAATCGAGTTAGAGGTTGTACAACCTCACCTCTTTATCAATGAGGTGTTTATAACAGAAATTCATGAGAATCATGTTGATTGATTTCCTAAGTGTGGAATTAAAGAGTTTAGTGATAGAATAACTGTAGATATGATCAAAGACTGTGAATAGTTGACAAGTGAAGGATAGAGTTAGAAAGATATTAGATTGACCCTAGAATTATTTGGTTTATACAATATCATAATTAGTGAAGAAGTAAACTTTGATAAATCGACTTATTCAGATAAGATACTGAAAGGAAGTATTAACTAAAATTTTTCTGAATTGATTTTCTTTAGTGAAAGGAATAATGTGGAAATTAGTGAGGGCAGAATTAGTCAGAAGAATGATGTTTGAAACGTGAAGATGTTTAAGAATGACAGTCACAGTTGACCAATTTATGACTATCTCTTCTAGGTATTGTATGTGTTCATATATTTTCAAAGACAACTATGATTGTTTGTTTTCTGATGAAAGTATCGTTAGTCTGATTGATATATGATCGACATTCCACTATCTTCTATTAGAATTCAATTACGTTATATCTGAGATAAAAGTTGATAGTGAGCTTACATGAAATTGTTCTTATTTTTCTTCTGGTTATTATTCTATTTATATCTGTAAGGAGTATGCTTTGTCTCTGTTATAATCGACTTCAGAACGTATGATCCATATTTCTTTTTCTTCTAGTTTTCTTTGTGAAATCGTCAGGATTTCTATTATTTCGTATGAGTGGTGTCTTCATACAATTAAAATGGTTTTGTGTTTCGGATTTAATTATCTCAGTTTCTCATCATCCTTATTCTTTAACTTATCAAGTGTGACTTATCATTGAATCGAGATCGACAAAAATAGGATTTGGGACAGTCAAATTCAAATGATATATTGATTTTTTTTCCTTGGGTAATTTTGATATTTTTTTTAGTGAGCTCAAGCAAGATGTTACGTTTTGTCTGAGTAAATACCTATTGGATTTGTTTAAAATGAGTGATGTTATTCTAAATTAAAGTTGTTTTGTTGATAATGTTATCCCAATTATGAAATTTGAATGGTCTGGACATGTTAGCAAGGTTGAAGGTATTATTAACCGAAGCTTCAGTTTTGAGTTTAATTTGAATTAAGTAATGAATTTATAATTTTTCAGTGATACACAAATGAACGGATTAGAATGTGTTTTATTGATAGAATGTAAAGTGATGGTTTATGTTTTTAGACAGTAAATATTACCTTAAAAAGGAACTGTTCGGCTAGTGATTTAGAGATGGTCGCTATTATGTCTATATTGAGAATCTAATGACATTGTTTGTTTGACAAAGATTGTCGTATGTTCCCTGATCTCAAGAGTTGAAGGTATCTAGTAGCATAAAAAAATCTGAGATTAAGATAGTATTGATGACTTGAACTATTGACAGATTGTGAATAATTATTGATTGACCCGTAGGGAGGCAAGTGTAATTATAAATGCTTATAAGGAAAATCCCTGCTTATCTTGTGTGATTGGGTTACTCTATTGATCTTATTTGATGATGGATTGATTTTAGCTAATTAAAAAGCTAAAGTGATGCTTTCTCTGCAAGTTTAATAAACTCAGAAATTTATTAATAAGAGATAGGTTAAATGAGTACAGTAAGGGTCAACTTCTGGTTCTAAACCTCAGATTGAGTTTGATTACTGTTACTATTATTTTGAGATAGACCTCATGTATTACAAAACTCAGATGTTTATGTAGAGAATTTTGTACAGAACTTATAGATGTCCATCCATTCAAATATTAATAAGAAGTACAGAGATTTGAAGAAAATGTTCTGGTATACGGATATGAACACGGTATTTCTGATTTAGTGTTCGAAAGTTGATTTCACACAGGATTAAGTTGAATGTCAAGTGCATTCAGGGTTCATACTGTTAGTGATGTTACTGAAATAATGATGAAGAGGGCTACTATAAATTTTGTATCAGATTTTCTGTCACATTCTGAATGAGAGAAAATGCTAGCTGGATTGTTCCCAATTGTTTAACGAAATTCGCATAATTATCTCAGTATGTATCAATTCCTGGTTAAATAGAATTGGCAGAATTATTTGTTTATAGAATAGTGGCAGGTGCTGCTGAAAGTATCTTTGTGACAGAAAATCCTTTATTTTGGTAATTGAAGAAAAGTGAATTACAGTTCATCAAAGAGTATAAGACTATTGATAAAATGAGGCCAGTTAGTTATTAGTGTGTATTTCGTCAGAACTTGAGAAAATTTGGTGATGTGGTTCTTATGTCCAGGATAAGAAAGTATAGTTTAGAATCTTAGTCTAAGGAGTGAGACATTGAGGATGTTGAGGCTATACGAGTATTTGGCAGTGCTTTACGAAATCAAACCTAAGTTTATCTTCTGGTAAGATTTTTGGAGACGAAAATCCCTAAGGGGGAGAATTGTAACAGCTTAAAATAGGGCCTAGTCAAAACAGTGGTTACGACACCACAAATTCGAGGTAGAAATATTTATTTTATGATTATTTTAGAGTCCATGATATGTTTGAGTGATTGTGTGCAAATTTTGTTAAGTAATTTTATCGATAAAGTGCCCAATTTTATTATTGGGATTAAATTACATTAATTGCAAAATATGTTTTCTAAAATATAAGTACTTGTTTGAAATGGGGGTTTAAACTAGAAGTCTTTAAATGGCAAATAGATCATCATATTTTGGTATGGACAAAATTAGACATGGAAGGGTTGTTCTAGTTTATTCTCTATGACTCCAATTCAAGGAGTTTATTCATCATTCAGGAAGTTTCACTTCTCTCCCTATCTTATGATTATAAATCTATCTTTGTCAATATATATTTCTTTGTACATTGACGACAATGTACATCTTAAGTGTGGGGGGTCTTTTATATCATCATTTGAAATCCCTAAATTTTGTCTTATTCTCACGTGAATCACTCATATCACTATTAGAATGAATTTTGATTAATTTATGACTTTTATTGATATGTCTTGAATTAAAACATAGGTATGTTTAAACTTTAAGACATTAGGGAATCAAGCATGATAAGTTGATTTTTGAAGAATTAAAAACTTTAGGTATTATCTTGAGTTGAAATTCACAAGTTTGAACTTTAAAAAGCCATAATTTTTGTGAGATCTTGAGCCTTTAGAGCATATTTTATTCCTTTCATGCTCACTTTCATTATGAGTGCGTCAGTTTTGATTTGTTATTCTAGAACTTGCTTGATTATGCATGTCAAGACCAAACCATTTGATTTGATATCTCAAGATGATAAATGCACTTAGGTTTAACCCACTCACTCCACAAAAGCCTACCTCCATAATTAACCCTTATGAACCCCTTTTGAGCCTAACAAAGCCATTAATTGATTTACCCTCAATATTAACCCATAACCCATTATTGTTGAAATCCCCTAATTTGATCCTTATTTTTGCCGAGATTTGATTTGAACAAATTGCTTAGTTATGTTTTGTTCTTCTAAATATTTGACTTGTTCTTAAAAAAAAACAATACTTACATACATATTAGTAGTAAATTGTCATTTTTGAGCTTGAGTGTTAATTCCATATTCTGAAAAGAAGCTCACTTGTATTCAACTGATGACTAGTTATTTTTCTAGCTAGGTAATTTTTCAATTCAATCTCGATTCTAACATCTTCTTTTAGCTTGTAACCACA
This sequence comes from Gossypium arboreum, assembly GCF_025698485.1. Classification (NCBI taxonomy): domain Eukaryota; kingdom Viridiplantae; phylum Streptophyta; class Magnoliopsida; order Malvales; family Malvaceae; genus Gossypium; species Gossypium arboreum. The sequence continues at coordinate 45,416,837 of NC_069073.1, forward strand.
CCCCTAACCAAAGCCGTGTTACAACCCTCTAAAAGACCTTTTTGATTGATGTATCAGCTTAATATATAATGGTGGAGATTTGATTTTCAAGCAAGTTTTCATATTGACTAATAAGTGCTTTTATTGATGTCCTTAAACACCTTGAGTGATTTGAGTGAATCTTTAGTGAGGATGTTAAACTTTGTGATATTTTGATCAAAGGTAATCACTTAGATGAGGGGAGACACCTATGTTTTCGTGAAAAATGCTAAACTTGGAATGTTTGAAACTTTGATGTACTTTTAGTTGAATTTTCAATGTATGAGTACTTATGGATTATTTTGAGATATTATTGATAGGAATTATAAATTGAGAAGAATTTATTTTGATTATGAGTTGAGGATTTTTGCATGAGGACAAGCATATGCTTAAGTGTGGGGGTATTTGATAAACCATAATTTATACATATTTTTATCCCATGCTTTACCTATTTATAAATTGTTTCTCCTTATATTTGGTGAATTTGATGCTCCTAATCCTTTAATTTCATGTTTTATACTTAGGAGAGCATAGGAGAGTAAAAAGAGCGAGAAACGGGCCGAAAACAGAGAAAATGGACCCGCGTGGGAAATCAACATGGCCTGGACTTTCTCACACGGGCATGTCACACAGCCGTGTCCCTTTGGTAGGATTGAACCATGACTTACACGGGTATACTACATGCTCGTTCCTATTCAACAACCTTGACCGTGGGCTGGAGTAATCGTACACGGGCGTGTCCCTACCGAGCCCAAGTATAACCCTATTCAGAAAAGGCCAATTTTGGGGCTCTTAGGCATTCTAAAGCCTATTTAAACACCTGAGGAGGCATTTAGAAGGGGGACGAAGGGTAGGAAGCAAGGGATTACTCAAGGAAAGCCGATTGATCCATCTCAGTAGCCAGATTCATCATCAAGACTGAAGGTCTCCCTTCAAGTTCCTTCAGGAGTTTTGGGTTTTCTTATGTTTTGTTATCTTTATGCTTTTGAGATGTTTTCTTTCATAAAGATGAACTAAACCCCCTAAATACCTAAGGGGAATGAAACCTAAGACGGATCTTGTTATTATTATCTGAATTGTATGATAAATATTTGACTTGTTCTTAATTCTTGTTTTCATATTCCAAGATACTGATTCAAGTTAAGCTCTTATTCAGAGGAGGAATAAACCTTGTCTAAGAGTAAATTTGTCATAATTAAGTGGAGTTGATTGCACACCTAAAGATAGGGTGATAAGATTTTGCCGGATTAGGGTGAAACCTAATAAGGGAATCCATAGATCGAGTTAATGCAATTCTAGGGTGTTAATTAGAAAGAGATTTCAATTTTTCAACCTAGGGTTAGACGTTATTAGTCTCGGGAGAGATAATAATATAACTTAGGGATTTCTACGGATCAAGTTAAATGAATAAATCGTCTGACTCAGAGTCAAATAGTAACTGAAGTCTAGGTGGATTTTTCCTTAGGTATTGTCTTAATCAATCAAATTTTCCCAAAAGTATTTTCTCAAAATTTCTTTCTGTGCATTCTTGGTTAATAATTAGTTTAGATAACCAAACCTCTTAATTTTTAGGCTAACTAATAGAAAGGAAGTAAATACTAGTACTCGTAGTTCCTTTGGGTTCGACAATCCGGTCTTGTTGAACTATACTACTGTTCGATAGGTACACTTGCCTTAATTGTGATAATAAGTTAGTCTCAAGAACGATTATTTCATAAATCTTTAAACCTGTCACGAATATTACATATCAGGCCCGAAAATCAATTTTATCAAATTTCTTCATATCTTAAGCTTAGCCGAACCCTTTTTACTCGTATAGCAACTCCAAATTATCACTATTTCACATACTTCACATCTATTTTACAGCTTATACAATATAGTCCTTTTAGATGTTTTCATGCTAACACCTTTCACAGAAGTTGTTCATAACACACCCAAGACTTATTTTCTTCCATAAAACTCAGCAAACATTAAAAACCCTTTCATGGAAAAACCCTACACTCTTGATCATTTTGCAAAATAGTACCCTCATTTGAAAGCTCATGCTTCAAGGGTCTCAAAAGTACAAAAATATTTAAGAAAAGCCATTAAAATCACTTACTTGTGAAGACTTAAAGTTGCTGAAATTTCAAGCCTTTAAAACCCCATTTCTTTGCTTAAAAATTTTGGTGGTAAAGAAGAAGGTAAGAAGGTAATATCATCTTTATCTTATTTTATTTCTATTTTAATGAATTTAGTTACCAAACCTACCAAATTTAGACTTTTTGACCAAGTTTGTCTCCTATGGCCAGCCATGCCTCCTTAAAGGGTCTAATTTCCCTTTAAAGACCCCCAATTTAGGTTCTCTAGCTATTTGGCACTTTTAACTATTAAAACAAGACTTTTGTATTTTATGCAATTTAGTCCTTTTTCACAATTGGGCTCACAAACATCACAATTAACTCACCAAATTTTTCATGCACTCTTAAAAATATGCTATAACATCTAAATAATTATAAAATAATTTATCTGACTCTAGATTTGTGGTCTCAAGACCACTATTTTGACTAGGCCCTAAATTGACCTGTTACAATTCTCCCCCTTTAGGGATTTTCATCCCCGAGAATCTTAACGATGAATAAGTTCGGATATTGATCTCTCATAGCCTCCTCAGGCTCCCATGTGGCTTCCTCAACTCCATGTCTATGCCACAAAAACTTTCATGAGTGTTATACGCTTATTCCTCAACTATTTGACTTCACGAGCCAAAATCTTGACTGGCTCTTTGCCATAAGTCATGTCAGGATGAATCTCAAACTCTGTTAGCACAATCACATGTGAAGGGTCTGATCTATAGTGGCGTAGCATGGGTACATGAAGCACGTTGTGAATCTTTTCAAACTCTGGTGGTAAAGCCAATCGATAGGCAACCGATTGTACTCTTTCGATAACCTCATAAGGTCCTATGAAACGAGGACTCAACTTGCCTCTTCTACCAAATCTAAGGACTTTTAAAAATACCTTATTGCCAATTTGAAACTCAATTTCCTTTCATTTCAAATTCGCGTAGGATTTATGTCTATCCGAGGCAGTCTTCAAGCAGTCATGAATCACTTTAACTTTCTCTTTAGTCTCTTTGACTAAATCGACCCCGTGAATCTGACTCTCTCTGAGCTCAGTCCAATATAAGGGCATTCGACACTTTCGCCCATACAAAGCCTCATAAGGCGCCATTTTCAGACTTATCTGATAACTGTTGTTGTAGGCGAATTCAACCAATGGCAAGTACCTTTCCCAACAAGAACACAACACTGCAACATGTCTTCTAAAATTTGAATCACTCTTTCCGACTGGCTGTCAGTTTGTGGGTGAAATATTATGCTAAAACTCAACTTTGTTCCCAATGTCTCTTGTAGCTTTTTCCAAAACCTTGAGGTAAATCTTGGGTCTCTATCCAAAATAATCGACAAAGGAACTCTATGCAGCCTTACAATCTCAGAAACATACAAGTTGGTCAGTTTCTCGAGAGAGTAATCGGTAGCACCAGTATAAAATGTGCCGACTTTGTTAGCCTATCCATAACAACCCAAACAGCATCCTTTTTCTTTCGGGTTACTGGCAAACCCGTCACAAAATCCATAATGATCCTATTCCACTTCCACTCGGGACCATGATAGGCTGAAGTAGACCCGAAGATACTTGGTGTTCAACCTTCACCTGCTGACACACAAGACTTTTGGAGACGAACTATAAAATATCTTTTTCCATCCCCGACCACTAATGTATCTTCAGGTCGTTATACATTTTCACACTACCAGGGTGGACGGACAAACAACTGCTATGTGCCTCATCTAAAATCTTCCGGATCAATTCGTTGTTCTTGGGTACACAAACTTTATCTTTGAACATCAAACACCCATCGACACCAACACGAAACTCGGATTTATTTTCCATCTTACACTAAGCTATCTTAGCTTGCAACTCTTTATCACCTTTCTGAGCTTCACGGATCTCTTATAGAAATGTTGGTCTAGCTCTCAACTCTGTTAGGACCGAACCCTTGCTAGACATATACAACTGAGTATTCATGGCTCTCAAGGCAAAAATTTGACTTTCGACTCAGAGCATCAGCGACTACATTTTCCTTTCCCGTAGTCGATAATCAGCTCATAATCTTTTATTAGTTCTAACCATCGTTGTTGCCTTAAATTTAACTTCTTTTGAGTCAACAAGTACTTAAGACTTTTGTGATCGGTGAATACTCGACATTTCTCTCCATACAAATGATGCCTCCAAATCTTAGCGTGAACACGATGGCGGCCAACTCTAAATCATGCGTCGTATCGTTTTTCTCATGAGGCTTTAGTTGTCTCGAAGCGTAAGCTATGACCTTACCTTCTTGCATCAGCACGTACCCCAAACCATTCAAGGAGCTGTCGTTATATATCACAAACTCCTTGCCTGAATTTGGTTGCACTAACACTAGGGCCTCGATTAGTAAAGTCTTTAATTGCTTGAAACTCTGTTGGCACTTTTCTGTCCATTCGAACTTGACATCTTTTTGCAGCAGTTGTGTCATTGGAGTAGCTATCATAGAGAATTCGTTTACAAATCGCCTATAGTATCCGGCCAAATCCAAAAAGCTTCGGACCTTTGTCACATTCTTCGGCAGTTTCCATTCAACAATAGCCAAGATTTTGCTTGGGTCAAATCTAATCCCGTCACTCGACACAATGTGTCCTAGAAATCCAACCTCCTTAAGTCAGAACTCGCTCTTACTAAACTTGGCGTACAATTGTTTGTCTCTTAAGGTCTGTAATATAGTTCTCAAATGCTTCGCGTGCTCACTCTCATCACCCGAATAAATCAGTATGTCGTCGATAAAGACCATCATGAACTTATCCAAGTACGGCCGAAAAATGAGGTTCATCAAATCCATAAATATTGCCGGAGCATTAGTCATACAAAAGAGCATGACAAGGAACTCATAATGCCCATATCTTGTTCGAAACACGGTCTTTGGTACATCTTGCTCTTTCACCCTTAGCTGGTAGTATCCTGACCTCAAGTCAATCTTGGAAAATACAGTGGCTCCCTTTAACTAATCAAACAGGTCATCGATCATTGGCAAAGGATACTTGTTCTTCACTATTACCTTGTTGAGTGGTCTATAGTCAATACATAACCTCATCAACCCATCTTTCTTTTTTAGAAAGAGCACCGAAGCACCCCACGGGGAAAAGCTCAGTTTCGCAAAGCCCTTGTTAGTTAACTCTTGTAGTTGAACTTTCAACTCCTTTAACTCTATAAGAGCCATCCTATACAGAGCAATAGAGATGGGTGCCGTACCGGTTACCAACTCGATTCCAAACTCAACTTTCCTCACTGGAGGTAATTCGGGTAATTCCTCCAGAAATACATCCATAAACTCATAAACCACTAGTATCGATTCAATCTTCAACTCAGACACTTGAGTATTTAGCACAACATCTAGGTGAGCCTCATATCCTTTCCTCAAATATTTCTTTTCAGTCAAAGACGATACTATTATAGGCAAATTATCCGATTCATCTGGCCTAACCTGAAGAACACTTCCATCCTCACATTTCAAATCAATAACTTTTCTCCCATGGTCCACTATGACACTATGAAAAGTCAACCAATCCATCCTAAGGATTACATCAAATTCATTAAATGGCAACAACATTAGGTTGGCCGGAAAACAATGACCCTTAATTGTCAAAGGAAAATTTCTACACACTTAGCCCATTAGTACATGTCTGCCTAAAGGGTTGGACACTTTTATCACAAACTCAGTGGACTATACTATCATGTTCATACGAGGTATCAATTCTATACAAATATAAGAGTGGGTAGACCCCGAGTCAATTAAAGCAAGAATAGATATTTCATGGATAGAAAAGTACTCGTGATCACATCAGGAGACTCTGCCTCTTCATGAGCGCGAATAGTTTAAGTCCTTGTAGGCTCTCTGCCATCGGACCTCACTACAGCATCTCTTGGTGCACATCTGCTAGTAGCCCCACTTCTGGGGTTCTTTTTTCAAGAGACTCTACCTCTTCACGAGTACGAATAGCGTTAAGTCCTTGTAGGCGCTCTGCCCTCAGACCTTACTACAGCATCTCTTAGCGCACATCTGCTAGTAGCCCCACTTCCAGGGTTCTTTTGTGGTCTTCCCCTCAATAGAGCACTACTTGCCTTCAATTCTTACTTTTTCTCTCTCTTCCATTTCAAGAAAGTCTGGGATGAAGTGTCTAATGATCCACACTTAAAATAGCCCCTTTCATTCCCCAGGCACTCGCCGAAGTGATGCCTACCACATTGCGAACATTCTGGCCTATTTGGTCGAGCACTGCCAATGCTCACGACAGAAGTGGTCTGGGCTCTAGAAATTGTGTTTTACCGATTCTTGTTTCAATTCAAAAACCCCAATGAAGCATTCGATCGAGTAGTAAATTCTTTCGATCTCTTAGATGAGGACTGATGTGACTTTCCCATTTATCTCTTCTTTGAATCTCGCGACTCAAATGTCGTTTTCCTCCTCTCTTTTACCAGCTCCTGCACCTTGCATGCTCTCTCAACGAGCACTACAAATTCTCTTAGTTCTAAGATGCCAACAAATACTCGGATATTTCACTAAGACCACCCTCGAACCTCTTATACATAATGGCTTCTGTAGACATGCACTCCCAGGCATGCTTACTGAGCCTCACAAATTCACACTCGTAATCTGTCACCGACATTCGGCCTAGCTTTAGCTCTAGGAATTCCTTCCTCTTCTGATCTATAAACCTTTGGCTAATATACTTATTTCAGAACTCTTTCTAGAAAAATTCCCAAGTTACTCTCTCTCTCTATACCACAGACACAAGAGTGTTCCACCATTGGTAGGCCAAACCTCGCAAGAGCGATACAGCACATTTCATGCACTCCTCATGTGTGCACGATAGTTCATCAAGCACCCTAATGGTATTCTCTAACCAAAACTCTTATTTCTTCGAGTCGTCATCTAAGTTAGCCCAAAATTCCTTGGCCCCTTGCTTCCTAATCTTGTCTACCGAAGGCTTCTCCCTCTTGATCACGTCCTCGCCTTGCGGAGCTACCAGGGCAGACTGAGGGATCGGAAGAGGTAGGGGAGGTGGAGCGTTCGGATTCGTATGAACAAATACTGTGTACCAAGCATCCATCATTCGGAGGTAGCTTCTTTAGCCCACCGCTATGGCCCATAGTCACGGGTTCACTCTCAACTGGCGCAGTCCCTTAGGCGGAGCCAACGCGTTACTCTCCACGTCATTTGTCACGGCTCTATCAGGATCCATTTCCTATATGAAAATTTAATTTATAATCGTCAGAAGTCATCACACTATCAATATACAGTTATGGCATGTATAGCTAGACCCATACTCTCGCTAAGTTAGTCTTAGAATCGACAAAACCATAGCTCTAATACCACTAAATGTAACACCTCATACTCGTAACCCACGCTGGAGCGAAATATGAGGCATTACCTAACTCGATCTCATGCACCCAAACATTTACAAGTCGCCCAAACTCGGTCCAATTTAAAAAAAATTCAATTTCTAATTTAAACCTCCTGTTATGGACCTACGAGCCCCTAATCAACCACTAAAAACTGTTCGAGATCAACCTGGATCTTTAAACCATCTATAGAAAATTTGACTTTGAAACCAGACACACGCCCGTGTGGCCATTTTGACATGGTCGTGTGATGGCCCATGTGGCTCACACGGCCTAAGCAATACAAAGACACGCCCGTGTCCTCCACTCGCATGGAAATAATTTTAAATGCACACCTACAGGGGTTTTTACATGGCCTGGCACACGCCTGTGTGCCTAGCCTGTGTTGTAACAATCTAGTTTTGACCCTAGTCAGAATAGTAGTTTCGGGACCACAAATCCGAGTCTAAAAATATTTTAAAATTATTTTCTATGTTGTGATATGTGAATTTACATTTGTGAAAATTACTGTGATTTAATTTGTTTGTTTCTGTGCTTAATTATGAAAAAGGATTAAATCGCTTAAAGTGTAAAAGTTGATTGCTAGATGCTAAAGCACCTTTTTGGATAGGCTTTTAAAATAAATGTCCTTTCATGTCAATTGGACCATTGTACTAATGCATGGACAAATATGGACATGAGTTGGTAGAAATTAATGTTATGTCATTAAGGGTAAAATGGTAAAAGGTGATTATAATGTTATAATAATAAAATGAAAACATGAAATTGGCCATATTATCATGCATATAGCCGAAAATCAAAGAAAAAGAAAAATGAGAAAGCCATTTTAGGTTTCGACACTTTGATTGCTTGATTAAGGTACGGTTTTAACTCAATTTTTGATAATTTTTACGTTTCTATGATCGTTGCTTCGTGTTTTTCAAAACCCATGTCTAAATTTCTATTTCTATTAAGGATTTCATGAAATTCCATTGTTGATATCATGAGTTTTGTGATGTTTTTGAATGAATTATGAAGGCTTGGTAGATGGTTCATAAGTTTTATTTTTGAGTTTTTGATTAAATTGAGCTATTTGGGTTACATTTTGAAAATAAGGTTTAGAAGGACTAAATTGTGAATTTAACATATTGTATGGGCTTATATAGAAGCCATGAAAATTTGGCTAGCCCTGGTTCAAAGAACTTTTGCATATTTGTGATTTTATGAAAAATGGACTAAATTGTCAATGTGTGAAAATGTAAGGGCTAAAATGAAAAGTGCCCTAAATATGTGTATATGGATTAAATTGAATGAAATGAATGATTGAATGGTTTAATTTCTATTGTATTAGATCAAGAACAAAGAAAATCGGACTTAGATCGGGAGAAGTCCAAAATAGTTGAATAGACGACTCGTTTTATCCGAAATCCATCTGAGGTAAGTCAAATTACAATTACATGTTAATTGAAATAAATCGTGCACATATAAATTGTAATCTGTATTGGATGGCCTTGAGTGCCTGATGAATATCTTTGGAGTAAAGTATGATAATATGTTAATATCTGAAAAGCTTTGTATGTTTCTAAGAAAAGTTGACATCTGTCTGAGACATCGTGTAAGATCGTGTCTGGGACATAGGCCTCGATTGAGATTTATGTATTTGATTTCGTGTAAGACCTTGTCTGGGGCAGAGGCATCGATATTGAAATACATGTAAGACCACGTTCGAGACGTCGACATTTTACTTGTTTATGAGCATCTATATCATTTCTGAGCCGCCTGATGATAGCGTACGAAATATGAGATTGAGTATATAAAATGTATAACCTATGCAGGTACGTTTGTATCGTACTAAATTTCTGAATATGAAAAACTCTGTCTCTGTGAAATATGTATGGAAATGAAGCATGACATATATGTAAACAAAGTAGCATGGTTAAGTTTATGAATTATTCTATGAAATGGTTATGAATCTATATGGGTGAATTATATTTATATGCTTTAGTAGTTAGACCAATTGTATTTGGCTTACTAAGCTCTTTATAGCTTACTCTATGTGTTTACTGTCTATTTTACAGTTATCGTAGCTACTGAAGGCTCGGGGATAGTCGAGGATTGTCACCACACTATCGATCTCATTTTGGTACTTTTGAAAGTGTAAATATTTTAAAGTATAGCATGTATAGGCTAGAAGGTTTATGTATTAAGTTTTGAATTGTAAATATAGGTTATGCAATGAAAGTTGGCTATAAAATGGTAATGTTGTATATAGTTTTGGTATTTGGTTGATGGTGCCAAATGGTGTATGGTTGTAGTGTTTTATGAGCTAATATGTTTTTGTTATAATGAAGCATGTTATGAGTATGGAATGGATTGAAAATTTTAGGTACAAATGTTGTTTATTATGGCTTGTAGGAATGACCTTTAAAAAGGGCTGGCAAATTGGCTTAAATCAAGCCTGCATGGTGCCACACGGTCAGGGGACACGGGCGTGTCATGTCGCCATGGGCTAAAGTCAGTAGCTAGCTAAGTATCACACGGCTGCAGCATACGGGCGTGTTTGTTAGTCGTGGGTGAAAGTCAGTATGCATGTTCTGTTTTGGGACGGGTGGTTCACATGGGTGTGTCTCCTGCCCGTGTGAGGCACACGGCCTGGACGAATAGGCATATTACCTCAATATAATTGAAAAATTTTCTATGTTCTGAATTTTATGAATGTGTTTAGTTTAGCTCTAACCGTTCTTAAACATATGTTTTAGGTTTCATAGACCATATTTAGAGATGATTGCTTATGAAATGATGTTAAATAATATCTAATATCTATAATTCTGAATTGGTCTGAAATGTTCTACCTGTCTGGTAATGCTTCGTAACCCTAATCCAATGTCAGTTACGGGTTAGGGGTGTTACATTTTATTGGTATCAAAGCTATGTTTAGTCGGTTCTAGGACTACCATAGCGTATATGAGTCTAGCTATACATGCCATATATTTGAATCTATGATAGTGTGATGACTCCTGACATTGAAATGTTCTTTTATATAGCAAATAGATCCCGATAGAGCTGTAGCTGACGATGTTGAAAGCAATGCGCCTGCCCCCGCGCAAGGGAAGGTGCAAGATGATTCACAACCGGCTATGAGTAGCCATGATAACGAGGCTAAGCAAGCCTTCTGTCAGATGATGAATGATTGGTTCACTCAATATATTAGAACCAATCTAGCTGTACAACAACCTCCACCCCTAGTTAATTCTTCTCAAATTCTTACTATGCCCTCAGTAAGTCCGGCTCAACTAAATAGACCACCGGCTGATAAGATTAGAAAGTATGAGGCTGAAGAATTTCGAGCTACAACGAATAATGATGCTGAAAGAGTCGAATTATGGTTAGAGAATACAATACGAGTGTTTGATGAAATGTTTCTAAATCCTGAGGAATGTGTTAAATGTGCCATTTCACTTCTAAGAGATATAGCGTATCATTGGTGGAAAACTTTAATATCTGTGGTTTCGAGTGAAAGGGTTACTTGGGATTTCTTCCAAGCTGAATTCTGGAATAAATACATAAGCCAGAGATTCATTAATCATAAGCGTAAAAAGTTTCTCGAGCTTAAACAAGGTCGTATGTCTATTACTGAATACGAACGTGAATTTGTAAGATTGAGCCAGTATGCTCGGGAATGTGTATCGAATGAAGCCATAATATGCAAAAGGTTTGAAGATGTACTAAACGAAGATATCCGTCTGTTAGTGGGGATTTTGGATATTAAAGAAATGGTAGTGCTCATTCAGCGAGCTTGTAAAGCCAAAGAATTAGGTAAAGAGAAAAGAAAAGCTGATTCTGAAGCCAAAGATATTAGAAAGAGATCTTTAAGTAAATCATTTCAGTCTGGGTCAAAGAAATCCTGAGATGATCATAACCGTTCAAATGCTAATGTGGGACATTCGAATCGAGATCGACCTAGATCATATTCGAACTCCAAAGCCCCTGCTACCTCTGCTGCTAGTATCGGAAATGTCTGATTTGAGAGACCTGAATGTAAATACTATGGTAAAAGACATCCAGGAAATTGTAGATTGAATGATCGAGCCTGCTTCCGATGTGGATCTCTGGACCATTTTGTAAAAGATTGTTCTGAACCTGCTGAGCAAGAGAATGTATAGAATCTGAGACCGAGCAACACCTCAGCTAGAGGTAGACCTTCCAGAAATGCAAGAAATGCAAGTAGTGGTCAAAGAGCTACTGGAGATACTATTGTTAGATCTGAGGCCAGAGCACCTGCCAGAGCCTATGCTATCCGACCTCATTAGGAAGCCTCGTCTCCAGACGTGATTACTGGTACTTTTACTCTTTATGATACTTCTGTGATTGCATTGATAGACCCTAGATCAACGCATTCTTATATATGTATGAATTTAGTGCACAATAAGACTTTGCCTGTAGAGTCTATTGAATTCGTAATTAAAGTATTGAACCCCTTAGGCAAAAGTGTCTTGGTTGATAAAGTCTGCAACAATTGTTCGTCAATGTTACGAGATATCTGTCTCTGATGCTTTTACCTTTCAATGAATTTGGCATAATTCTGGGAATGGATTGGTTCACTTTGCATGATGCTATTGTGAATTGCAAACGAAAAGTCATTGATTTAAGGTGTAAGAATGATGAAATAATCTGAATTGAGTCTAGTGATCTGAATGGACTACCATTTGGGTATCTGCAATGAAAATATGGAAATTTATGAAGAAAGGCTGTGAAGCCTACTTAGCTTATGTGTTAGACTCAAAAGTGGATGATAGGAAAGTTGAATCAGTGCTCGTTGTCTGTGAATTCTCTGATGTGTTTCCTGAAGAACTACCTGGTTTGCCTCCGATTTGAGAAGTCGATTTTGGTATTGAATTAGTACCTAGTACTACTCTGATTTCAATAGCTCCGTATAGAATGGCTCCGACCGAGTTAAAGGAATTAAAATCTCAGTTGCAAGAATTGATCGATTGAGGGTTTGCTAGATTGAGTTTTTCACCATGGGGTACTCCTATTCTGTTTGTGAAAAAGAAAGATGGCACAATGAGAATGTGTATTGATTACTGACAGCTTAATAAAGTGACAGTAAAGAACAAATACCCTCTGCCTAGAATTGATTTATTCGATCAGTTGAAAGGTGCTACTGTATTTTCAAAGATAGATCTGAGATCGGGTTACTATCAGTTGCGGGTAAAGGACTCTGACATTCTGAAAATTGCTTTCAGAACGAGGTACGGACATTATGAATTTTTAGTTATGCCTTTTGGTTTAACGAATGCACCTGCTGTATTTATGGATTTAATGAATAAAATTTTTGGGTCGTATCTTGATCAATTTGTTGTTGTATTTATTGATGATATTTTGATTTATTCACATGATGAATTTGAGCATGCTGAACATCTGAAAATAGTGCTACAGACTTTGCGAGAAAAACAGTTGTATGCAGAGTTTAGTAAATGTGAATTCTGCTTGCGAGAAGTTGGTTTTCTGGGTAATATTGTATCAACTTTCGGTATCTGAGTTGATCTGAGTAAGATTTTAGCTATTCTAGATTGGAAGCCTCTGAGGAATGTATCTGAAGTCCACAGTTTTCTGGGACTTGCTGGTTACTATAGACGATTTGTAAAAGATTTCTCTGTGATAGCAACTCTGTTGACAAAATTGCTTCAGAAAGATGTGAAATTTGAATGGTCTGAGAAATGTCAGAGAAGTTTTGATCGTTTAAAAGCTCTGTTAATTGAAGCTCCGGTATTGGTACAACCTGAGTCAGGTAAAGAATTTGTTGTTTACAGCAATGCTTCATTGAATGGACTCGGTTGTGTTTTAATGCAAGAAGGAAAAGTTATTGCTTATGCTTCGAGACAATTAAAGCCGCATGAGAAGAATTATCCAACACACGACCTTGATTTAGCTGCCATTGTATTTGCTTTGAAGATCTAGCGTCACTATCTGTTTAGTGAGAAATGTCACGTGTTTTCTGATCATAAAAGTCTGAAGTATTTAATGACGTAAAAAGATTCGAATTTGTGACAGAGAAGATGGTTATAACTACTAAAAGACTATGAACTTGTGATTGATTATCACCCAGGAAAAGCAAATGTGGTTGCTGATGCTTTGAGTCAAAAATCGTTATTTGCAATGAATGTTCATTTAGTTCTGTCTGATGATGGTTCAGTTTTAGCTGAATTAAAAGTGAGACCTTTGTTTTTACAACAGATTATCGAAGCTCAGAAGGTTGATAATGAGATTATGGCTAAACGAACTTAGTGTAATTTTGATTCTGATTCTGATTCCGAATTCTGAATAGATGATGATGACTGTCTGAGGTTCAGAAATAGACTTTGTGTTCCAAGAAATCCAGATTTGATTCAAACGATTTAGAATGAAGCTCACAGTAGTAGATTTTCTGTACATCCGAGAAGTACGAGAATGTATAATGATTTAAGACAACTATATTAGTGGCCGGGAATGAAAATAGATATCTCTGACTTTGTTTTGAGATGTTTAATCTGTCAGCAAGTTAAAGCTGAGCATCAGGTGCCATCTAGGATATTACAACTAATTATGATTCCAAAATGGAAGTTGGATCGAGTGACCATGGATTTTGATTCAGGTTTGCCTCTATCTCCGAAAAAGAAAGATGAAATTTGGGTTGTAGTTGATCGTTTGACAAAATTAGCTCATTTTATTCCGATTCAGTTTGATTATTCACTTGATAAGCAAGCTGAGTTGTATATTTATGATATTGTGAGATCGCATGGTGTGCCATTGTCAATAGTGTCTGACAGAGACCCGAGATTTACGTCGCGATTCTAGAAGAAATTGCAAGATGCTCTGGGTACTAAATTGCATTTTAGCACCGCTTTTCATCTGCAAATAGATGGTCAATCAGAACAGATTATTCAGATACTCGAGGATATGTTGAGATGTTGCATTCTTGAGTTTGAAGGTACATGGGAACAGTATCTACCTCTGGTTGAATTTTCTTATAATAATAACTTTCAATCGAGCATCAAAATGGCACCGTACGAAGCCTTATACAGTAGAAAGTGTAGAACTCTATTATACTGGTCTGAGCTTAGTGAGAATAAGATTTACGGTATTGATTTGATAAAAGAAACAAAACAGAAAGTGAAAGTAATCCGAGATAGTTTAAAAACTGCCTCTGATCATTAGAAATCTTATACGGATTTAAAATGAAAAGATATTGAATTTGAGGTCAGTGATAAAGTGTTTCTGAAAGTATCTCTGTGTAAGAAACTATTTTGATTTGGTAGAAAAGGGAAATTGAGTCTGAGATTCATCAGACCATATAAAATCATTGAGCGAGTTGGGTCGGTTGCTTATAGATTAAAGCTATCATTTGAGTTGGAAAAGATACATAATGTATTTCACGTATCAATGCTTCAATGGTACAGATCTGATCCGTCCCATGTGATATCCCCTTCTGAAATTGAGATTCAATCTTATATGACTTACGAAGAAAAACTGATCCGTATTTTAGCTCGTAAGATTAAAGAATTGTGAAACAAGAAAATTCATCTAGTTAAAGTGATGTGGCATCGTCACGGTGTTGAAGAGGCTACGTGGGAGCCTGAAGATTCAATGAGACAACAATATCCGAATCTGCTTAACGGTAAGATTTTAGGGGACGAAAATCCCTAAGGGGGAGAGAATTCTAACAGTCTGATTTTGACCCTAGTCGGAATAGTGGTTTTGGGACCACAAATCCGAGTTTAACAAATATTTTAATATTATTTTCTGTGTCTGTAATATGTGAATTTACATTTGTGAAAATTTCTGTGATTTAATTTGTTTGTTTCTGTGCTTAATTATGAAAAATGATTAAATCGCATAAAGTGTAAAAGTTGAGTTCTAGATGCTAAAGCACCTTTTTGGCTTGGCTTTTAAAATAAAGGTCCTTGCATGTCAGTTGGACCATTGTACTAATGCATGGACAAATATGGACATGAGTTGGTAGAAATTAATGTTATGTCATTAAGGGTAAAATGGTAAAAGGTGATTAGAATGTTATAATAATAAAATGAAAACATGAAATTGGCTATATTATCATGCATATAGCCAAAAATAAAAGAAAAAGAAAAAGGAGAAAGCCATTTTAGGTTTCAGCACTTTGATTGCTTGATTAAGGTACGGTTTTAACTCAGTTTTTGATCATTTTTACGTTTCTGTGATCGTTGCTTCGTGTTCTTCAAAACCCATATCTGAATTTCTATTTCTGTTAAGGATTTCATGAAATGCCATTATTGATATCATGAGTTTTGTGATGTTTTTGAATGAATTATGAAGGCTTGGTAGATGGTTCATAAGTTTTGTCTTTGAGTTTTTGATGAAATTGAGCTATTTGGGTTAAATTTTGAAAATGAGGTTTAGAAGGACTAAATTGTGAATTTAACATGTTGTATGGGCTTATATAGAAGCCATGAAAATTCAGCTAGCCCTAGTTGCAAAGAAGTTGCAAAGAAATTTTGCATATTTGTGATTTTATGAAAAATGGACTAAATTGTCAAAGTGTGAAAATGTAAGGGTTAAAATGCAAAGTGCCCTAAATATGTGTATATGGATTAAATTGAATGAAATGAATGGTTGAATTTGTATTGTATTACATCAAGAACAAAGAAAATCAGACTTAGATCGGGGGGAAGTCCAAAATAGTTGAATAGACAACTCGTTCTATCCGAAATCCGTCCGAGGTAAGTCAAATTACAATTACATGTTAATTGAAATAAATTCTGCACATATAAACTGTAATCTATATTGGATGGCCTTGAGTGCCTGATGAATATCTTTGGAGTAAAATATGATAATATGTTAATATTTGAAAAGCTCTGTATGTTTCTAAGAAAAGTTGACATCTGTCCAAGACATTGTGTAAGACCGTGTCTGGGACACAGGCCTCGATTGAGATTTACGTATAAGAACATGTCTGGGACATCGCCATCGTATCTAATTTCGTGGCATCGATACTGAATTACATGTAAGACCACATCCAGAATGTCGGCATTGTACTTGTTTATGAGCATCTATATTGTTTCTGACCCGTCTGATGATAGTGTACAAAATCTGAGATTGAGTATATAAAATGTATAACCTATGCAGGTACGTTTGTATCATACTAAATTTTTGAATATGAAAAACTCTGTCTCTGTGAAACATGACATATATGCAAATAAATGAGCATGGTTAAGTTTATAAATTATTCTATGAAATGGTTATGAATCTATATGGGTGAATTGTATTTATATGCTTTAGTAGTTAGACCAATTGTATTTGGCTTACTAAGCTCTTTGTAGCTTACTCTGTGTGTTTATTGTTTGTTTTACAGTTATTGTAGCTACTGAAGGCTCGGGGATAGTCGAGGATTGTCACCACACTATCGATATCATTTTGGTACTTTTGAAAGTGTAAATATTTTAAAGTATAGCATGTATAGGCTAGAAGGTTTATGTATTAAGTTTTGAATTGTAAATATAGGTTATGCAATGAAAGTTGGCTATAAAATGGTAATGTTGTATATAGTTTTGGTATTTGGTTGATGGTGCCAAATGGTGTATGGTTGTAGTGTTTTATGAGCTAATATGTTTTTGTTATAATGAAGCATGTTATGAGTATGGAATGGATTGAAAATTTTAGGTACAAATGTTGTTTATTATGGCTTGTAGGAATGACCTTTAAAAAGGGCTGTAAAATTGGCTTAAAATAAGCCTGCATGGTGCCACACGGTCAGGGGACACGGGCGTGTCATGTCGCCATGGGCTAAAGTTAGTAGCTAGCTAAGTATCACACGGCTGCAGCACACGGGCGTGTTTGTTGGTCGTGGGTGAAAGTCAGTATGCATGCTCTTTTTTGGCACGGCTGGTTCACATGGGTGTGTCTGATGCCCGTGTAAGGCACATGGCCTGGACAAACGGGCATGTGACCTCAATAGAATTGAAAAATTTTCTATGTTTTGAATTTTATGAATGTGTTCGGTTTAGCTCTAACCGTTCTTAAATGTATATTTTAGGTTTCGTAGACCATATTTAGAGATGATTGCTTATGAAATGATGTTAAATAATATTTAATATCTGTAATTTTGAATTGGTCTGAAATGTTCTACCTGTCTGGTAATGCTTCGTAACCCTAATCCGATGTCGGTTATGGGTTAGGGATGTTACACGTGTCCTTCACACGGCCATGACACGCCCGTGTCCTAGCCTGTGTGCAAAAACGTGGACATTCTGTTTCTGACGTCAACATCCCAAAAATGACACACGGCCAAGACACACGCCCATGTGCTAGCCGTGTCTATCACACGGCTGAGACACACGGTCGTGTCTCTGCCCGTGTGTTTACTACCATGCATATTGATTTGAGATTTTCACGTACAGAGGACACACGGCCGAACCACATCTACATAGGGCAGGCCGTGTGTCACACACAGTGTAACAACCCGATTTAAAGCCTAGTTAGAATACTGGTCTCGGGACCACAAATCCGAGATAGAAAAATTTTGGGACCACAAATCCGAGATAGAAAAATTTACTTTTTATTATTTTTATGAGGTTATAGTACAATATTATTACTGCATGAAAATTTTGGTGAGTTAATTTCAATGTTTTCAAGTCTGATTGCGAAAAAGGACTAAATTGCATAAAAGGCAAAAGTTACATTTTAGTACCCAAATGTGTTAAATAGCTAGAGAATCAAAATTGAAGATTTTTAAAGGGTAATTACACCCTTTTAATTGTGTTGGCCGGCCATGTGATAGATTTTAAAAAAATAGTCAAAGTATTAGGTGGATGATGTCATGATTTGGTGAGAAAATAATGCCTAAAAGCCTAGCTATCATTTCGTTCTTCTTCATCTTCTTTCTCCATCGAAAATATCTGCAAAAATATAGTTTTGAAAGCTGAAAACTTACAGCAACTTATTCCTCTCATAATGTAAGTGATCTTGATGATTTTCTTGATGATTTTTACATTTTTAGTATGCTTGTTTCATGGGCTTTCAAATGAGGGGTCTATTTTGCATAATGATTGAAAGTTTAGAGAGTTGCCATGAGAGGATTTGGGATGTTTGCTAAGTTTTTATGGAAGAATATGAGTCCCAGTTGTGTCATAAACAACTTTTGTGAAAGGTGTTAGCATGAAAACACCAAAAAGGATTATTTTGCATAAGTTGCAAAATGGGTGGTTAGTGTGTAAAATAGTGAGAATATGGGATTGCTATAGTAGTAAAAAGAGTTTAGCTAGGCTTGAAATATGAAGAAATTTGAAAAAAATCGATTTTCGGGCATAGGGGTAAAATGGTCATTTTACCAAGGCCTAGGGGCAAAATGGTCATTTTACCAAAGTTGTGAATTCATGAATGTTTAATTGTGTTTAGTGACTAAATGGATGCATATTGTTATTGTATATCAAGATTTACCAAAATCGAGCCTAGACCGGGGCAAAGCCAAGCAATCTAATTAAGCCGTCTAGTCAAGTACTTTTTGTAATCCAAGGTGAGTTGTATGTAAATGTTACAACCACACTGTTAATATTTGTATTCATATTGTCATTGAATTGATAATGTATGATTTGTTAAGTTATAAATTAAGAATGCCTTTTAATATTTGAGATAGTAGAAATATCCCGTTGAAATCTTAGGATATGAACTGGATATTCGTGCCAAGACATTGGGTGATTTGTGCGCCAGTGTAAGTGTAACGCCCCGATTTTTGGGCCTGGAAGTATTGGGCCTTGAGTCTGGGTTTGGGTGGAAAATGGCCCGAATAATTTAGATGTTATTATTATTTCGTATGTTTAGTTTAGTAATTAAATAAATTACGAAGGGTTTATGGTGTGGGAAAAAAAGGCCTAAGAGTAAATTTAATTTGAGGCAATTCCTGAATTTTAATTTTGGGAGAGAGGGTTCTGGCGATATGGGCTTTTAAAGTTGAGATGGTAAAATAGGACACAAATAAGGCCTTGGAAAAGTGGCAAGGTGGCGCCACTAAGTTCCTAAAAAAATGGCGTCTGGGAAGGAATTAAAGGTCTAGGGTTCAAGTTGCAAGGTAGGCATATTGTTATTTTTTTTAGGCATGTGCCGGGCATGTGATCACTTAAGTGAATTTTAGCAAGGGCCTTAGGGAGGTTGGGCCAATTGTTTTAGTTGATATTAGGGTTAGGTTCTTTTCTTTTTCTGTCTTGGAGAATTAGGGTTAGCCATCTGAAAGCTTTCACTATCATTCATCCTTTCTGAGTTCTCACAAAAGCCGAAAACGCAAATTCCTTCTCCTTGGTGCCAATTTCTTCTTCCTCTTTTCCTCCATTTTCTTTCTTCCTTTTAGCTTTTTCTTCTAGCTGAAACCTTCTGATCACTTTACTCACCCCCTCTATCGATCCCATCCTCCACAAAACCTCCATAGCCGATTGCCATAAAAGTCGAAATCCCAAAAACTCACTTCTTGTGCCGATTTTTCCAAGCCAAAATCCTTCAGTTATTTTTGTTCCTTTTGATCAACTTTCATCTTCTCTAAACCCTTAGTATCTATCGGCAACATTACTTCAAAGTTATAGCCTCAAATCGTCATCTTCTTCATCACTTAAAAAGCCGAAATACAATAGATTTAGGGACTTATAATCGAAACTTTAGATCTCTTGGATTCGAGTTCTACTATTGTTTAGAGGATAGATCTGCATCAAATCTGCGTAGAAATCAAAGAGGAATAAGTGGTAAGTGCTCATCACCTCAGATCTAGTCTTATTTTACAATTTAGAAAAGTCGAAGTACCTAAAATCTAGAGAGGCTGTCGATTTGGGCATAGGGCTTTGAAGGTCTTTAACCGACGATTTCTTTTGGTGA
The DNA here is from genome assembly GCF_025698485.1 of Gossypium arboreum. Lineage (NCBI taxonomy): Eukaryota > Viridiplantae > Streptophyta > Magnoliopsida > Malvales > Malvaceae > Gossypium > Gossypium arboreum. The sequence goes on from NC_069073.1 coordinate 45,437,183, forward strand.
TTAGTGTCTTCTAGAGGTTTGATCGAAGGCTTGGATCTTTGGAGCAACTAGACTTGGACCTAGTCATCGATTTTCTGCAAAAAGGTAAGATTCTAAAGGCTTTAGGGGCATGGTTCGAATATGGCTTGCTGAATATTGGGATTGGTTGTTGTGGGTTGCAACCTAAGAATTGTGGTAATCAATTGTAGGAGATCGTAAGGGATCTCAGTAGCAGTCGTCGCGAAATAGGTGTGTATCGAATACCCTCTCATAGTTCAATTCGGCAAAAGCCGAAATACCGAAATTCTGGCATTTCGTGGGCTTGTGAGTGTGCGAGTGCTCACAAGACGCTTAGAAATCATTAGATCTGAAATCTCAAAGTGGTAAGTTAGTCGTGTGTGAAATTTCGTGCACTTCGGTAATTGGGCCTCGATAGGCTAAAACTGGGCCCAATGGGCTTACGGGCCCATACGGGTAATAATAATAATAATAATAATAATAATATATAATATAAAAAATAGGCAATAAGTATGTTCTGTTAGATTGTGGAATCGAAACTACTTAAACCGGTAAACTAGTCATAAAACTTGAATTAAATGGGTTTAAATTGCTAGTGGACACAATAGGGCCCATTAGGGATTTTAGGGCCCAATGGCTAAAATTGTGAAATTGAGACAAATAAATTATTGCGATGAAAAATGGGTTAGTAAGGACAGTAACATTCATGAGAAACCTTAAAACTGATAAAATTATTGAAATACCTTTATAGGTGGAAAATTTACAGATTTACTCCAAGGAGCAAAATTACTGATATACCCTTAGGGTTAAGGTTGACCTGAATGTATGTTTGACTGTTACTATTTACTGCATGCCATGTTATTATTATTTGATGCATGGGACTGGGTTATTGATGGAGGAAGTACTGAAAGCGGCTTGTCCACGATCGGAGGCTTTGCCTCAACTTATCGATATCTGAGCAAAGAATGCAAGAACTGTGGAGTGTAAATTTGGGTGGGTTGAGCTATTCCCCACATGGAGTGTAGGGCTGGTACGAGTGGAGTGTAGAGGTTGGTTATTGGCTGGGTTAGGCTTGCATACATGAATATGTCTGTTCTGTTCTGGAATGGGCCTATGGGCCATACTGTTATCTGAAAAAAGGGCTAAGGTCCAGTTTACTGTATTCTGAAAAGGGCTTCGGCCTAGTACCCGCTGTTATCTGAATAGGGCTTATGCCCAATAGGCTTGAGCTGACTTGGGCTTTGGATGGGTTTTCCATACACACAGAGTTTTCCAAACTCACCCCCTTTCTCTTCCATCCTTGTAGGTGAGCCCTAGTTGGTGGACTTGGAGCTGGGTGGGATTCATAGTGGCCACGAAGATTAAATTTTTGGTTTTTAAATAAGTTTCAATTAGCTTCCTTTTAAATTTCGCATTTATTTTTTATTATTTCTATTTTGGTTAAAGTTGTAAAAAGGCCGCTCTATTATTTTTATTTTGGGTTTTTAAATTACTTAAATCGTTTTCAACTTGAGATTCACATCACTTAAATTGATTCCTTAAAATTGGATAGCCTTAGGGCGCGTTTTATAAAAGTTACTTATTTTCAAAATATCACGATAACCGAGCCAAGCTTCCGCAATGTAAATGTTTTCAAAGGAAATAAATATTTTAAATAGAGTTAAACTTAATTTGTTGTTCGTGGACAAGTAATAAGCTTAAAGTGTGGCAATGGATGTGTGCATGTCTAGGATTGGATCATGGAAGAGCTAGGTACTTAAGCAGTCTAATTGACTCACCTCCTCTTTTCTTGAATCCAACCTGGTGCGTAGTATCCATTCACTTTAAGCCATAACAAAGAAGGTTTGATTTTTCGATACTTAACTGTTTTTAAAATAACATGTTTCTGCCACTACAAAGGTTTACAAGTTTAAACGGTAAAAGTTTCTAAACCTCAAGAAGGGTTTTCAATGAAAACATGATTTTCGAAAAACACTTCAATGTGACACACCAGACTTGGCCATAATGTCTGGGCCGGGTTTTGGGTGTTACAGTAAGACATGTCTAGGATATGCTTCGGCCATATTATGAGAGCCAGTGTAAGACCATGTCAGGGACATGGCATCAACTTTCAGACGAGGGCTAGTGTAAGACATGTCTGGGACATGCATCAGCCATATTATGAGAGCCAGTGTAAGACCATGTCAGGGACATGGCATCGACACAGAGATGAGTGCTAGAGTAAGACATGTCTGGGACATGCATTGGCCTCGACAGAGATAGCCAGTGTAAGACGTGTCTGGGACACGCATCGGCTAAGAGTTGTGCAAGTGTAAGACATGTCTGGGACATGCATCAGCATGCATATATGAGATCCAATGTAAGACCATGTCTGGGACATTGCATCGGCAATATATCCCATGTTAAAGGTTCATAGAATATCCAGTAGTATTCCAAACGGTTCAATGGTAAAAGTTATAGTTCAATTTTTATAAAGAAAGGGTGATCATGTTGTGAGTGATACAGGTGCCTATATGATAAGCATGAGTAACGAGCTTAATTTAAAAAATGAGACTCAAGTAGATGATAATGAGTAAGTTAAGTTATGTTTACCTTTGAGCTATAAGCATGATGGTAAATGGTGGGATTGTTGTTGTATATTTATTTATATGCAATTTACTAAGCTTTATGCTTACCCCCTTTCCTTCCCTCTTCTTTCAGTGTTGCCAAGCTAGCTTAAGGATCCTTTAAAGTCAGAGATATTGATCACACTATTAGCTACAGCACTTGGTATAGTTTGATTTATATTTTTGAAGGTGGCATGTATAGGGCTAGACTAGGATGTGGTATTAATAGAATTATTCATGTATTTTGGCTCAAGTCAAAAGCCCTTCATTTTGTATCAAGCCTAGAATAATGGCTATTATTCATTTTGATAAATGCATATAATGTTTTTTCTATGGATGAATTGGTGTCCATTGTGATGAAATTTTTATATTGACATGATCTTGTGTAGGTTATGCAAAATGGGTGACAAAATGGCTTGGGAAATAGCCTAGTTTGTCCACACGAGTAAGACACACGGGCGTGTGTCTAGGCCATGTGTGACACACAGCTCACACCCATGGGTGTGTGTCATGGCTGTGCGACCCCTGCACTTAAAATTTTAAAGTCATTTTAGTACACAGGCAAGCCACACGAGTGTGTGCCCATGTAGTGTCATAAAGTCAGCATGCATGCTAGTGGTACATGGGCAAGAGGCACAGCCATGTGCCTCAGCCGTGTGAAGGACACGGTTATAGGACACGAGTGGGTGCTGGGGCCGTGTGGATTTGGCAGAATGCCTAGGTTTTCAAACACAGGTTCGGGACATGGGCGTGTCCCTAGCACACGATCGTGCGTTCTATATCCACACGGGCGTGTGGAGTCTTGATGAATGAAATTTTCTAAGTTTTTAATGAGGTCTCGGTTGGGTTGCGAACCATCCCGGATCTATGTTTTGGGCATCGTAAGCCTGCGTAACGCCCCAATTCTTAGGATTTTTGGGATTTCTGTGATTTTTGATGAATTTTAGAATTTCTGTGTTTTGACTGTATAATGTAGGTCTGAGTATGTTAGTGGGCCTTTAGAAGACCCAAGAGTAAATTTAACCCGAGGCAAGTTCAAAATTTTCAATTTTAGAGAGAGAGGGTTCTAGCGTTATGGGCTTTTCAAATTAAGGTGGTAGAATAAGCCACAAGAAGATCTGTGGTAAAGTGGCATGTGACGCCACATAGGTGCTTGGGGAGTGGCGTGTAATGTTTAGGGGGAGCCACGGTTCAAGTCGCAAGGTAAGTTAATTAGGGTATTTATTTTTGTGAACAGGAAAGGTAGGTATTGGAACATAGGTGGAACTCTATTTGGAAGAGTTTGAGCTGTTCAGGAGATTGGGTAAGGGAGAGATAAGGGAGGAAATTTAGGAGCTAATCAAGGAGCTTGGTGTTGGCCGAATGTTGGACTCTTGAGGCGGAAGAGTTGGCCAGCCAAGGGTCTTTAGTATAGGAAAATTTGGCTAGGTCTCTGAAGTAGCAATTTCAGCATTAGGGAAGTTTTGTGCCGTTTCTTGGTAGCTTTTCCTTTGGGTTTCGGTTTAGTCTTCTTTTTTCTTGCCAAAATAAGGTATTGTGCTTAGGGTTTTTGTCTTTTCCCTTCCATTTTGCTAGTATCTGAAACTTGGAACACCTCATAACTCTCTGTGTCGTTTCACTTGCCATAACCGAATACTATTTTCCCTTCTCACCTTTCTTTCCTTCGTCTTTTCCTTTTCCCCAAAGTCGAACCTATACTCTCCTCTCTTTTGTCTCTTTTATCATTTTCTTTTCTCTATTGTTCCTCAATTGGCAGAATCTACGATCCCTTTCCTTCTCTTATTCTCTTCATTTATTCCCCTCACATCTAGGAGGTCGAATCTTGCTATAGTCAAACCTCTTTTCCTTTTTCTATAAAAAGTCGAAACCTTCATACTTGTGGTATAGGAAGCCGAATCTTTGGCTACTTGAACCTATTTCTTCTTGTAACTACGGTAGATCGGGATTAATATCATAGATAGGAACACTCTTTTGGGCAGAGCAACGATTGTTAAGTATTCGAGCAAATTTTTTTAGTTACTTATGCTTTTAAGGAAAAGCCGAAACCCCTTAAAGGTGGCTAATATTTGGACTAAGGGCATATTGGCCTCTTTCTTTTGGTTTTGTGTGCATTAGTGTGGACAAGGGGACGTGCAGCAAAGGGATTTGAAGGCTAACACGGTTCGACATCTAGATCTAGTCCATATTTCGGCAGAAAGGTAAGAACTTTAGGGACTAAGGCAATGTTGGCCGAATATGGTAAGGAAACTGGTACATATATTTTTTTTTTGATATGTAGTCTGACGTATTAGTAACTTAATTGTAGGCAACTCATGCATGGATCTCGCCAACGTATCGTTACAGATTAGGTGTGTAAATGACACCCACTTATAGACTAGATCGGCAAAAGTCGAAAAGCCGAAATGCCGAAGAGCCAACATTTTGTGAACTTGCGAGCGTGCGAGTGCTCGTGAGATAGTTTGTTTGTTAATCCTGGTAAACTCAAGCGGTAAGATTGCAGAGTGCGCAATTTCGTGCACTTCGGTATATTTGGGCTTAACAGGCCGAAATCGGGTTAATGGGCTAACGGGCCTAGTTCGGTAAAAATGTCCGGTAAGTGTTTCTGTTAATACGTTAATGGATGTAATATGCATGAAAACCCTAAAATAGTAAATTTACTAAAATACCCCTAAGTATGAAAATTACCATTATACCCCTAGGTGGAAAGTGACCGTCATACCCCTAGGGTTAATTTTGACTGAAATGCATGATATTCTGATTTTGTATGTTGTATGCCATGACATATATATCTGTTGCATGGGATGTGGGTTATATTGATGGAGGAAGCATTCTGGTGGCCGTGCCACAAATATCTATTTCTGGTGGTGATGCCACAAATATCTGTTGTAGTGGCTCTGCCACAATATCAATATCTGGTGACTCTGTCACAACATCTGTTCTGGCAGCCATGCTGCAAATTTTGAGGTGTGTAACAGATGGGTGGATCGAGTTGTCTCCCCACATGGCGTAAGGTTGGTACGGGGGTGTATACGGATGGATATGGGTTGGGTTTTCTGTATACATGATATATCTGCTCTGTATCTGTTATGGGCCTATGGGCTTCATTCTAAATTTTGTATAGGGCTAAGGCCCAACTTAATCTGTTTCTGTGGTTTGATCTGATTTGGACTATGGATGGGTTGTTTTACACATTGAGTTTTCCAAACTCACCCCTTAATTTCATCCTTGCAGGAAATCCCCAACCATAGTGGACTTGGAGCTGTGAGGGATTTGGAGTGGCCACATGTTCTGCAAATTCAGTTTTCTTCATGTGTTTTGATTAGCATTTGCTTACTTTATTTGGTTTGGGTTTTAAGTTGTAATAAGGCCGCTCGTAAATTTTATGGTTTTATTACTTGCTTTATTTATACTCGATTTAAACTGTTTAATTTAGGCAGTATGGGTTTTTGTTCAAAAATTAATAAACGATTTCAAACACAACGAGCGTAACAAATGGATAACCTAAAGACTTAATTAATAGGTGTTTTTTTTCCTTAGTCAACAATTAACCATTTTTTTACAAAATCACCCTGATCACCATGAACAAAGAACACAATCAATCGTAAGTCAATGTAACACGTCAGACTTGATCGCAACGTCTGGGCCAGGTTTGGGGTGTTACATTTAGTGGTATCAGATCCAGGTTGCAACAACTCGGCTATGGAATGGGTCTAAAAAAAGTTTTTGGAAATTTTAAAAATAAAACAAAGATTTTCGAAAATCGCTTTTTGAACTCGCTTTTTTTTTTAATTTTCTTTCTACAATAAATGATTTCAAAGATTGCAAATCCGATTCTCTAAAATTTGGGTTTTGAGAAGGTGGCACACCGAATCTCCGGTCAAAGTCTATAAGTATCATTCTGAATTTTTCTGAATGTTTCTTAATTATCAGCTATATGCCTGTACTGAAACCTTATTATGATACTCTAGTTAGGGTGATATTGAAACTGTAGGAATTTTGGTAAGTAGACTGAGACTGTAGCTAGGCTATGATTCCGTAAAAAACAAACTCTGAATTACTATCTGTTCATAAAACATTTGTAATAAACACTGAAATATTTAATTGATGTATAAAATTCGTAATCAGATAATACGATATGAGTACGATAGCAGCTCGTGGAAGAGGCTGTGGACGTGGCTGTGGTAGTGCTCGGGCTGGATCTTCGTCTTCAGGACATATGCCAGCGGCAGATGCATTGTACCACTAGCAACATAAGTGGAGTCTCATGATCGAGGTGCCGGGGATGACACTCTATCTCAGGCAATGCTTCGTGTTTTGGAAAGGGTTACCGAGGCAAGTACGGGTAACGAAATTCAAGGATCTATTTCTGAGTGACTCTGGGCTAATGGAGCGGATATCTTTAGGGGCGTATCTGGTGTAGCCCCGAATGTGGCTGAATATTGGTTAGAGGCCACAGAACGGATTATGGATGATTTGGACTGTTCCGTAGAGCAGAAGCTGAAGGGAGCCATATCATTGCTAGATGAGGCTTACCAGTGGTGGCTCACTGTGAGAGATGGAACCCCAGCTGACAGGGTGACTTGGGAGCTATTTAAGATGGCCTTCAAGGGAAAATATGTTGGGGAGAGTTATATGGATGCCCGCAAGAAACAATTTCTGAATCTGGTTCAAGGGGGTAAGACAGTTGCTGAGTACGAGGCTGAGTTTCTGAGGCTGAGCCAGTATGCCTTTGGGATAGTCACTACAGAGTATGAACGTAGTGTGCGCTTCAAGGATGGTCTTAGAGATGAACTTAGGGTGCTGATTGGTCCACAGAGGGAGCGTGACTTTGCTGCTTTGGTGGAGAAAGCTAAGATAGCTGTGGAGGTGAAGCATACTGAAAGACAGAATCGTGAAAAGGATCGGAACCGTTTTCGGAGGGATTTAGGACCTTCGGGTGGTGCAAATAGGAATGTTAAAAGAGCAAGAGTGGAAGAGCCAGTTCAAGCAGTTCCGATGAATGTTGTTAGACCGCAAGTTTGTGGGGACTGTGGTAAGGTACATCTGGGCGAGTGTAGGAGATGTTCTGGTGCTTGTTTCAAGTGTGGATCTATGGAGCATAAAGTCAAGGACTGTCCTCAGAAAACAGATCAGGTTCAAGTTGCAGAACAGAGGGTTGCTCAACTAGTGAGAGGTAGACCACAACCACCGAGAGGACGTGGACAAGGTAGGGGCGATAATGGAAATGGTCGGGGTCGAGGAGCACCTGGCAAGGGTGCCAGAAATGCTGAGGCTCGTCAGCCAGTGTTGGTGTATGTAGCTCGTCGTCGAGAGGAGGGTGATACACCGGACGTCATAACTGGTACGTTCTTGATTTCTAGCATGCCGTACACTGCTTTGATAGATATTGGATCTACTGATTCGTATGTTGCATGTGCCTTATCTAGGTCATTAGGTGTGCACCCTGAGGAGACTGTGAGTGGGGTATCGGTACTAACTCCTTTGGGCCACTCGGTTAGGGTAGACAAACTGTATAGAGACGTGCCTTTAGAAACTCAAAGTAAGATTTTCTCTGGAGACTTGATGGAGTTACCGTTCGGAGAATTCGACCTCATTCTGGGAATGGATTGGCTTGTTAAGCATAGGGCAACTCTGGATTGTGCTGTTAAGCGAATGGTCTTAAAGACAGCTGAGGGTGAGGAGGTTATGGGGATAGGTGAGCGAAGGGATTATTTGTCCAATGTGGTGTTGGCGTTGAGAGCCGAGAAGTGGATTCGTAAGGGTTGTGAGGCTTATTTGGCATTTTTAAGTCAGTCGAAGACTGAGGGTCTGATGGTGGATAAGGTTAGAACCGTTAAGGAATTCCAAGATGTTTTTCCAGAGGAGCTCCCGGGATTGCCTCCGAACCGAGAAGTCAAGTTTGGAATCAAATTGTTGCCTAGAATGGCACTAGTGTCCATCGCACCATACAGGATGGCACCGAAGGAGTTAGTGGAGCTGAAAGCACAGATTCAAGAGTTGTTGGATAGAAGCTTTATTAGGCCGAGTGTGCCTCTGTGGGGAGCACCAGTGTTGTTTGTGAAAAAGAAGGATGGGATGATGCGGATGTGCATCGATTATCGGCAGTTGAACAAACTGACGATTAAGAATAAGTACCCTCTACCAAGAATCGACGATCTGTTTGACCAACTTAGAAGAGTTTCGGTATTCTCCAAGATCGATCTTCGATCTGGATATCATCAGTTAAGGGTCAAGGAGGTAGATATTCATAAGACGGCATTCAGGACTAGGTATGGTCATTACAAGTTTCTGGTTATGCCATTTGGACTGACGAACACTCCTTCGCATTCATGGATCTGATGAATCGTGTATTCCAACCATTTTTGGATCGATTCGTAGTCATTTTTATTGACAATATTCTGGTATATTCTGAAACTGAAGAGAAGCATGTTGAGCATCTCCGCATTATGCTGCAAGTGTTGAGGGAGAAGGAACTCTATACGAAATTTAGTAAGTGTAAATTCTGGTTGAGGGAGGTAACCTTCTTAGGTCATGTTGTCTCTGATGAGGGGATCAAGGTGGACCCTCGAAAGATTGAAGTGATTCTGGAGTGGAAGCCACCTTGGTCGGTGTCAGAAATTCAGAGTTTTCTGGGTTTGGCAGTGTACTACAGAAGGTTTGTGGAAGGTTTTTCTGTGTTGGCAGCACCATTGACAAATCTTATAAGGAAAGGAGCACCGTTTTTTTGGACCGAGATGCAGCAGGAAGCTTTTGAGAAATTGAAGAAAGTTCTGACCGAGGCACCTGTATTAATTTAGCCAGAGTCTAGGAAGGATTTTACCGTGTACAGTGATGCTTCACATGTGGGTTTGGGCTGTGTATTGATGCAAGAGGGTAAGGTGGTTTCTTATGCATCGCGACAGCTTAAGCCTCACGAAGTAAACTATCCTACTCACGATTTAGAATTGGCAGCAGTAATCTTTACACTTAAAATTTGGAGACACTACTTGTACGGAGAAAGTGTGTCATATATACAGATCATAAGAGTCTTAAGTACTTGCTGACTCAGAAGAAGCTGAACCTTAGGCAACGAAGATGGATAGAGTAGCTTAAGGATTATGACTGTTCAATTGAGTATCACCTAGGCAAGGCTAATGTGGTAGCTGATGCCCTAAGCCGTAGAGCTGTATCTGATCTAAGAGAAATGTTTGCTCGTCTGATTCTGTATGATGATTGTAGTTGTTGGCTAAGTTACAGCTAAGGCCAACCTGGGTGGATCAGATTAGGGAAAAGTGTAGCCTGATTTGACTTTTGAGGAAGAGCCTGTGCAGATACTGGATCGGGATGTTAAGGTTCTAATAAGGAAAGCAGTTCCATTGGTAAAGGTACTCTGGCATAATCATGGCAGACAAGAAGCTACTTGGGAGCCAGAATAGGCGATGCGACAACAATACCCTCATCTGTTTGAATCAGGCAAATTTCAAGGACGAAATTTCTTTAAGGAGGGTAGAGTTGTAACGCCCCAATTTCGAGATTTTTGGGATTTCTGTGATTTTTGATGAATTTTAGAATTTCTGTGTTTTGACTGTATAATGTAGGTCTGAGTATGTTAGTGGGCCTTTGGAAGGCCCAAGAGTAAATTTAACCCGAGGCAATTTCAGAATTTTCAATTTTAGAGAGAGAAGGTTCTAGCGTTATGGGCTTTTCAAATCAAGGTGGTAGAATAAGCCACAAGAAGATCCGTGGTAAAATGGCATGTGATGCCACATAGGTGCTTGGGGAGTGGCGTGTGATGTTTAGGGGGAGCCAAGGTTCAGGTCGTAAGGTAAGTTAATTAGGGTATTTATTTTTGTGAACAGGAAAGGTAGGTATTGGAACATAGGTGGAACTCTGTTAGGAAGAGTTTGAGCTATTCAGGAGATTGGGTAAGGGAAAGATAAGGGAGGAAATTTAAGAGCTGATCAAGAAGCTTGGTGTTGGCCGAATGTTGGACTCTTGAGGAGCAAGAGTTGGCCGGCCAAGGGTCTTTAGTATAGGAAAATTCGGCTAGGTCTCTGAAGTAGCAATTTCAAAATTAGGGAAGTTTTGTGCCGTTTCTTGGTAGCTTTTCCTTTGGGTTTCGGTTTAGTCTTCTTTTGGCTTGCCGAGATAAGGTATTGTGTAATATCCTGATTTTGGGCCTAGTCAGAATAGCGGTTTCGTGACCACAAAATCCGAGATAGAAATAATTATTTTATGATTATTTTAAGTTTTATGATATGATTGCATGATTGTGTGAAAATTTCGTGAAGAAATTTTATGCATAAAGTGCTTAAATTGAAATTAGGGACTAAATCGAATAATTTGCAAAACTTGTATTCTAGAAGTTTCTAGTATGAAATTGTTTTGAAATATTAATTAGGAGGTCTTAAATAGAAATTTTACCAATTTCTAAGTCTATGGACAAAAATTGGACATGGATGGAATTTTTGGAAAGTTTAGTAGTAAGGGCATTTTGGTCATTTAGGGGTAAAATGAATTAAAATACAAAATTTAAAAGCCAATTTTGCTCATCTTCAACCCCATGGCCGAATATAGCAAGGAGACACCATGGCTAGGGTTTTTCAAGCTTCCAAGCTCGATTGTAAGTCCATTCTAGTCCCGTTTTTCAAGTTCTTTACGCTTTTGGAGTCCCGGTAGCTCGATTAAGCTTATGCTAGCAATAATTTAACCTAGGGTTTATATTTGGAAAAATACCCATAGGTTAAATTTGTGTATTTTGGTGTTTTATGATAGAATATGAGGTTTTAAATTATGTTAGACAACTTGTGCTACTCGGTTTTAAGTGAAAACGAGCAAAATGGCTTAATCGGTAAAAATACCTAATAGTCAAGTACATGTTAGAGTGAGAATTTGATGTTGCCATAGAAGGGGAAAATGATCAGCATGTCATAAAACATAAGAAAATAGGCTTAAATTTAATTTACGAGCTTTGGGGCAAAAGTGTAAATATGCAAAAGTTTAGGGGCAAAATTGTAATTTTTCTAAAATATGATTTTGGGTCAATTTGAATAATGTGAGTCCTAATTATACTATATTTTAAATGATAGAGCAAGGAAAATTGAAATTCGGGCTAAAATGGGGAAAATACCAAGTTGTGGAAGAAATGGTAAAAGTAGCCATTTTAGCATACGAGGTAAGTTCATATGTAAATGTTGGTAACATAGTTATTATTTTAAATTTTTAATGTTTTTAAATGATATGATAATTATTATGAAATATTATACTTGTGATAATTGTTTGATAATATGTCAAATTATGTGATATACTTGGAAAATGTGAAATACTACCGAGTATCGGTATCGGCATTCCGTAGAAGATGGTTGAGACACATGATTGGGAAAAAGGTCCCGTTGAACCTTAGGAATGGATTAGGATACAAGTGACATGTCACTAGGATGGTTGAGCATCCGAACTCGTTGAGTTGAGTCCGAGTTCACTTATGGATGCAAATGTCCGAACTCGTTGAGTTGAGTCCGAGTTCGTGAGATGTAACTAGGCATCCGAACTCGTTGAGTTGAGTCCGAGTTCACTCATGGATGTGAACGCTCGAGCTCATTGAGTTGAGTCCGAGTTCGCTTATGGGCGGGTTACATAGTAGCTTGGCTACATATGTGGCACTTATGTGCAAACTTTCCATGTATCCGAATTATATTCCGATGTGTTCAACGGATAAAGTTCTACTGAAATGGAGGAATACTCAAGATGAAAGGGACGTATTGTTAAGTGTTGTGAAATGGGTACTTTGAACAGGTATGTACTTAACCCTCGGGTTGAAAAATTGATATAACAACAATATGGTAAAATGATAAATGAAACTGTGATATGAATGTCTTGGTGATGATTATGCAAATGATGTTTTATGTTTGCTTATATGGTTATGTTACTTGCTATTTGCATGTGAACTTATTAAGCATTTATGCTTACTCCCTCCTTTTCATTCCTTGTAGTTTTGACAAGCCAGCTCGAAAATTGGGAACGGTCGGAGGCTCGCTCACACTATCCGTATACCATCTTGGCATAATGGCTTGTATATTTTGAGTATGGCATGTATAACATTATAATCATTTTGTATATATGGTCTTATAATATGGTTATTGAGTGGTATGGAAATGCTTGGTAATGAGTAGCCATTGGAATGGCTAATCATGATCATATTTGGTGTTATGTATGTCAAATTACTAGCTAATCCATGGAAACCATGAAATAGGTAAAATTTACAATAAAATAGATTCAGATAGAAGTAGTGACGTGAATTTGAAAAATCACTAAAAATAGTAGAAATGGAATTAAATAATGAATAAGTTATGGAATCGAAGCTTGATGAGTCTATTTTCATATAGAAGAAGCGAAACATGTATATGAGCTATATTTTATGAGATGTTTAAATTTTTGTGAAACAGGGCCAAAGTGATTTCTGGATCCCCTATTCTGACTTTGGAAATTCACCATAAATTTTACAAAGATAATTAGAAGTTATTCTTTATATGTTCAGATTCAATATTGAGTCTAGTTTTATTAGAGACAAACTTCATAGTCATTGAAGCTCTGTACAGGGAGATATCTGATTCGTAATACACAGAGGTCAGAGTAGTTGAACCCTAAAACAGGGGAGACTTTAACTAATAAACTGTACTAATTGGCCTTACCAAAAATTCTAGAAAAAAATTAGTAGATATATATATGAGTCTAGTTTCAGGAAAATTTACAGAATTGGATTTCGAGTTTCAGAACTCGAGATATGATTTTAAAGCGATCGTGATGCGCTTAGCCGACTTGTCCGAAATTTTAAAATGAATTGTATGAGCTGTTTAAGTAATGAATTAAGTCCGCTAACACCTCGTGTTCGACTCCAGAAATGGTCTCGAGTACGGGGTGTTACATTTAGTGGTATCAAAGCAGGTTTAGTCGGTTCTCGGACTAACCTAGCATGTGTAAAAGTTTAGCTATACATGCCACTGATCTGTGATAGTGTGATGTCTTCTGACGCGTATGAGTACCGTCTTATTTAGACAGGGTACTCTCCAACCGAGCTATGCCTACCATGTTCAATGTTATGTGAAGGTATTTGAGTAAAATTATGATGATGATAAGTCTCGATTCAGAAAAGTATGAATAAAGGTTTATGATACATATGTGATAAATATTCATATTTGCTTAATGCTCATATGATGTAGTGTATGTGGCTTACTTGATAAGATGAACGGAATAAATAGAAAGTAGTAGAGGTATGAATAAAGGTCATAATATTATGATACGAGTGAAAATGTCCTTGTCTTGATTTGGACGTCGAATGTTGATAAATGTTAATGATATATAATTTTATGAGATAAAGGATTATAATGAAATGAACTTATCTATGTTAATTAAATTGTTGGATTGAATTATATGATTGTAATGATATGTACATGATGATGCACGAAATGAAAGTTGTGATTGTGATGCAAATATCTATGTTTGTTTGGCCTTATATAATGTCATGAGCATGAATTAATTTAATTAAATGAATGGATAAGTAAAGCTGTCTAGAAAACATAGAATGTATGCATAAGTATATTGTCTAAATGGGACAATAGAAATTGGTGTAAGCCAACATGAATGAATGACATGATTTTGATGATGTTACTATGATGATGGAAGTTGTGTCATATGTGTATGTATAAGAAAGTCAGTCAGAGGTCCTACAACCCCTCCCCCTTACCGAAGTGGTACTTATAATGGAATTTCATGAGATTTGTATTGAATAAGTTTCCGGTTGAGAACCCAAAGAGTACAGTGATAGAATAATTATAAGTATGATTAGAGATTGAAAATGAGCTGATAAGTAAAGTCAGAGCCAGTAAAGTATCGAATTGATGTAAAGATTATTGGAGTTATGCACTGTCCCAGTTAGAAAAGGAATTCTCCTTGGTAAACCGAATTACTTAGGTGCAAGGTCGAGAAAAGTGTAAATCGAAATTTATTCAGAATTGGCCTTCTTTAGTGAATGGTTTAATATGAAATTTGTGACGGCAAAACTAGTTGGGGAAATGATAATTGAAATGTGAACTATCTGAGTGTGACAGTTATGACTGGACAGATTTAGCAGTCTCACTTGAGATGTTCTATGTGTTTACCCGTTCTCAAAAATATTTCTATGGCTATTGATCTTCTGAAGAAATTCTTGTTATATGGGAATGTCTTCTAATTCTGGTGTTGGATGAAAGCATTGGTAGTCCGATTGGTTTATAATTTATAATGCTCTATTTCATCGGGTATTCTATTTCATTTAAATCGATAAGAATTGATGAGAGAATACATATGATATTATGATTCTGCTTTCTTCTACTTGATGCTTCATCGATATATATGTATGGGAAGATATATTGATCTTGTTATATTTGATTTCAGTGGGATTAAATGATGTTTTCTTCTGGACTTTCTTTCTTTGAAGAATTATCGGGGTATTCTATATTTTCTCTAAGAGTTTGGTTTTTGGTTCTCCGGCATAGTATCGTATCTTGGGTTTCTTTATTCTGGATTTCTTTATTCTGGATTTCTCTATCTTGGATTTCTTTATTCGGTTTCCTTGTTATCTTTGTTCCATAATTTGTCAATTATGACTCGTGTTTGAAGTGCATTCTTCAGCTCATGATAATCATGTCAAATATGACTATACTTCTAATTTGATCTTGGTAATGTGGTAATTTTAGTATTGGGATTTTTTCTAATTTCTGTTTAAGGATTTGACATCAGTAAAGGCATAGGTGATAAAAGCGCAAGTTTCAGTCGGTATGGTAAATTATTTATTTGAAAGATTTCATGTGACAATTATGTCAGGATTATTTTTCCCAAGTCTGATAATAGAATTTCATTTTGTACGGATAAAAGAGTAAATAGTTTGAACGAGAAGTGTATATTTATTAGAAAAGAGTTGGATATTAGTTTAAGTCACTACGGATGATAAGGTTTTTGTCTTGTGAAAGCTGAAAAGTTTATTACATGTTGACAGAGTTCGGATAGATTAGAATATGGGTAACCGAAGCGTCTGTACTAGACTAGTCTACATTGAGTAAAGACTTCCTGACTTTCAGTAATGTATTGTTGTATGAATTGTGATGTGTTTCAAGACAGTGAGGTAATGTGATAGTTTAGAGCATCCGATGTTACATAAAATCAGAGTTGTTAAAGGGGTTGAAGCCGAGCAATGGGATCTATCAAAATTATCCTTGTCATTGTTGATATTGGGATGGAAATGAGAAGGATTATTCTTGAGGCCATATCAGAATTATTTCTATGGCGGAAAGAGGAAAATGTGATGTATCCTATTGTTAAATGTTTGGCGAGATCTATAAATCATATCTGTATTGAATAAATTCCTACTCGTCAAATTCATGGAATTTCAGGTCTCTTTGATTGTTGGATTTCTTGGAATTCGGTCTCCATTAAATCAAGTTGAGATCCGGTTTTATGTCATGATATCATGGAACCGAGAAGGGTTGAAAATTTAAGAACAGTTGAGAGTTGAGACTGTAAGCTTTCAGATCATATGAGAAATTAAAGAGATGTATTGGAGGTACAGTCTAAGTGAAAGTTCTTTGGCACCGAATATGAGATTAAAAGTGAAGACCACTTTTCTGGTAAGATTTTCGGGGACGAAAATCCCTAAAGGGGGGAAGAGTTGTAATATCCTAATTTTGGGCCTAGTCAGAATAGCGGTTTCGTGACCACAAAATCCGAGATAGAAATAATTATTTTATGATTATTTTAAGTTTTATGATATGATTGCATGATTGTGTGAAAATTTCGTGAAGAAATTTTATGCATAAAGTGCTTAAATTGAAATTAGGGACTAAATCAAATAATTTGCAAAACTTGTATTCTAGAAGTTTCTAGTATGAAATTGTTTTGAAATATTAATTAGGAGGTCTTAAATAGAAATTTTACCAATTTCTAAGTCTATGGACAAAAATTGGACATGGATGGAATTTTTGGAAAGTTTAGTAGTAAGGGCATTTTGGTCATTTAGGGTAAAATGAATTAAAATACAAAATTTAAAAGCCAATTTTGCTCATCTTCAACCCCATGGCGAATATAGCAAGGAGAAACCATGGCTAGGGTTTTCAAGCTTCCAAGCTCGATTGTAAGTCCATTCTAGCCCTGTTTTTCAAGTTCTTTACGCTTTTGGAGTCCCTAGAGTTCGATTAAGCTTATGCTAGCAATAATTTAACCTAGGGTTTATATTTGGAAAAATACCCATAGGTTAAATTTGTGTAATTTGGTGTTTTATGATAGAATATGAGGTTTTAAATTATGTTAGACAACTTGTGCTACTCGGTTTTAAGTGAAAACGAGCAAAATGGTTTAATCGGTAAAAATACCTAATAGTCATAAGTACATGTTAGAGTGAGAATTTGATGTTGCCATAGAAGGGGAAAATGATCAGCATGTCATAAAACATAAGAAAATAGGCTTAAGTTTCATCTACGAGCTTTGGGGAAAAAGTGTAAATATGCAAAAGTTTAGGGGCAAAATTGTAACTTTTCCAAAATATGATTTTGGGTCAATTTGAATAATGTGAGTCCTAATTAGACTATATTTTAAATGATAGAGCAAGGAAAATTGAAATTCGGGCTAAAATGGGGAAAATACCAAGTTGTGGAAGAAATGGTAAAAGTAGCCATTTTCGCATACGAGGTAAGTTCATATGTAAATGTTGGTAACATAGTTATTATTTTAAATGTTTTAATGTTTTTTAAATGATATGATAATTATTATGAAAT
The DNA here is from genome assembly GCF_025698485.1 of Gossypium arboreum. Classification (NCBI taxonomy): domain Eukaryota; kingdom Viridiplantae; phylum Streptophyta; class Magnoliopsida; order Malvales; family Malvaceae; genus Gossypium; species Gossypium arboreum. Next base: position 45,454,566 of record NC_069073.1, read on the forward strand.
ATTATACTTGTGATAATTGTTTGATAATATGTCAAATTATGTGATATACTTGGAAAATGTGAAATACTACCGAGTATCGGTATTGGCATTCCGTAGAAGATGGTTGAGACACATGATTGGGAAAAAGGTCCCGTTGAACCTTAGGAATGGATTAGGATACAAGTGACATGTCACTAGGATGGTTGAGCATCCGAACTCGTTGAGTTGAGTCCGAGTTCACTTATGGATGCAAATGTCCGAACTCGTTGAGTTGAGTCCGAGTTTGTGAGATGTAACTAGGCATCTGAACTCGTTGAGTTGAGTCCGAGTTCACTCATGGATGCGAACGCCCGAGCTCGTTGAGTTGAGTCTGAGTTCGCTTATGGGCGGGTTACATAGTAGCTTGGCTACATATATGGCACTTATGTGCAAACTTTCCATGTATCCGAATTATATTCCGATGTGTTCAACGGGTAAAGTTCTACTGAAATGGAGGAATACTCAAGATGAAAGGGACGTATTGTTAAGTGTTGTGAAATGGGTACTTTGAACAGGTATGTACTTAACCTTCGGGTTGAAAAATCGATATAACAACAATATGGTAAAATGATAAATGAAAATGTGATATGAATGTCTTGGTGATGATTATGCAAATGATGTTTTATGTTTGCTTATATGGTTATGTTACTTGCTATTTGCATGTGAACTTATTAAGCATTTATGCTTACTCCCTCCTTTTCATTCCTTGTAGTTTTGACAAGCCAGCTCGAAAATTGGGAACGGTCGGAGGCTCGCTCACACTATCCGTATACCATCTTGGCATGTATATTTTGAGTATGACATGTATAACATTATAATCATTTTGTATATATGGCCTTATAATATGGTTATTGAGTGGTATGGAAATGCTTGGTAATGAGTAGCCATTGGAATGGCTAATCATGATCATATTTGGTGTTATCTATGTCAAATTACTAGCTAATCCATGGAAACCATGAAATAGGTAAAATTTACCATAAAATAGATTCAGACAGAAGTAGTGATGTGAATTTGAAAAATCACTAAAAATAGTAGAAATGGAATTAAATAATGAATAAGTTATGAAATCGAAGCCTGATGAGTCTATTTTCATATGGAAGAAGCGAAACATGTATATGAGCTATATTTTATGAGATGTTTAAATTTTTGTGAAACAGGGCCAAAGTGATTTCTGGATCCCCTGTTCTGACTTTGGAAATTCACCATAAATTTTACAAAGATAATTAGAAGTCATGCTTTATATGTACAGATTCATTATTGAGTCTAGTTTTATTAGAGACAAACTTCATAGTCATTGAAGCTCTGTACAGGGAGATATCTGATTCGTAATACACAGAGGTCAGAGTAGTTGAACCCTAAAATATGGGAGACTTTAACTAATAAACTGTACTAATTGGCCCAACCAAAAATTCTAGAAAAAAAATTGTAGATAGATATATGAGTCTAGTTTCAGGAAAAATTTACAGAATTGGATTTCTAGTTTCGGAACTCGAGATATGATTTTTAAAGCGACTGTGATGCAGTTAGCCAGCTTGTCTAGAAATTTTAAAATGAATTGTATGAGCTGTTTAAGTAATGAATTAAGTCCGTTAACACCTCGTGTTCGACTCCGGAAATGGTCTCGAGTACGGGGCGTTACATATTGTGCTTAGGGTTTTTCTCTTTTCCCTTCCATTTTGCTAGTATCCGAAACTTGGAACACCTCATAACTCTCTGTGTCGTTTCCCTTGCCATAACCGAATACTATTTTCCCTTCTCAACTTTCTTTCTTTCGTCTTTTCCTTTTCCCCATAGCCGAACCTATACTCTTCTCTCTTTGGTCTCTTTTATCATTTTCTTTTCTCCATTGTTCCTCAACTAGCTGAATCTACCATCCCTTTCCTTCTCTTCTTCTTTTCATTTATTCCCCTCACATCTAGGAGGCCGAATCTTGCTATAGCTGAACCTCTTTTCCTTTTTCTATAAAAAGCCGAAACCTTCATACCTGTGGTATAGGAAGTCAAATCTTTGGCTACTTGAACCTATTTCTTCTCGTAACTACGGTAGATCGGGATTAATATCATAGATAGGAACACTCTTTTGGGCAGAGCAACGATTGGTAAGTATTCAATCAACTTTCTTTACTTATGCTTTAAGGAAAAGCCAAAACCCCTTAAGGGTGGCTAATGTTTGGACTAAGGGCATATTGGCCTCTTTCTTTTGGTTTTATGTGCACTAGTGTGGACAAGGGGACGTACAACAAAGGGCTTTGAAGGCTAACACGGTTGGATATCTAGATCTAGTCCATATTTTGGCAGAAAGGTAAGAACTTTAGGGACTAAGGCAATGTTGGCCGAATATGGTAAGGAGACTGGTACGTATTTTACTTCATATGTAGTCTGACGTATTAGTAACTCGATTGTAGGCAACTTGTGTGTGGATATCGTCAACGTATCATTACAAATCAGGTGTGTCAATGACACCCACTTATAGACTAGATCAGCAAAAGCCGAAAAGCCGAAACACCGAAGAGCTGACATTTTGTAAACTTGCGAGTGTGGAGCGCTCGTGAGATAGTTTGTTTGTTAATCCTGGTAAACTCAAGTGGTAAGATTGCAGAGTGCACAATTTCGTGCACTTCGGTATATTTGGGCTTAACGGGCCAAAATCGAGTTAATGGGCCAACGGGCCCAATTCGGTAAAAATGCTCGGTAAGTGTTTCTGTTAATACGTTAATAGCTGTAGTATGCATGAAAACCCTAAAATAGTAAATTTACTAAAATACCCCTAAGTATGAAAATTACCATTATACCCCTAGGTGCAAAGTGATCCTTATACCCCTAGGGTTAATTTTGACTGAAATGCATGATATTCTAATTCTGTATGTTTATGCCATGACATGTATATATGTTGCATGGGATATGGGTTATATCTGTTGTAGTGGCTCTGCCACAATATCTGTATTTGGTGACTCTGTCACAACATCTGTTCTGGCAGCCATGCTGCAAATTCTGAGATGTGTAACGGATGGGTGGGTCGAGTTGTCTCCCCACATGGCGTAAGGTTGGTACAGGGGTGTATACGGATGGATATGGGTTGGGTTTTCTACATACATGATATATCTGCTCTGTATCTGTTATGGGCCTATGGGCTTCATTCTGATTTTGTATAGGGCTAAGGCCCAACTTAATCTATTTTTGTGGTTTGATCTGATTTGGACTATGGATGGGTTGTTTTACACATTGAGTTTTCCAAACTCACCTCTTAATTTCATCCTTGCAGGAAATCCCCAACCATAGTGGACTTGGAGCTGTGAGGGATTCGGAGTGGCCACATGTTCTATAAATTCAGTTTTCTTCAAGTGTTTTGATCAGCATTTACTTACTTTATTTGGTTTGGGTTTTAAGTTGTAATAAGGCTGCTCGTAAATTTTATGGTTTTATTACTTGCTTTATTTATACTCGATTTAAACTGTTTAATTTAGGCAGTATGGGTTTTTGTTCAAAAATTAATAAACGATTTCAAACACAACAAGCGTAACAAATGGATAACCTAAAGACTTAATTAATCGGTGTTTTTTTCCTTAGTCAACAATTAACCATTGTTTTACAAAATCACCCTGATTACCATGAACAAAGAACATAATCAACCGTAAGTCAATGTGACATGTCAGACTTGGCCGTAATGTCTGGGCCGGGTTTGGGGTGTTACAGCCCGTATATGAGACAGTTTGCTTGTGAAAAGAGAAGTTTTTAAATTGTTTGAATTTCACGGCCCAGTTTTATACAGTTGATTGAGTTTAAGTCAGGTAGCACCACGAACCCTATCCTAGCATCGGATACGGATGAGGGGTGTTACATTTTGTGGTATCAGATCATGGTTTAGTCGATTCTAGGACTAAAATAGCCAGAGTACGAGTCTAGCTATACATGCCACGTATATATATTGATAGTGTGATGGTTCCTAACGATTATAAATTGGGTTTTTCTTATGTAGTAAATGGATCCTGATAGAACCACGGCAGATGACATAGAAAGTAATGTGCACGCTCCCGCAGAAGGGACCGCGCGGATAGAGAGTGAGCCCGTAAGTATGGGCCAAGACGGAGGGGCTAGGGAAGCCTACCTCCGAATGATGGATGCTTGGTATACAGAGTTCATTCGTGCGAACCCGAACACTCCACCTCCCCCACCTCCCCCGATTCCTCAGTATGCCCCAGTGTCTCCGCAAGGTGCAGACATGTTCAGGAGAGAAAAGCCTCCGGTAGAGAAGATCCGGAAGCAAGGGGCCGAGGAATTTCGAGCTAGTGTAGATGATGACCTGGAGAGAGCGGAGTTTTGGCTAGAGAATACCATGAGGGTATTTGATGAGCTATCATGTGCACCCGATGAGTACGTGAAGTGTGCCGTGTCACTTCTACGAGACTCAGCTTATCAGTGGTGGAACACTCTCGTGTCTGTAGTACCGAGAGAAAGAGTAACTTTGGAATTCTTCCAAGAAGAGTTTCGAAAGAAGTATATTACCCAGAGGTTTATGGACCAAAAAAGGAAGGAATTCCTATAGTTAAAGCAAGGTAATAAGACTGTGACAGAGTATGAACTGGAGTTTGTGAAACTCAGCAAGTATGCACGAGAATGCGTATCCACTGAAGCTACCATGTGTAAGAGGTTTGAGGATGGCATCAATGAAGATATTCAATTGTTCGTGGGCATCCTAGAGTTAAGAGAATTTGTGGTGCCCGTTGAGAGAACATGTAAAGTAGAAGAGCTCATGAAAGAAAGGAGGAAGGAAACCATTGAGTCGCGAAATTTAAAGAGAAGACAGTTGGGAAAGACGCATCAGTCCTCCTCCAAGAGGCCGAAAGAAATTAGTACACGATCGAACGCTTCGGTGGGATTTTCAAGAAGGAACAAGAATCAACAGAATATTATGTCTAGAGCCCAAACCACTTCGGTTGCTAGTGTCGGCAGTATACGGCCAAATAGACAGGAGTGTCTGCAATGTGGGAGACGCCACTGGGGCAAATGCCGAGTAAACGAGAAGGGCTGTTTCAAGTGTGGGTCACTTGACCACTTTATCCACGAGTGCCCTGAAATGGAAGAGAGAGAAAGAAAACAAGAGGTGAAAGCAAGCAGTGCTCCCTTGAGGGGTAGGCCTCGAAAGAACCTCGGGAGTGGGAATAGTAGTAGAGGTATGCCAAGAGAGGCCGCAATAAGGTCTGAAGGCAAAGCGCCAGCGAGGACCTATGCTATACGAGCCCGTGAAGAGGTAGAGTCTCCAAACGTGATCATGGGTACCTTTTCTATTCACGATATAACTATTGTCGCTTTAATTGACCCGGGATCTACCCACTCTTACATATGTATGGATTTGATGCCTTGTATAAACATGTTAGTAGAGTCCACTAAGTTTGTAATAAAAGTGTCTAACCCGTTAGGCAAGTATGTATTAGTGGACCAAGTATGTAGAAATTGTCATTTGATGATTAGAGGCCACTGTTTTCCGACCAACTTGATGTTATTGACGTTTAATGAATTCGATGTAATTCTTGGGATAGATTGGTTGACCTCTCATGGCATTGTAGTAGACTGTGGAAGAAAAGTAATTCAGTTAAGATGTGAGGATGGAAATGTTCTTCGAGTTCGGCCAGATAAGTCAAATAACTTGTCCGTGGTAATATCGTCTTTGGCAGCCGAAAGATATTTGAGAAAAGGTTATGAAGCTTATCTAGCTTTTGTGCTGAATACCCAAGTGTCCGAGTCAAAGATTGAGTCAGTACCAGTGGTTTGTGAGTTTATAGACATCTTTTTGGAGGAGTTACCAGGGTTACCCCCAGAGAGAGAGGTTGAGTTTGGATCGAGTTGGCTCCTGGTACGACACCAATCTCGATTGCACCTTATAGGATGGCCCTCACTGAGTTAAAAGAGTTGAAAGTGCAATTGCAAGAGTTAACAGATAAAGGTTTTGCTAGACCGAGTTATTCACCATAGGGTACTCCAGTGCTTTTTGTGAAAAAGAAGGACGGATCGATGAGGTTATGTATCGACTACAGATAGCTTAACAAGGTGACAGTGAAGAATAAGTATCCCTTGCTGAGGATTGATGATCTCTTCGATCAACTAAGAGGAGCCACTGTATTTTCGAAAATAGATTTGAGGTCAGGTTACTACCAGTTAAGAGTCAAGGAACAAGATGTATCGAAGACTGCTTTTAGGACAAGATATGGGCATTATGAGTTTCTTGTTATACCTTTTGCACTGACAAATACCCCAGCAGTATTTATGGACTTGATGAACCACATCTTCTGACCGTATTTGGATAGGTTCGTTGTCGTTTTTATTGATGACATCTTGGTTTATTCGCGTAACGAGAATGAGCATGCGGAGCATTTGAGAACTGTGTTGTAGATCTTGAGGGATAAGCAACTTTATGCCAAGTTTAGTAAGAGCGAGTTTTGGCTCAAAGAGGTCGGGTTTTTAGGACATATAGTGTTAGGTGATGGAATCCAAGTTGATCCAAATAGGATCTCCGCCATTGTGGAGTGGAAACCACCGAGGAATGTGATAGAGGTTCGCAATTTTCTAGGGCTAGCAGGATACTATAGACGATTTGTAAATGGATTTTCTATGATAGCCACCCCGATAACAAGACTATTTCAGAAAGACGTCAAGTTTGAATGGACAAAAGAGTGTCGGCAGAGTTTTCAGAAATTAAAGGCTTTCTTGACCGAAAACCCAATTTTAGTGCAACCTGAGTCGGGCAAGGAATTTGTAGTTTTTAGTGATGCCTCCCTAAACGATTTAGGATGTGTGCTATTGCTAGAAGGCAAGGTTATAGCCTATGCCTCGAGACAGCTAAAACCTCATGAGAGGAATTATCTGACCTAGGATTTAGAGCTAACAGCTGTGGTGTTCGCACTGAAGATTTGGCGACACCATTGGTATGGTGAGAGATGCCAAGTATTTGCTGATCACGAGAGTCTAAAGTTTTTAATGACTCAGAAAGAGTTGAATTTGAGACAACGACGATGGTTAAAGCTAATAAAAGATTATGAGTTGATTATCGACTACCATCTAGGAAAGGCGAACGTAGTCACCAACGCTTTGAGTAGGAAGTCATTGTTTGCCTTGAGAGCCTTGAACGCTCAGTTGACTATATCTAGTGATGGATCGGTCCTAGCAGAGTTGAAAGCCAAACCAACTTTTCTTCATGAAATCGGTGAAGCTCGAAAAGATGATGAGAAACTACAAGCCAAGAGAACTCAGTGTGAATCAGAGATTGAGTCAGATTTTCATATTGGTACTGATGGGTGTATAATGTTCAAAGATAGAATTTGTATGCCCAAAGATAGTGAGCTCATTTAGAAGATCTTACAAGAGGCATACAGTGGTTGTTCGTCAATTCACCCAGGTAGCGTGAAAACGTACAATGACCTTAAGAAAATGTATTGGTGGCCGGGTATGAAAAGAGACATTTCAGAGTTCGTTTCCAAGTGCCTAGTGTGTCAACAAGTAAAGGCTAAACATCAAGTGCCTTCGGTTTTACTTCAGCCTATTATGATTCCCGAGTGGAAATGGGACCGTATTACCATGGACTTTGTGACCAGTTTACCACTGACCCCAAAAAAGAAAGATACAGTATGGGTTATTGTTGATAGACTCACTAAGTCAGCACACTTCATACCAGTGCATACCGACTACTCCCTTGAAAAATTAACTGACTTGTATGTTTTCGAGATTGTGAGGCTTCACGGTGTGCCATTGTTGATTATTTCATATCGAGACCCGAGGTTTACCTTGAAGTTTTGGAAAAAAGTTGGAAGAGGCTCTAGGAACCAATTTAAGTTTCAGCACGGCTTTTCATCCACAGACTGATGGACAGTTAGAAACAGTAATACAGATCTTAAAGGACATGTTGAGATGTTGTGCTCTTGAATTCCAAGGAATTTGAGAAAAATACTTACCATTGGTTAAATTCGCCTAAAACGGCAGCTATTAGTCAAGTCTGAAAATGGCACCTTATGAGCCTTTGTAAGGGCGAAAGTGCCGAACGCCTTTATACTGGACCGAGTTGAAAGAGAGTCAGATTCACGGGATAGATTTGATTAAAGAGGCTGAAGAAAAAGTTAAGGTAATTGGTGACTGTTTGAAAGCCGCCTCGGATAGACAAAAATCCTATGCGAATTTGAAACAAAGGGAGATTAAGTTTGAAGTCGGGGATAAGGTATTTTTGAAAGTTTCCCCGTAGAGGAAAGTCTTCAGATTTGGTAGAAAAGGCAAGTTGAGTCCTTGTTTTATAGGACCTTATGAGGTTACCGAGAGAGTAGGGCCTACCGTTTGGAATTGCCATCAAAATTAGAAAAGATTCACGATGTGTTTCACGTGTCTATGTTACACCATACAGATCAGACCTTTCGCACGTAATTGCGCCAACTGAAGTTGAGATTCTTCCAGATATGACTTATGGTGAAACCAGTCAAGATATCAACTCGAGAGGTCAAATAGTTAAGAAATAAGAATATACCACTTGTGAAGGTTTTGTGGCACAGACATGGAATCGAGGAAGCCACATGGGAACCCAAAGAGTGTCTGAGAGAGCAATATCCAAACTTATTCACCGGTAAGATTTTCGAGGATGAAAATCCCTAAGGGGGAGAAATGTAACAACTCGATTTATGGCCTAGTCGGAACAGTGGTCTTGGGACCACAAATCCGAAGGTGGAAAAATTTATTTTTATTATTTTTATGAGGTTATAGTACAATATTATTAGCGCATGAAAAATTTGGTGAGTTAATTTCAATGTTTTCAACCCCGATTGCGAAAAAGGACTAAATCCCATAAAAGGCAAAAGTTACATTTTAGTACCCAAATGTGTTAAATAGCTAGAGAATAAAAATTGAGGGCTTTTAAATTTAATACTTTTGGCCGGCCATGTTATAGATTTTAAACAACTAGTCAAAGTATTAGGTGGATGATGTCATGATTTGGTGATAAAATAATCCCTAAAAGCCTAGCTATCATTTCCTTCTTCTTCATCTTCTTTCTCCACTGAAAATATCAGCAAAAATGGAGTTTTGAAAGCTAAAAACTTACAGCAACTTATTCCTCTCATAATGCAAGTGATCTTGATGATTTTCTTGATGATTTTACATTTTTAGTATACTTGTTTCATGGGCTTTCAAATGAGGGGTCTATTTTGCATAATGATTGAAATTTTAGGGAGTTTCCATGAGAGGATTAGGATGTTTTCTGAGTTTTTATGGAAGAATATGAGTCCTAGTTGTGTTATAAACAACTTTTGTGAAAGGTGTTAGCATGAAAACACCAAAAAAGACTATATTGCATAAGTTGCAAAATGGGTGGTTAGTGTGTAAAATAGTGAGAATATGGGATTCCCCATGTTTAACGCATTTTATGGATGATTTCCCATTAGAATTGGTGAATTCGATCTCCTAATGCTTTAATTTCATGTTTTATACTTAGAAGAGCATAGGAGAGAAATGGGCCAAAAATAGAGAAAATGGGCAAAAGTACGAAATCAACACGGCCTGGACTTCCTCACATGGGCAAACCACACGGCAGTGTCAATTTGGCAGATTCGAAGTATGATTCACATGGGCATGTCCCTACCGGGCCGAAGTTGATTCCAATTCGAAAAATGCCAATTTTGAGGGCTTCTAGGCATTTTAAAGCCTATAAATACACCCTAGAAGAGGAAATTAGGGACAAACGGAGAGGAGGGAAGGAATTACTTGAAGGAAGTCGATTGATCCACCTCAGAAGCCAAAGTCACCATCAAGACTGAAGATCTCCCCTGAATTTCCCTTCAAGAGTTTTGGGTTTTCTTTATTTTTTGTATACGTTATTCTTTTGAGATGTTTTCCTTTTTAGTTATGAACTAAATCCCCTAAACACCTAAGGGGAATGAAACCTAAGACGAATCTTGTTATTATTTTCTGAATTGTATGATAAATATTTAAATTGTTCTTAATTATGTGTTCTTAATTCTTGTTTTGATATCCCAGGATACAAATTCAAAATAAGCTCTTATTCAGAGGAGGAAAAGACCCTGTCTAAGAGTACATTTGTCATAATTAAGCGAAGTTGTTTACACGCCTAGACATAGGGTGACAAGATTTTGTCGGATTAGGGTGAAACCTAATAAGGGGATCCATAGATCGAGTTAATGCAACCCTAGGGTGTTAATTAGAGAAAAGTCTCAATTATTCAATCTAGGGATTAGACATTATTAGTCTTGAATAGGGATAATAACATAACTTAGAGATCTCTACGGAACAAGTTAAATGAATAAATCGTCTGATACGGAGCCAGAATAACAAGTACAATCTAGGTGGATTTTTCCTTAGGTATTGTCTTAATTCAATCATTTTCCAAAAGTAATCCCCCAATTCCATTCTTTGTGAATTCTTAGATTAGTTAATTAGTTAGTTAAAACAAAACCCCCTTATTCTTAGGCTAGATAATAAAAAGACAGTCATTAACTAGAACTTTTAGTTCCTTTGGGTTCGACAATCTAGTCTTGCTAAAACTATACTACTGTTCGATAGGTACACTTGCCTGCATCGCGATAATAGTTAGTTTCAAGAACGATTAATTATAAATATTTAAAACTTACCTGTCACAAAAATCGCGATCAAGTTTTTGGCACCGTTGCTGGGGAACTAAGATATTAGGAACACTCAGTTTTTATTACTTTAGCCATTTATTTTTCGTGCAATTTAATTTTTATTTTATTATTATTATTTATTAATTTACTTTTTCTTTCTCTTGGCAGGTTTTTATAGTTTATGACTAGAAGAAACCTGTCAAGACCACTACTTTTTGACGAAGAAATCGATCGCACAGTTTGTAGAAACCAAAGAGAAATAAGGCGAAGCTTAAGATACACAGAGATCGAGCAAGAGGACAATACTCAACCCCCAACCGAAGAGATGGCTAAAAATCAAGACAATCAGCTACCTCCTGTAATTGCGGTTAATAAAAATCCTGCTCCACGTACTATGTATGATTATGCTAAACCTTCTTTAACAAGAACTGAATCGAGCATAGTTAGACCTTCTGTAGCTGCAAATAATTTTGAACTAAAACCTAACACTATTCAAATGATATAGCAATTTGTTCAATTTGATGGTTTGCAGGATGAGGATCCCAACGCTCACTTAGTAAACTTTTTGGAACTATGCAATACATTTAAAATTAATGGTGTTTCTGATGATGCCATTCATCTTCGGTTATTCCCTTTTTCATTAAGGAACAGAGCTAAACAGTGGTTGAACTCATTACCACGATGGTCAATCACTTCTTGGGAACAAATGACTAAAAATTTTCTATTAAAATATTTCCCGCCGGCTAAAACGGCCAAATTACGTAATGATATCTCTTTTGTACAGATGGACTTAGAAACTCTTTACGATGCATGGGAGAGATACAAGGACTTAGGACTTATTGAGAAGTTGCCCTCACCATGGGTTACCACTTTGGCTTCAGGTTCAAATGTTCCATAATGGCCTGAATCTTTTGACTCGACAAATGGTTGACGCAGCTGCTGGCGGAACCATCAATAATAAAACACCTGAAGATGCTTATGAGTTTATAGAGGAGACGTCACTGAATAACTATTAGTGGCAAGTCATGAGAACAAAACCAATGAAAACAGCCGGTGTTTATAACATCGATTTGGTCACCATGCTCTCTAATCAGGTAGAACTCTTGAATAAGAAAATTGATGGTTTTCTTAGTTCTTCACAGGTTCACCCAGTAATGCAGTGCGAAGCAAGTAGAGGTGGATCAAGCAATTCAGAATACCAACCTTATGTCCACAACATGGAAAACGAGCAGTTAAATTACATGGGTAATAATTCTTGATCTCAAAACAATCCATATAGTAACACTTACAATGCAGGTTGGAAGAACCACCCAAATTTCTCATGCAGAGGCCAAGGAAATAAGAGACACCTCCAGGCTACCAACAACCACCCTACCAACAGGAAAAGAAGCCGAACCTTAAAGAGATGCTCTAAAAGTTTATATCGGTGTCAGAAACTCGCTTCTAAAACATCAAGACAGCACTTAAAGATCAACAAGCGTCGGTCCAAGGGCTCGAAACTCAAATAGGCTATCTTTCCAAACTAATCTCCGAATGACCACAAGGTAGCTTGCCAAGTAATACTGAACCCAACCAAAGGGAACAACTCAACGCAATTAATGTTCAAGATGAAGAAGGATTCATTGAGCCTGAGCCAAAACCGAGGCAAGAAACTATGGTAAGCAAAGGCCAAGGTGAGGTAAGTCATAATAAAAACAAATTAGTGAATGTCAAATATAAACCTCATGTGCCATACCCCAACACGACAAGGAAAGACCGCTCAGATGAACAATTTGCTAAATTCCTTAAACTCTTAAAAAAATTACACATTAACTTACCGTTTATTGAAGCTCTATCACAGATACCAAACGCAATGAAATTTTTAAAGGAGCTTTTAGCAAATAAGCAGAAGTTGGACAAGGCGTTGCATGTGGAGCTAAATGCAGTTTGCTCAGCTATTCTACAAAATAAGTTGCCAAACAAATTAAAAGATCCAGGGAGTTTTACAATTCCTTTCTTAATTGGTAGTTTAGATGTTAATAATGCATTAGCTGATTTAGGGGCTAGTATTAACGTCATGCCCTACAAAATGTTCAAACAATTAGGTCTTGGGAAACCCAAACAGACTAGGATGAGCATTCAATTAGCAGATAAAACTATAGGATTTCCTAGGGGTATTATTGAAGATGTGCTAGTTAAAATCGATAAATTTATATTTCCTGTGGACTTCATTGTTCTAGACGTAGAAGAGGATAGCAACACTCCTTTAATTCTAAGAAGGCCCTTTTTAGCAACTGCTAAAATGATCATTGATGTTGGCACAGGTGAACTCACACTCCGTGTGGGAGACGAAACAATCACCCTTCAAGCTCTCAATTCTGGCAACACATCGGAAAATAAAGGTGATCGTTTAACCTATTCTACTAAAACTGACAATATGGTACAACCTACTTTGCAGGAAATGAGTCTGAAGGAAGTACATGAGCCATTCTCAAGCAATGGTAGAGGACCTATTCATGAAGAACGAAGGCTACAAATCAAGGAGCTAGATGAATGGCGGACGCATAAACCAAGAACGCATGATAAACCAGAACTACGCCAGAACAAGCTCAATACCTTCCCACATCAACTTAAGGTTGGAGATAAAGTCTTATTAGATGCCACAGATCCTCATATTTTTACTACCACACCGAATCAAGAAATCCCTCTTACGGTACTTGGCATTTTCCAATTCGGTACAGTCGAGGTAAGCCATCCCAGGTTTGGCACTTTTAAGGTAAACAACATCGTCTGAAACCTTATTTTGATGAGAATGATAGCAGGAATGAGGAGTATAAACTCCTCAAACCACCATGACCATTCAATGGAGAGGTAAGCTGAGCTTAGACTATAAATAAGTGCTTCTTGGGAGGCAACCTGAGCAGTAACTGTATTAACTTCTTTAAAATTTAGTCTTCAACACCTAACTTACTAACGGAGCTCTTGAATACAGGTTTTCCATAGAGACACGGCCAAGCACACGGGCTTGCTTAGGGCCGTGTGAAAATAGGGCAACCATTCTCCCACACACGGGCTATGATAAAACGCAACGATTGTGCGACATGGTCGTGGTCGAGCCTGCCAAAATAACACGCGTGTGCCACACGCTCGTGTGGAAGGATCGTGGGTGAACCTGTTAAAATAGCACGGGCGTGCGACACGCCCGTGTCTAGCACCCGTGGTCAAACCTATTAGATTGACATGGGCATGAGAGAACCGAACAGTGCCAGACACGGCCATGCAAGACGACCGTGTGCACCTACACGCCCAAGGAACACGGGCTTGTACTAAATGTCAGACATGCCCAAACTTAAAATTTACGAATCACACGGGCTGAAATTGGGGAACACGGGCGTGTTTCCTAGCCGTGTGCCCCAAAATCTATAAATAGGCTGCACTATTCATTGTCTTATTCACCCAAAAACTCTAACTCTAGCCGCTACAAGTCCACACGCCCTCCCCGCCATACCCGTGCGCCGCTTCCAACTTCATTCCTGACGCTTACTCCTCCATTTTTTAGCGTTTGTTCATTCTTTTCCCTTTAACTCAACTTATTTTTAATGCTATAATCTTCATGTATCTCACACTATGCTATCATTCAAGTTTCATTTCTTTTAGATTAGTTATCATTCATTCCACATGACATATTTTTATGAAACTCTCATGCCTTATTCACTTATTCTAACTCAATATTCATAGTTTTCAATTTCTTCTTGTTATTTACCATTACAACTCCATGTGCTAAATTTATGCTCTTTATATTTCCATTAAATTCCTGGCCATTTTTACTCATATCACCATGCTAGTGCCACAAAAGTATGCTATTGAACTTATTGTTTTAGTTAGTTTTAGTAGTTGTGGCTGAAATTATGATTTTTATTTAAAATTTGTCTTTGTTTTACTTTGACCACTCATCAAGATGACTTGATGATTCTATTTGCAGGTACCATGTCATCTTCACGTGGTAAAAAGGCCGTTGATCCTGCTTCAAAGAAAAGGAAGAGAGCGTCATCTTCCTCAGGTCCTATCGCGGAAGTTCGTCACCCTTTCCTGAGGCTCCCCATCGGGCCCCAAGAATAACTATTCCAAATACTCTAGGCCTGACCTTTAGTTGCGAGCCGCTGCATCGACTAGGCTGTGATAGAACAAGTTCAGTTGGCTGAAGCGATTTGGGCCCTCCTAACCACCGACCCTTGGGAGCTTTTCTTTGGGATAATCGAGCCGACATATCTCGAGCTTACGATGGAATTATGCTCCACATTTCATCTTCAGACCGTGATGACGAACTATGATGATCCCGGCACGGTCCAATTTGACCTAGGTAGATTAGTCTGCCAGCTCAATGTCCCAGAATTTGGTACAGCGCTGGGTTTATATACGGAGGAATTCAAGAAGGAGAATGACTTACATGCTCTCAACCGCAACATCCATCGTTCTCCTTCACGGTGCTGGGACGCACTAGTACCAAGTGGGGCCACCTACAATCCTAGTAGCTCCAAGGTATCGGCTCTCCCTCCATCTCTGAGGTACCTACATGCTATTTTGGCTCACACGATTACAAGAAGGCGAGAGAGCACCAGCCTCGTTAACACTCACGACGCCTACTTTTTATGGTGTATGTCGCACGGGCACATCATTGACCTTGCCTATTTCATCGTCCTCGCGATTCAGCACCAGACGGAGCGGCATAGGAAGGAGGTCATCTCCATTTGCCCCTATGTTACTTGGTTGGCTCGACACTTCAGGCTCCTCAGCACCGCAACCCAGGAATCATCCTTAACCTTCATTGGCCAGATGTCTCCACAAGGCATCTCGAGCATGCTTAGCATGAGGATGATTAAAAAGTGCCGAGGACCCTACACTCCTCAATATCGTCTTGCTCAATATACTGACGAGGAGGCCTACGAGGACATTCCTAATGATGTCCCTCCACAGTACGAGGACCCACCGTCTCAGCCACCACCACCCTCTCGTCTAGTTCATGCGACAGCTTCATATGCTGACATCTCTAAGCCCCTCACTTGATTCGAGCAGTAGTGTTTTCAACGATTTGACAACATTGATGCTAATCTACAGCAGATTTGTCAGCACCTCCACATCTCATCGCTAGTCCCACCTCGCGAACCATCCAGCGATGAAGATGTTTAAAAACATTTATTTATTATTTTATGTTTTTAATTTTTATTAAAACTACTTTTTATTTTTTATTATACTAATTTTATTTTCTTAATCATAAATTTTGGTTATTTCTTTATGTAATTATTCTTCCTCATATCCCCTAAAAAGTTCCTTATTTTATCACAGTTATATAGAGCTCATAAGCTCATCATCGCATAGGAACTAAAAACTCTACCGAGGAAGGTTCTCCATGACTGCCATGTCCTAATCGACCACGACCATAGCTACCACTAGATATAATATTCTTTAGGCACAGGACTTATGGACTAATGAACCTCTACCACCACTGGAGTATCCTCCTCTACTCTCGCACTGATTACTCTCCAAAATTCCAATTCGAGGAATTCATCATATAGGAAGTTTCACTTCTCCCCCTATCTTACAATTACAAATTTATTTTTTCCTATCTATCTTTGTACATTGAGGGCAATGTACATCTTAAGTGTGGGGGTGTATTTGTTTTATTATCAGAAAAATCCCTGAATGACTGCCTTGTTCTCTTGAAAAGCTCTCAATCATATTTAGGATAAATTTTGATTGATTTATGATTTTGATTGATATATCTTGAATTAAAACATAGGCATTTATGCATTAATTCTTTAAACTTTAATACATTAGAGAATCCAGCATGATAAGTTGATTTTAAGAATTTAAAATCTTAGGTTGTTTCCCTAAAGTTTAGGTATTACTCTGAGTTGGAATTCACAAGTTCTAAACATCAAAAAAAGCCATAATTTTTGTGAGATTTTTCAGCCTTTTAAGTATCTATTAATTCTTTCATGCTCACTTTTATTATTGCTTTGAGTGCGTCAGTATTGAACTGTTATTCTAGAACTTGCTTGATTATGCATGTCAAAACCACACCATTTGATTTGATATGTCAAAATGATTAAGGCACTTAGGATTAACCCACTCATGCCATCAAAAGCCTACCTCCACGATTAACCCTTAGTAAACCCCGTTGAGCTAACAAGCCATTTCTTGTATTACCCTTAATATTAACCCTCAACCCATTATTGTTGAAATCCCTTAAATTAATTTGATCCCCAATGTTTTGTCGAGATTGGAATTGAAATAGTTGCTTAGCTAAGTTTTATCCTACTTTGTATTTAACTTGTTCTTAAAAAAAAGTGTATATATCTTAATAGTAGTAATCTTCTGAGCTAAAGAAATTAAAATTCCATATTCTGAGAAAAGCTCTGTTGTACGCAATTGATGACTAGCCATTTTTCTAGTTAGGAAAATTTTTCATGTAACACCCCAAACCCGAGACCATCGCCGGTGTCGGACCCGAGGGGTTAACAAGCCAAGTTCACATGTTTTTGCCCACCAATTTGACACTTCCAGTCAGGCTGGAAAACTGCGTCACTGTCGCCTTAAAAATCATATCTCGAGTTTCAAAACTCGGAAACTGGTTTCGTAAATTTTCCCTGGATTTAGACTCATATATACATCCATGGATTTATTTCTAGGATTTTTGGTCTGGCCAATTGGTACAGTTTATTAGTTAAAGTTACCCATGTTACAGGGATCGACTGCTCTGACCTTCGCGCGGTATAACTTGAATATCTCTCTGTACAGGGCTTTAATGCTGGTGTCGTTTGTTTTTAATGAAACTAGGCTCAAAATGGAATCTGTACATATAAGGTATGTCTCCTAATTCTTTTTGGATAATTTATAGTGAATTTTTAAAGTTGCGACAGGGAACCCAGAAACCATTCTGGCCCTGTCTCACAATAGCTTTAATATCTCTTAACCTGTAACTCCTATGACCATTTCGTTTCTTCCATATGAAAATAGACTCATCAAGGTTCATTTACATAGCTTATTCACTATTCAATTCCATTCCTATGAATTTTTGTGATTTTTCACATTCACGCCACTGCAGCTGGCAGCATCTGTTTTTAAGGTAGGACTTACCTATTTGGTAGTCTCCATGATTCAACTAGTCTTGCCATACATAGGTTCATATATGATCATTTTAACCATGCCAATGGCTGATCATATGACCAACATTCCCATTTCCAAGCCATAGCCACATCATGACACCAAATATATACATACAACCCACAATTAGTCTAAGTTCATGCTTCCCTTTTCGAGCCATTTTCGCATGGCCGTACATACTTACATTACAACATATTTAACAAACAAGGGGTAGTCCTATACATGCCATCTCAAGTTCAACCAAAATTTATACAAAATGGAGGCTTGATAGTGTGGATGACTTCGACTTCAACGATCCCAAATCCGATTGCCTCGGCGAAATCTAGAAAACTGAGAGCCAAAGCAACGGGGTAAGCATTTTTATGCTTAGTAAGTCTCAAGGGATATAATCAACTCTAATTACAGCAATACATTCACATAGCCAAATGCATCATTTCATTTGTACACATTCCTACTTCACACTTCATCATTATATAATTTCACAAAGTATCAAACAATTCAATAACTGAAATTCATTAGTCGATTGAGCGAATGTTGCTCAAACATGTCGACTTTCCAATGCACATATAACGTACCTTATCCTTTGGGCTTTTCGAGTGTGCTAATTGAATTCATTACAGCAACCAACACTCACCTCCAGCCCAAGATTCTTCGGAATATAACCGGATATAATCACGTGCACAAATGCCTTCGGGTCTTAGCCCGGATAGAATAACTTCAGACGAATGCCTTGGTCTTAGCCCGAATATAGCCACTAGCACAATTGCCTTCGGGTCTTAACCCGGATATAAATTCCAGCATAATTGTCTTCGGGGCTTAGCCCGGATATCATTCAATTTCTCATGCACACATACATCAATAATCATTGGACATACATATTTCATTTTCGTTACTAAGGCTCAAACACAATTATAATCATTAGCATATTCGCCTTCGGGACTTAGCCCGGGTGGAATTCAAATACTCATACACACATAATCAACAATCATACACATCCATATTTCATCTCACATAATTCAAGTAAGGTCACTTCTTGAGGACTTACCTCGGATGTTGTCGAACGGCTTTTTCGGCTATTCGATCACCTTTTCCTTCCCCTTGTCCAATTGTGGCCCTCTTAGCTCTTGAGCTAATTCAAACAAATTCAATTTATTAAAACCTCATTGTGCTTGCTTATGGCCGAATATGACAAGGATTTTAAATGGTCATATGGCCACTCTTTAGCTTGAATACACAATGGTCATGCACATTTTATACTACATCAAGCAATTCAATACAATTTATTTGAGCATCAAGGAAATGCTAAGGCCTTCAATAGGCTACCCAAGGCCGAATATTCATGTACATGTTGAGGTCAATTTTGCACTTAATACCTCACAAAACAGCATGCAATTTACTAATTAATGCTTTGCACATTGTGGCCCAAAACTTATAATATAGCATCAAGCACTTATATGTGTGCTAGGTCAATTGTGCTTGCAATTTCACAAGCATTCTTCCACATTTTCTTCTTTAAACCAATATATTCATCACTTAGTTCATAACCAAACATAATGTGCAATCATATATATGCATATATGAGCATGGCGAATTTTCAAGGTGTCCATAGCCATCCAAAACACAAATTTTTAACTAACATGCAAGAAGCATGAATCATGCTCAAGAATGCATCATGGCGAATATGACAATCATGCTTCTTTTCAACTTCAATCATGATAAAACAAAAAGAAAGCTCAAAATCTTACTCATGAGTAAACAATCCATCATTGCATGCATCATCATCAAGTTTCACACTTAGCATGCAATGGCTTTATCACCATAACAACTTTGGCCAAATGCCATTTTCATGGCATAACAAAGATTTGAGCCATGGCTAACATGCACATCAAATTAGCAACCAAAACATGCATGAAACTCCCAACACAACCTCATACATACCTTACTCTTGATGCAAATTTAGCCAAATCACCTTCTAGATCTCTTCTAAACAAAGGAAATGAAGCAAAAATCCCTTCTTCCTCTTAGTATTTTCGGCCAAAAAGGGAGAGAGCAAGCATGAACAAATTTTTTTGTTTTTCTCTTCTTGGTTGCACGGCAATGGGGTGGGGAATGCTACTCTCTCACACACATTTTTTTTTTCATTCTTTTCTTACCCATGCTTATTTGTTTATTATTTCTCCCTAATGCCCAACAAAACATGTTTCATGACATGTTTAGCCCATATCTCTTTGTCATGGCGGCCATCACTTGTAAAAGGGAATTTGACATGCAAGTCCATTATTTTGCATGCATGCTTTAATTAGTCATCACACATTTCCTATCGTACTTTCAAAGTTCACTACTAAGTCCTTTCTAGTGGAATTCACCTTTATAACACTAAATCACTCATCATAAAATGTCATACATGAGCACACACATATTATAGGCATCAAAATAAATTTTAATTATTTTTATGCCTCGATTTTGTGGTCCCGAAACCACATTCGACTAGGGTCAATTTTGGGTGTCACAACTCTCCCCGCTTAAGAAATTTTCGTCCCCGAAAATCTTACCGGTAAATAGGTTTGGATATCGCTCTTTCATAGAGTTCTCGGTCTCCCAAGTAGCTTCTTCTATCCCGTGCTTGAGCCATAACACTTTCACTAGTGGAACCCGCTTGTTTCGCAACTCTTTCACTTCCCGTGATAGGATACGAATCGGTTCTTCCTCATAACTCATATTGGCTTGAATTTCAATTTCTGATGGACTAATCACGTGCGATGGATCGGATCTATAGCGTCGAAGCATCAAAACATGAAAGACATCGTGAACCTTTTTGAGTTCAGGGGGCAAAATCAAGCGATATGCCACTGGACCGACTCGCTCTGATATCTCATATGGTCCAATGAACCTCGGGCTCAACTTGCCCTTACGGCCGAACCTGAGTATCTTTTTCCAAGGCGATACCTTGAGAAACACTTTATCACCCACCTGATACTCGACATCCTTACGCTTCAGATCCGCGTACGACTTCTGACGATCGGAGGCTATCTTCAGACTTTCACGGATTACTTTCACTTTCTGTTCAGCATCCCTAATCAAATCCACCCCGTAAATCTTGCTTTCACCGAGCTCAGTCCAAAACAATGGCGTCACGGCATTTACGATCGCATAAGGCCTCGTAGGGTGCCATCTTAATACTTGATTGAAAGCTGTTGTTGTAAGCGAATTCAATTAACGGCAAATACCGTTCCCATGAACCACTAAACTCGAGGACGCAACATCTTAACATATCCTCAAGTATCTGAATTATCGCTCGGATTGACCATCGGTTTGGGGGTCAAAGCGGTGCTGAAATGCAACTTGGTACCCAAAGCTTCTTGCAACTTTTTCCAAAATCGCGAGGTAAATCTCGGATCTCTATCCGACACGATAGAAATAGGCACCCGTGTAATTTCACAATCCGAGAAACGTACAATTCCGCTAATTTGTCCATTGAAAAATCCAGACGTCAGAGGACAAGGTGGGCCGACTTAGTCAATCGATCTACCACGACCCAAACCGCATCCTTCTTACTCACGACAATGGCGGTCCGGATACAAAGTCCATTGTGACTCGATCCCATTTCCACTCGGGTATCGTGATTGGTGAAGTAATCTCAAGGCACCGATGTTCCGCTTTCACTTGTTGACATATTAAACATCTCAAACAAAGTCGGAGATGTCTCGCTTCATACCATGCCACCAAAACCGACGTTTCAAATCATTGTACATCTTCGCACCCCGGGTGGATTGCCATTCGGCTACAATGGGCTTCATTGAATTATCGAAATGAGTTCAATTCTTTGGGACACATGACGACTTTTGAACCTCAAACAATCGTCATCGCCGATTTGAAACTCCGAGTCCTTGTTCGAACACACGCAGCCCGTTTTGCAACCAACTCGTCATCGACTTTTCGAGCTTCTCGAATTTGGTGTGTCAATAATGGTTTGGCTTTCAATTCAGCCACTAACACACCGTCGGATCGGATAGACAAGTGCACATTCATCGCTCGTAATGTGAATAACGATTTACGACTCAAGGCATCCGCAACCACATTCGCCTTTCCCGGTGATAGTCAATGATCACTCATAATCCTTTAACAGCTCGAGCCAACGTCTTTGTCGCAGATTTAAGTCTCTTTGGGTCATCAAATACTTGAGACTTTTGTGATCCGAGTATACATGGCACCTTTCACCAAATAAATAATGTCGCCAAATCTTTAAGGCGAATACGATGGCGCCAATTCGAGATCATGAGTCGGATAATTTTTCTCATGTGGCTTTAATTGCCTCGACGATAGGCCACAACTCGACCTTCTTGCATTAATACGCAACCTAACCCAAGTAGAGAGGCGTCGCTATAGATGACAAACTCTTTCTTGGGACTCGGGTTGCACTAGAATTGGGGCTTCATCAAATAAGTTTTCAGTTGATCGAAACTTTTTGGCATTTCTCCGTCCATTCGAACTTAACGTCCTTTTGGAGTAGCCGTCATCGGCGTGGCTATCGTTGAGAAGCCTTTACAAATCGTCGGTAATAACAAGCAAGCCCCAAAAAGCTTCAAACCTCAGAATATTTCTTGGAGGCTTCCAATTTAGTATGGCTGAAATTTTATTCGGTCAACTCGAATACCCGGCGCAGATACCACATGACCCAAGAAGCTAACCTCTTAACCGAACTCACACTTGTGAACTTAGCATATAATTGCTTGTCCCGTAAAATTTGCAGACTAACCGCGGTGTTCAAAGATGTTCGGTCTCATTTCTTGAATAGACCAAGATGTCATCAATGAACACGACTACGAATCGATCCAAATATGGTCTAAAGATCCGATTCATTAAATCCATAAATACCGTAGGGCATTAGTGAGCCCAAACGGCATCACTAGGAACTCATAGTGACCATATCTCGCTCAAGGCGTCTTGGGCACGTCTCAATCTCGGATTCGCAATTGATAGTAGCCCGATCTCAAATCTATTTTCGAGAACACCGAGGCTCCCTTCAGCTTGATCGAACAAGTCATCAATACGTGGCAACGGATATTTGTTCTTTATCGTCGCTTTATTAAGTCGACGATAGTCGATGCACAATCGCATGGTTCCATCCTTCTTCTTCACGAACAACACGGCGCACCCCAAGGCGAAAAACTCGGCGAGCAAAACCTCTATCCACCAATTCTTGCAATCGAGCTTTCAACTCCTTTAATTCCGTTGGTGCCATACGATACGGAGCTATCGAAATTGGAGTGGTACCAGTACCAATTCGATGCCAAATTCTATTTCCGAACAGTGGTAAACCCGGCAATTCTTGGGAAAACATCCGGTATTCACAAACCACGGCACAGATTCGGGTTTCTTCTCTGATTCCTTGTCATCGAGTACGTACGCAAGGTATGCTTCGCACCCTTTTCTTACATATTTCTGGGCCAACATCGCTGATATTACAGCTGGCAACCCCTTTAAGTCCGTGGACTCAACCCGAATTATTTCATTATTCGCACCTCAAATCGATAGTCTTGCTCTTGCAATTTACAACCGCATCGTGCATGGTCAACCAATCCAAACCAAGAATAACATCGAACTCATCGAACGGCAAAAGCATTAAGTCCGCCGGAAAACAAGAACCTCGGAACACTAGGGGACTTTTCTTGCACACTTTGTTAACAAGCACGTAATGACCCAAGGGTTTGACACCGAATTACAAACTCAAGAGACTCAATAGGCAAAGTCTTCTTGGATGCTAAGGTTTCACATATATATGAATGAGTAGAACCAGGTCAATCAAAGCAATCACATTTGTATTGAAAAGAGTGAAAGTACGGTAATAACATCTAGAGAGGCAGATCCTCGGCGCGCCGTATGGCATAAGTCCTAGCAGAGCACGAGCCTCGATCCGATGGTAGTATCTCTAGATCCTCTCGACCGCCATCGACATTGCCCATATTTCTAGGTGGCCTACCTCGAGCAATGGTAGCACCCGGGTTTGCACTCGACTTACATTCTGCTCATGCATCCTCGGGCAATCCTTCATCAAGTGGTCGGCCGATCCACACTTATAGCGAGAGCGATCACGAAACCAACAGCTCCCGAATGCCATTTGCCACAATGTGGACACTCGCCCTCTCGCGATCATTTCCACCATGGCGATCAAGTGACTCGTGTGGTCACAGGGGTCGATCGCGTCCTCGTCTAGAAAAGCCCAAACGCCTCTAGACCGGCTCGCATCATCTCGAAATCTCTTCGATGCTTGTTGAAGAGACTTTCCGAGGACCTCTTTCGAATTCTCCAATCCCACATCAGCTTTTTGTTTCTCCTTTCTAAGCTCTTGACTTTACAAGCTCGCTCAACAAGTACTACGAACTCTCGTATCTCGAGAATGCCAACAAACATCCTTATATCATCATTCAGCCCATCCTCAAGCGTTTACACATAATAGCTTCGGACGAAATGCATTCTCGCGCATCGGCTAAGCCTCACAAACTTTCGCTCGTAGTCGGTAACGGACATAGAACCTTGCTTAAGATCAAGAAATTCCTCCGCTTTTGGTCGATAAATCTCGATCGATATACTTTTTTGAACTCGGTTTGAAAGAATTCCCAAGTCACTTGCTCTCTAGGCACCACGAAGTCGAGTACTCCACCAATAGTAGGCGGACTCAGTAAGCAAGGAGATGGTACACTTTAAGCACTCATCGGTGTACAGGATAGCTCATCAAGCACCCGGATAGTGTTATCTAACCAAAATTCAGCTCGCTCGGCATCATCATCATCCGTAGCCTTAAATTCAGTGGCCCCATGTTTTGAATCCTATCGATCGGGGCTTACTTGACCTTATTTGGTCAGTCACCGGAGGTATTGTAGGGCGGGGTTGCATTTGTCGGGAATAGAGGTTGTGGAACAGCCGTGTTGGTTCGAATGTATTGATTAAACCATTCGCTCATCACACTATAAAAGGCTTGCCTAGCCTCGTCATTAGGATTGCTGGCCATAGGTTGAGAGTCCGTCGGCGCTGTCCCTTGCGTAAGGCAGGCGCCACACTCTCCACATCATCAGCTATCGCTTCGGTTGGGATCGGGATCCATTGCTACAACAAACACAAAGTCGAATTGTCGAATCATCACACTATCGATTCATCATTTAATGGCATGTATAGCTAGACCCCAAACACATCACGGTAGTCCTAGAATTGACTAAACCGTGGCTCTGATACCAATAAAATTGTAACACCCCAAACCCGAGACCATCGCCGGTGTCGGACCCGAGGGGTTAACAAGCCAAGTTCACATGTTTTTGCCCACCAATTTGACACTTCCAGTCAGGCTGGAAAA
Source organism: Gossypium arboreum (assembly GCF_025698485.1). Taxonomy (NCBI): domain Eukaryota; kingdom Viridiplantae; phylum Streptophyta; class Magnoliopsida; order Malvales; family Malvaceae; genus Gossypium; species Gossypium arboreum. The sequence goes on from NC_069073.1 coordinate 45,479,681, forward strand.
CTGCGTCACTGTCGCCTTAAAAATCATATCTCGAGTTTCAAAACTCAGAAACTGGTTTCGTAAATTTTACCTGGATTTAGACTCATATATCCATCCATGGATTTATTTCTAGGATTTTTGGTCTCGCCAATTGGTACAGTTTATTAGTTAAAGTTACCCATGTTACAGGGATCGACTGCTCTGACCTTCGCGCGGTATAACTTGAATATCTCTCTGTACAGGGCTTTAATGCTGGTGTCGTTTGTTTCTAATGAAACTAGGCTCAAAATGGAATCTGTACATATAAGGTATGTCTCCTAATTCTTTTTGGATAATTTATAGTGAATTTTTAAAGTTGCGACAGGGAACCCAGAAACCATTCTGGCCCTGTCTCACAATAGCTTTAATATCTCTTAACCTGTAACTCCTATGACCATTTCGTTTCTTCCATATGAAAATAGACTCATCAAGGTTCATTTACATAGCTTATTCACTATTTAATTCCATTCCTATGAATTTTGGTGATTTTTCACATTTACGCCACTGCAGCTGGCAGCATCTGTTTTAAGGTAGGACTTACCTATTTGGTAGTCTCCATGATTCAACTAGTCTTGCCATACATAGGTTCATATATGATCATTTTAACCATGCCAATGGCTGATCATATGACCAACATTCCCATTTCCAAGCCATAGCCACATCATGACACCAAATATATACATACAACCCACAATTAGTCTAAGTTCATGCTTCCTTTTCGAGCCATTTTCGCATGGCCGTACATACTTACATTACAACATATTTAACAAACAAGGGTAGTCCTATACATGCCATCTCAAGTTCAACCAAAATTTATACAAAATGGAGGCTTGATAGTGTGGATGACTTGACTTCAACGATCCCAAATCCGATTGCCTCGAGCGAAATCTAGAAAACCGAGAGCCAAAGCAACGGGTAAGCATTTTATGCTTAGTAAGTCTCAAGGGATATAATCAACTCTAATTACAGCAATACATTCACATAGCCAAATGCATCATTTCATTTGTACACATTCCTACTTCACACTTCATCATTATATAATTTCACAAAGTATCAAACAATTCAATAACTGAAATTCATTAGTCGATTGAGCGAATGTTGCTCAAACATGTCGACTTTCCAATGCACATATAACGCACCTTATCCTTTGGGCTTTTCGAGTGTGCTAATTGAATTCATTACAGCAACCAACACTCACCTCCAGCCCAAGATTCTTCGAATATAACCGGATATAATCACGTGCACAAATGCCTTGGTCTTAGCCCGGATAGAATAACTCAGACGAATGCCTTGGTCTTAGCCCGAATATAGCCACTAGCACAATTGCCTTCGGTCTTAACCCGGATATAAATTCCAGCATAATTGTCTTCGGGCTTAGCCGGATATCATTCAATTTCTCATGCACACATACATCAATAATCATTGGACATACATATTTCATTTTAGTTACTAAGGCTCAAACACAATTATAATCATTAGCATATTCGCCTTGGGACTTAGCGGGTGGAATTCAAATACTCATACACACATAATCAACAATCATACACATCCATATTTCATCTCACATAATTCAAGTAAGGTCACTTCTTGAGGACTTACCTCGGATGTTGTCGAACGGCTTTTTCGCTATTCGATCACCTTTTCCTTCCCTTGTCCAATTGTGGCCCTCTTAGCTCTTGAGCTAATTCAAACAAATTCAATTTATTAAAACCTCATTGTGCTTGCTTATGGCCGAATATGACAAGGATTTTAAATGGTCATATGGCCACTCTTTAGCTTGAATACACAATGGTCATGCACATTTTATACTACATCAAGCAATTCAATACAATTTATTTGAGCATCAAGGAAATGCTAAGGCCTTCAATAGGCTACCCAAGGCCGAATATTCATGTACATGTTGAGGTCAATTTTGCACTTAATACCTCACAAAAACAGCATGCAATTTACTAATTAATGCTTTGCACATTGTGGCCCAAAACTTATAATATAGCATCAAGCACTTATATGTGTGCTAGGCCGAATTGTGCTTGCAATTTCACAAGCATTCTTCCACATTTTCTTCTTTAAACCAATATATTCATCACTTAGTTCATAACCAAACATAATGTGCAATCATATATATGCATATATGAGCATGGCCGAATTTTCAAGGTGTCCATAGCCATCCAAAACACAAATTTTTAACTAACATGCAAGAAGCATGAATCATGCTCAAGAATGCATCATGGCCGAATATGACAATCATGCTTCTTTTCAACTTCAATCATGATAAAACAAAAAGAAAGCTCAAAATCTTACTCATGAGTAAACAATCCATCATTGCATGCATCATCATCAAGTTTCACACTTAGCATGCAATGGCTTTATCACCATAACAACTTTGGCCAAATGCCATTTTCATGGCATAACAAAGATTTGAGCCATGGCTAACATGCACATCAAATTAGCAACCAAAACATGCATGAAACTCCCAACACAACCTCATACATACCTTACTCTTGATGCAAATTTAGCCAAATCACCTTCTAGATCTCTTCTAAACAAAGGAAATGAAGCAAAAATCCCTTCTTCCTCTTAGTATTTTCGGCCAAAAAGGGAGAGAGCAAGCATGAACAAATTTTTTTGTTTTTCTCTTCTTGGTTGCACGGCAATGGGGTGGGGAATGCTACTCTCTCACACACATTTTTTTTTCATTCTTTTCTTACCCATGCTTATTTGTTTATTATTTCTCCCTAATGCCCAACAAAACATGTTTCATGACATGTTTAGCCCATATCTCTTTGTCATGGCCGGCCATCACTTGTAAAAAGGGGAATTTGACATGCAAGTCCATTATTTTGCATGCATGCTTTAATTAGTCATCACACATTTCCCTATCGTACTTTCAAAGTTCACTACTAAGTCCTTTCTAGTGGAATTCACCTTTATAACACTAAATCAATCATCATAAAATGTCATACATGAGCACACACATATTATAGGCATCAAAATAAATTTTTAATTATTTTTATGCCTCGGTTTTGTGGTCCCGAAACCACATTCCGACTAGGGTCAATTTTGGGCTGTCACATTTCAAGTCAATCTCGATCCTAACCTTTTCTTTAAGCTTGTAACCACACCCCCTAACCAAGCCTTATTACAACCCTCTAAAGACCTTTTTATTGATGTATCATCTCAATTTATAGTGGTGGAGATTTGATTTTCATACAAGTCTATGGTAATAATTTTTATTTATTGACTATTGAGTGCTTCAATTATTGTCCTTAAACACCTCGAGTGATTTGAGTGAGTCTTTAGTGAGGATGTGAAACTCTGTGATATTCTGAATCAAAAGTAATTACTTAGATGAGGGGAGACACCTATGTTTGCATGATTAAACACTCAACTTGGAATGTTTGAAACTTTTATGTTATTTTAGTTGAATTCTCAATGTATGATTACCTATGGATTATTTGAAACTTTTATGTTATTTTAGTTGAATTCTCAATGTATGATTACCTATGGATTATTTTAAGATATTATCAATAGAAATTATAAATTGAGAAGAATTTATTTTGATTATGAGTTGAGAATTTTGCTTAAGGACAAGCAAATGCTTAAGTGTGGGGGTATTTGACAAACCATAATTTATACATATTTTTACCCCATGTTTAACGCATTTTATGGATGATTTCCCATTAGAATTGGTGAATTCGATGCTTCTAATGCTTCAACTTCATGTTCTATACTTAGGAGAGCATAAGAGAGTGAAAGGAACGAGAAACGGGCCAAAAACGGAGAAAATGGGCCAAAGTACGAAATCAACACGGCCTGGACTTCCTCACAAGGCAGACCACACAGCTGTTTCAATTTGATAGATTCGAAGCACGATTCACACGGGCGTGTCCCTGCCGAGCCCAAGTTGAGTCCAATTCGGAAAAGGCCAATTTTGAGGGCTTCTAGGCATTCTAAATCCTCTAAATACACCCTAGAAGAGGAAATTAGGGACAGACGAAGAGGAATGAAGGAATTACTCGAAGGAAGCTGATTGATCCATTTCAGAAGCCGGAGTCACCATCAAGACTGAAGATCTCCCCTCAATTTCCCTTTAGGAGTTTTGGGTTTTCTTTATGTTTTGTAATAGTTATTCTTCTGAGATGTTTTCCTTTTTAGTTATGAACTAAATCCCCTAAATACCTAAGGGGAATGAAACCTAAGAGGAATCTTGTTATTATTTTCTGAATTGTATGATAAATATTTAGCTTGTTCTTAATTATGTGTTCTTAATTCTTGTTTCATATCCCAGGATACAGATTCAAGATAAGCTCTTATTTAGAGGAGGAATAGACCTTGTCTAAGAGTACATTTGTCATAATTAAGCGGAGTTGTTTACGCCCCTTAGACATAGGGTGACAAGATTTTGCCAAATTAGGGTGAAACCTAATAAAGGGATCCATAGATCGAGTTAATGCAACCCTAGGGTGTTAATTAGAGAAAAGTCTCAATTATTCAATCTAGGGATTAGACGTTATTAGTCTTGAATAGGGATAATAACATAACTTAGCGATCTCTACGGAACAAGTTAAATGAATAAATCATCTGATTCGGAGCCAGAATAACAAGTACAGTCTAGGTGGATTTTTCCTTAGGTATTGTCTTACTTCAATTGTTTTCCAAAAGTAATCCCCCAATTCCATTCTTTGTGTATTCTTAGATTAGTTCATTAGTTAGTTAAAACAAAACCCCCTTATTCTTAGGCTAGATAATAAAAAGACAGCCATTAACTAGTACTTTTAGTTCCTTTGGGTTCGACCATACCGTCTTGCTAAAACTATACTTCTGTTTGATAGGTACACTTGACTGCATCACGATAATAGTTAGTTTCAAGAATGATTAATTTAAATATTTAAAACTTACCTGTCACGGAAATTGTGATCAACACTCAAGACTTATTTTCTTCCATAAAAACTCAGCAAACATTACAAACCCTTTCATGGAAAAACCCTACACCCTTGATCATTTTGCAAAATAGTACCTTCATTTTAAAGCTCGGGCTTTAAAGGTCTCAAAAGTATAAAAATATTCAAGAAAAGCCATTAAAATCACTTACTTTGTAACATCCCGAAATAGGGCCTAGTCAGACTAGTGGTTTTGAGATCACAAATTCGACATCAAAAATATTTATTTTATGATTATTATGAGGCCTAGAATATGAGTATGTGCATGTGTTAAAGTTTTATGAAGAAATTCTAAGTATAAGGTGTCCAATTGGAAATTAGGGACTAAATTGAATAAATTGTAAAACTTGGATTCTAGAAGTAATTTGTTTGAAATTGTTATATATTATGAATTAGAAGGTCTTGGAGATCAATTTGCCTAAATTCTAAATTTTTGGACAAAAATAGGCTTGCATGGATGAAGTTTTAAAGAAAGGGCATAAGGGAATTTGGTCATTTGTCATTTTAATGAAATAAAAAGGGAAAAATGGAGCAAAAATATGCTCATCTTCTTCCCATAGCTGTCAAAATTTGGAGGACACCATAGCTAGGGTTTCTTCAATTTTCAAGCTCAATAGTAAGTGCTCCCAGACCCGTTTTTCATGTTTATTGCATTTTTGAAATCCCGGTAGCTTGTTCTCTCCATTTCAACCCATATTTCATGCTAGGGTTCATGTTCAAAAATTTACCCATGCTTGAGTTATTCGTATCTTGATGGATTATGGAGGAATATGAAAGATAAATATGTGTTAAACATCTTTTCCAAGTTGGTTTTCATGAGAAACCCTTATAGGGACTATTTTGCAAAAGATATAAATGTGTGGTAGAAATGAGGAAAATAATGAAAAATGTGGGTATCCATAAGAGATAAAAATGTTCGGTTAGGCTTGGGTAAGATAGAAATTGCATGTGTTTCATTATATGAGGTTAGGGACTAAATCGTAAAAATGTCAAAGGTTAGGGGCAAAACAGTAATTTGGACCAGGGGTATATATTAAACTTGAAATGTATAATGTGGGGTATTAATGAGATAATTTTTTTTGTTATAGACCCCGAGGAACAAATTCGGAGACTGATCGAGGTAAACGCAAGGTTTCGAAATAACCGAAACATAACTCTGAAATTGTTACCAGGTAAGTTCGGATAACTTAAAGTAAACCCCTAATATGCATGATTGTATGATTTATGAATGCATAATAATTTCATTATTAATGGCATGAAAATGCATGAAATGCATCTTTGATAATGACTTGTTGATAACCGTCCCGGTTGAGGTTAAAAGGGAATTGTAATATCCTGATTTTGGGCCTAGTCGGAATAGTAGTTTCGTGACCACAAAATTCGAGATAGAAATAATTATTTTATGATTATTTTGAGGTCTATGATATGATTTCATGATTGTGTGAAAATTTCGTGAAGAAATTTTATGCATAAAGTGCTTAAATTGCAATTAGGGACTAAATCGAATAATTTGCAAAACTTGCATTCTAGAAGTTTCTAGTATGAAATTGTTTTGAAATATTAATTAGGAGGTCTTAAATAGAATTTTACCAATTTCTAAGTCTATGGACAAAATTGGACATGGATGGAATTTTGGAAAGTTTAGTAGTAAGGGCATTTTGGTCATTTAGGGTAAAATGAATTAAAATACAAAACTAAAGCCAATTTTGCTCATCTTCAACCCCATGGCTGAATATAGCAAGGAGAAACCATGGCTAGGGTTTTTCAAGCTTCCAAGCTCGATTTTTTGACAAGCCAGCTCGGAAATCGGGAACGGTCGGAGGCCCACTCACACTATCCGTATACCATCTTGTCATAATGGCTTGTATATTTTGAGTATGGCATGTATAGCATTATAATCATTTTGTATATATGGTCTTATGATATGGATATTGAGTGGTATGGAAATGCTTGGTAATGATTAGCCATTGGAATGGCTAATCATGATCATATTTGGTGTTATGTATTCTAAATTGCTAGCTAATCCATGGAAACCATGAAATAGGCAAAATTTACCATAAAATAGATTCGAGACAACAAAGATGACGTGAGTTTGAAAAATCATTAAAAATATTAGAGATACAATTAAATGATGAATAAAATATGGAATTGAAGAATTATGAGTCTATTTTCATATGGATGGAACAAAACAGGTATATGAGTTATATTTTATGAGAAGTTTAAATTTTTGTGAAACAGGGCCAGAGCGATTTTTGGATCCCCTGTTCTGACTTTGGAAATTCACCATAAATTGTACAAATATAATTAGAAGTCATGCTTTATATGTAAAGATTCCTTATTGAGTATAGTTTTATTAGAAACAAACGACATAGTCATTGAAACTCTGTACAGGGAGATATCTGATTCATAATACACAGAGGTCAGAGCAGTCGAACCCTAAAACAGGGGAGACTTTAACTAATAAACTGTACTAATTGGCCCGAGAAAAATTCTAGAAAAAAAATTAGTAGATAGATATATGAGTCCAGTTTAAGGAAAAATTTACGGAATTTGATATTTGAAATGTGAACTATCTGAGTGTGACAGTTATGACTGGACAGATTTAGCAGTCTCTTTTGAGATGTTCTATGTGTTTACCCGTTCTTAGAAATATTTCTATGGCTATTGATCTTCTGAAGAAATTCTTATTATATGGGAATGTCTTCTAATTCTGGTGTTGGATGAAAGCATTGGTAGTCTGACTGGTTTATAATTTATATTGCTCTATTTCATCAGGTATTCTATTTCATTTTGTCTGATAAGAATTGATGAGAGAATACATATGATATTATGATTCTGTTTCTTCTACTTGATGCTTCATCTGATATATATGTATGGGAAGATATATTGATCTTGTTATATTTGATTTCAGTGGGATTAAATGATGTTTTCTTTTGGACTTTCTTTCTTTGAAGAATTATCGGGGTATTCTGTATTTTCTCTATGAGTTTGGTTTTAAATTCTCCGGCATAGTATCGTATCTTGGGTTTCTTTATCCTGGATCTTTTTATTCTGGATTTCTTTATTCCAGGTTTCTCTATCTTGGATTTCTTTATTCGGTTTTCTTGTTATCTTTGTTCCATAATTTGTCAATTATGACTCGTGTTCGAAGTGCGTTCTTCAGCTCGTGATAATCATGTCAAATATGACTATACTTCTAATTTGATCTTGGTAATGTGGTGATTTTAGTATTGGGGTTTTTTCTAATTTCTGTGTAAGGATTTGACATCAGTAAAGGCATAAGTGATAAAAGCGCGAGTTTCAGTCGGTATGGTGAATTATTTATTTGAAAGATTTCATGTGACAATTATGTCAGGATTATTTTTCCCAAGTCTGATAATAGAATTTCATTTTGTACGGATAAAAGAGTAAATAGTCTGAACGAGAAGTGTATATTTATTAGAAAGAGTTTGATATTAGTTAAAGTCACTACGAATGATAAGGTTTTCATTTTGTGAAAGCTGAAAAGTTTATTACATGTTGACAAAGTTCGGATAGATGAGAATATTGGTAATCGAAGCATCTGAACTAGACTAGTCTACATTGAGTAAAGACTTCCTGACTTTCAATAATGTACTGTTGTATGAATTGTGATGTGTTTCAAGACAGTGAGGTAATGTGATAGTTTAGAGCATTCGATGTTACATAAAATCGGAGTTGTTAAAGGGGTTAAAGCCGAGCATTGGGATCTATCAAAATTATCCTTGTCAGTTTTGATATTGGGATGGAAATGAGAAGGATTATTCTTGAGGCCATATCAGAATTATTTCCATGGCGGAAAGAGGAAAATGTGATGTATCCTATTGTTAAATGTTTGGCGAGATCTACAAATCATATCTGTATTGAATGAATTCTTACTCATCAAATTCATGGAATTTCAGGTCTCTTTCATTGTTGGACTTCTTGGAATTCTGGTCTCCATTAATCAAGTTAAAATTCAGGTTTTATGTCATGATATCATGGGAAACTGAGAAGGGTTGAAAATTTAAGAACAGTTGAGAGTTGAAACTATAAGCTTTCAGATCATATGAGAAATTAAAAAGATGTATTGGAGGTACAGCCTAAGTGAAAGTTCTTCGGCACCGAATATGAGATTAAAAGTGAAGACCACTTTTCTCGTAAGATTTTCAGGGACGAAAATCCCTAAAGGGGGGGAGAGTTGTAATATCCTGATTTTGGGCCTAGTCGGAATAGTAGTTTCATGACCACAAAATTTGAGATAGAAATAATTATTTTATGATTATTTTGAGGTCTATGATATGATTTCATGATTGTGTGAAAATTTCGTGAAGAAATTTTATGCATAAAGTGCTTAAATTGCAATTAGGGACTAAATCGAATAATTTGCAAAACTTGCATTCTAGAAGTTTCTAGTATGAAATTGTTTTGAAATATTAATTAGGAGGTCTTAAATAGAATTTTACCAATTTCTAAGTCTATGGACAAAAATTGGACATGGATGGAATTTTTGGAAAGTTTAGTAGTAAGGGCATTTTGGTCATTTAGGGGTAAAATGAATTAAAATACAAAATTAAAAGCCAATTTTGCTCATCTTCAACCCCATGGCTTAATATAGCAAGGAGAAACCATGGCTAGGGTTTTTCAAGCTTCCAAGCTCGATTTTTTGACAAGCCAGCTCGGAAATCGGGAACGGTCGGAGGCCCACTCACACTATCCGTATACCATCTTGGCATAATGGCTTGTATATTTTGAGTATGGCATGTATAGCATTATAATCATTTTGTATATATGGTCTTATGATATGGATATTGAGTGGTATGGAAATGCTTGGTAATGATTAGCCATTGGAATGGCTAATCATGATCATATTTGGTGTTATGTATGCTAAATTGCTAGCTAATCCATGGAAACCATGAAATAGGCAAAATTTACCATAAAATAGATTCAGACAGCAGCAGTGATGTGAGTTTGAAAAATCATTAAAAATATTAGAGATACAATTAAATGATGAATAAAATATGGAATTGAAGAATTATGAGTCTATTTTCATATGGATGGAACAAAACAGGTATATGAGTTATATTTTATGAGAAGTTTAAATTTTTGTGAAACAGGGCCAGAGCAATTTATGGATCCCCTATTCTGACTTTGTAAATTCACCATAAATTGTACAAATATAATTAGAGGTCATGCTTTATATGTAAAGATTCTTATTGAGTATAGTTTTATTAGAAACAAAGGACATAGTCATTGAAACTTTGTACAGGGAGATATCTGATTCGTAATACATAGAGGTCAGAGCAGTCGAACCCTAAAATAGGGGAGACTTTAACTAATAAACTGTACTAATTGGCTCGAGAAAAATTTATGAAAAAAAATTAGTAGATAGATATATGAGTCCAGTTTAAGGAAAAATTTACGGAATTTGATTTTGAGTTTCGAAACTCGAGATATGAAATTTTAAGCAACTATGATGCGGTTGGACAGCTTGTTCAAATTTGTTTAAGTGCTCAAATAAGTTTAGTAATGCCTCGTGCTCGACTCCGGCGACGATATCGGGTAAGGGGGCGTTACAGGAATTCGATGGATAAACCATGTTTTACATGTGAAAGGAGATCCTGCATGTGTTGCAGCAAGGATTTAGCCCGGACGGGTAATCCGTGATCTCGAGTATGGAAAGGAATCTAACCCGGACGGGTGTTCCTTGAATGATCAAGCCTCCCGAAGAATATGAGTGCATTGTGGATTTAGCCCGGACAGGTAATCCGATTAGCTGAATTTAGCTGGACTGGTAACTTAGAGCTGAGCTCATTAAGAGTGTTTGTCGTTATAAGGGATTTAGCCTGGACTGGCAGTCCCGACATCACCTTATGAGTTCATATAATGGGGGATTTAGCCTGGACTGGTAATCCCGCCATATGATGTGAGGTTCACGGGAGTGCATATATGGAAAGATCATTTAAATGAATTGACAGATAATGGGTATTCCATCAAGATTTCCTAGAAACTCAACTAGATTAACGTAGGATACATGTATGAATGAAATGTTGAATGATGAGTTCATCTAGTTAAATTACATGATACATGATTATGTGACTAACTCATTGATTGAGTGCATGTGATAGGAAATCATTTCATAATTGATGGTTTCATGATTTAAGTAAGGATGTATGCTAATTACTCGGTAAGTTTACTCTTCGGTTATTCGAGCTTACTAAGCATGAAAATGCTTACCCCTCTCTTTTTCCTATTTTACAGAGCTTGAGGACTCATAAGGATTGGAAGACGGTTGGAGAAGCAGCACACTATTAACTAAACAAGCTTTGGTATAAAGAATCTGTTTATTTTGTTCAATGGCATGTATAGTATTTTTGAGTATTTTGTTATATGTGTCATTTGATTTGCCCAGTAAAGGCATGTAAAAATATGCTTATCTCTTTGTATATGGCCATGAAAATTGGCTTAATTTAAGTAGGCTATGACCTACAATTTTATACATGATTTTAATTACAAATGATGGGTTACTATCAATTGGCAATGAATCAGATGAATGAGCCAATTTCAGATGGATTAATGTAATATGGGAACCCATGAAATTAAATAGGAAATAATCATTTATGTATGAAACCAATGATATGAGGTTTCTATACAACTATTTTCATTTAGATTATTTACAAGTGTATAATCATGCTTTCTCTCAAACTTGGTAACCATTAAGCACAAGTAGTAGAAAGGGGTGACTAAAGGCTTAGAAAATAGCCTATTAAGGTCCACATGGTTAGACACACGGGCATGTGTCTAGGCCGTGTGGGACACACGGTTCTCTCCCATAGGCGTGTGTTATGGCCATGTGTCCCCTGCACTTAAAATTTTAGCTCAAAGTTGTACACGGGTAGGCCACACGGGCGTACGCCATTGCCGTGTTAAAATGGCAGTTTCATCCATGGGCAGGCAGCACAGGCGTGTTCCATAGCTGTGTTGACAAGTTAGTGTTGCCCACGGTTGAAGAGCATGGTCGTGCCCCAAGATACACGGGCGTGTGAGTCCACACGGCCCACCTACACGGGCGTGTGTCCCTTTATCTTAAAAAAAATTTTAAGGAGTCCAAGGTTAATCGAACGTGCCTGTATTTGTCCCGCATTGCCTTTCGATGTGTTATAGGTCTCGAAGGCCTATACAAGGGACGAGATGTTCATGCTTGAAAGGTTTTAAATTCAAATGAAATTTTTTGACCCGAGTTAGTATACTGAAAGTGTAAAGTTCCGGTAATGCCTCGAGCCCTGTCCTGGTGTTGGATACGGGTTAGGGGTGTTACATACTTGTGAAGACTTAAAGTTGATGAAATTGCAAGCTCTTAAAACCCCATTTCTTTGCTAAAAATTTCGCTGGTAGAGAAGAAGGTGAGAAGGTGATATCATCTTTCTCTTATTTTATTTCTATTTTAATCAATTTAGCCACCAAACCCACCAAATTTAGACTTTTTGACCAATCTCCTATGGCCGGCCATGTGACAGCCCAAAATTGACCTTAGTCGGAATGTGGTTTCAGAACCACAAAATCGAGGCATAAAAATAATTAAAAATTTATTTTGATGCCTATAATATGTGTGTGCTCATGTATGACATTTTATGATGATTGATTTAGTGTTATAAAGGTGAATTTCACTAGAAAGGACTTGTGTGAGAAAACTTAGAAATGAGATAGGCAAATGTTGAAGTGGCCTAATAATGCATGAAGTGAAATAAATGGAGTTGCATGTCAATTATCCCATTTCCTAAGGTGGATGGCCGGCCATGACAAATTATGGGCAAGGGGAAACATGTTCCCAACATGTCTTGCTAATGGATGATGTTAGAATGGTTATTATATTGGTGTTAGTAGGAAGAAAAAAAAAAAGGGTATGTGTGGTTGCCCCCTCCCCATTACCGTGTATTGAGCAAAGAAAAAAAAAAAGAGAAGTTTGGTTCATCTTCCTCCTAGCTTAGCCGATCCTTCAAGAAGAAAAGGGAAGACTTAGCATTCGGTCACTTGAGCTTTAACTAAGGTATGGAATCCATGTTAGTCTTTGAAATCTTTGCATGTATGAAGCTAGTTACTAAGTCCTTTACTTGCTCATGTCAAAAAAAAATTTGAAGGTGGTAGTAATACAAGTGTTCGGCCATGGAGGATGTTTAAGGGAGATGGTTGTTGCCTTTATAATGTAAGGAATAATTAGAAATGGGTGAAAGAAACAAGTCCTTGTTCTTGATTCTTCTTGGCCGATTCTAAGGGAGAAAAAGAGAGCAACCATGTGGTTTCTAAGCCATAAATAAGGTGACCCATGTTAGAAATTGTGATTTTGAGGTGACTAGAACATTCGCCATGCATGTTGTCTTCCTTGGTGAGTGTTTTAATGTTGTTGTGATGAAAGCATGGAGATGAGTGAGTTCGAATGTTTAACAAAAAGGAAATTTTGTGCCATTGAGTTCTTGTTGTTATGTGTGTGTGTGCATGAGTATTCGGCCATGCTATAGAATTTATGTTGCAAAATGATTAATTCTTAATGAGAAGTATAATAGTACTTGTGAATGAGCTTGAGAGTATTTAAACAATTAGACATGAAAAGGGTGGTAATGAGGCTGAAAAAAATTGTTGGATGGTTAATTGGGTAAGGAATGAAGCATTCGGCCATATGGAGTATAAATGGGCATAGGTGTTAAATACCTTGTATTGGAAACTTTGAGAAATAAGTAGCAATAAATTAAGATGAGATTGAGTAAATTTTCAGCTTAGTTGTGTTAAGTATTCGGCAATAACCATAATAATGCATGTGAATGCCGTATGTTTGTGTTTGATGGAGAGGTAAATTGTTTGATTTAGCTCAAGAGCAAAGGGGAACTAGATTGGAAAAAGGAAAGGAGAAAGCAAACGAGTAGCCGATTTGGAACCGTTCTACCCCAAACAAGGTAAGTCATTAAGCACATATGTTTGATATTGCTTAAATGATTGGAAAATCTATGCAATTGTGTTTAATGGAATGCTATATATGTATAAATGAAATTGTATGTGTATGGAATGAGGATAATTGTTGAATGTAAAAGAAATAGTGGAATGTGTAGAAAGTTTGCTTTCGGCACTATGTGTGCGGGCAATACGTGTGTATGGTGACGAGATTGGCACTAAGTGTGCGTGCTGGAAATATATGGCACTAAGTGTGCGTGCTGGAAATATATGGCACTAAGTGTGCGTGCTGGAAATATATGGCACTAAGTGTGCATACTGGAAAAATACGGCACTGGGTGTGCGAGCTCGAAGGGTATGGCACTATGTGTGCGGGCTTAAATTTGCGTGGCACTAAGTGTGCGAAATCGAGTAGTAAGCACTGTGTGTGCGTACGCTATATATATGGAGGGTGTGTCTCCATTGAATTGAGTATGGCAGCGGATCGGGTAAGTACCTCGAGCTCATGACGAATAGAGAATTCGTTCATGCTTGGGGATTGAATTTGGTAAGCCTTAAATCTATGTGATGATTGAAATTGTATGGTTGTGCTGGAAAATGAGTTAATGTGTAAAATGCTTGATTATCTTGTTGTGTAGAATATGAAATGTGGATGTATGACTTGGTACGAGATTGGACCGAAAGGTCCGAGGTATTATGGTATAGATTCGATATGGATGAGTACCTAGCCTCGTTTGTTGTACATGTTGTAGTAACTTTATCAGTGGATTGATGAATGCTTATGACTTACTGAGTTGTAAACTCACTCGGTGTTTTTCTTGTCACCCATTTTAGGTCTCTCGGACTCTTATTGTTTGCGTGATCGGGACCGTCGTTGAAGTCATCACACCGCTGAAATCTTGTGGTATTGTTTTCGTTGTTGAAGAACATTTGGCATGTATAGGCTATTATATTTTGTCGTATTGTGGGTTGTAAACTTTAAGCCATGTGAAAATGGCCTATGGGGTCGTCGAGTGGGATGCTAGAACCTATAGCCACGAGTCTTAGAAACTCTGATTTTGATAAGGTGGCCATAATTTGTGTCATGTATGATGGATGATTAAGGCCAAGGAAAGATTCATGAAATTGGCATAGTCTACTGCAGTAACTGTTGCGGACAGCAGCAGTGAGATGAGATTGAAAATCACTAAAATAGTAGAAGTAGAATTAAATAGTGAGTAAATTATGAAATTGAACCTTGATGAATCTATTTTTATATGGACGAAACGAAACGACCATATGAGCAGTATACTGAGAAATATTAAAGTTCTCGTGAGACAGGGCCAGAACGGTTTCTGGGTCCCCTGTCGCGACTTTAAAAATTTACCATAAATTATCCAGAAAGAATTAGGAGTCATGCCTTATATGTACAGATTCCATTTTGAGTCTAGTTTCATTATAAACAAACGGCACCAGTATTAAAGCCCTGTACAGAGAGATATTCAAGTTGTAACGCGCGAAGGTCAGAGCAGTCGATCCCTGTAACATGGGTGACTTTAACTAATAAACTGTACCAATTGGCCCGACCAAAAATTCTAGAAATAAATCCATGGATGGGTATATGAGTCTAAATTCAGGGAAAATTTACAAAACCAGTTTCCGAGTTTTGAAACTCGAGATATGATTTTTAAGCCGACAGTGACGCAGTTTTCCAGCCTGACTGGAAATGTCAAATTGGTTGGTACCTTGAGAGGATTTGGCGTTAACCCTCGTGTCCGACACCAGCGACGGTCACGAGTTAGGGTGTTACAATTTTATTGGTATCAGAGCTATGGTTTAGTCGGTTCTAGGACTACCATAGAGCGTGTGAGTCTAGCTATACATGCCAAATTGTTAGTGCTTAATAATGTGATGACTTCTGACGGTTGAAATTTTTGTTTTGATTAGCGATGGAACCCGGATAGAGAGACCCTTGGCGGATGACGTTGAAATCAGTAGCGGCTGCTCTGCGCAAGGGACACCGCCTGTTGAGCCTCAGTCATCCGCGAATAATCAAAATGAAGGGGCGAAACAAGCCTTCTTCACCATGATGAATGAGTGGGTCGCGCAATATGCCCGAATCAATCCGGCTGTCCAACCATTCCCGAATTTAAATAATCCACCCCAAGAGCCCGTAATGCCATCGCCATCGATCCCGTGAGGCTGAGTAAACCACCTGTGGACTTGATTAGGAAGCGTGGGGCCGAGGAGTTTAAGGCCATAGTTACCGAGCGATGCCGAAGGGCCGAAGTTCGCTTGATAACACCATTAGAGTGTTTGATGAACTGTCATGCACACCCGATGAATGTCTTAAGTGTGCTATATCCTTGTTGCGAGACTCAGCCTACTATTGGTGGAGGACCTTGATTTCCATAGTCCCAAAGGAACAACTTACTTGGGATTTCTTTCAAACGGAATTTCGGAAGAAATATATTAGTCAACGGTTCATCGATCAGAAGCGTAAGGAGTTCCTGGAACTCAAGCAAGGCCGTGTGATCAGATCTCGAATCTGAACATGAGTTCGTAAGACTTAGTCGGTATGCTCGGAGTGTGTGGCTGATGAGGTTGCTATGTGCAAAAGATTTGAAGAAGGATTGAATGAAGAGTTAAAGTTACTAGTGGGAATTTTGGAGATAAAGGAGTTCGTGACACTAGTCGAACGAGCCTGCAAGGCGGAAGAACTTGGGAAGGAGAAGAAGAAGGCTGAATTTGAAGCAAGAGATTAC